>NC_133325.1:418779693-419094272 GCF_042186555.1 Aquarana catesbeiana | reverse complement strand
TTTGTGGGTCGTTTTGCCTGCTAGCGGGGGTTAAAACCCCTGCAAAACGATGGTAAAGTGCAGCTAAAAATAGCAGCCCTTTACTGCTGATGCCCCAGTGTGAAAGGGGCCTTAGAGTTTGGTGTCAATGGGTTATTAGGCCTCATTAACCCTGTACTGCAATATGGTGGTGGTGGTGGGGGGGTTGTGTATGGGGTGTTAAGATGGGAGCAGACAAAATCAGGAGAAGCTGTGCATGGCAACCAGTCTGCTTCTAGCTTTCATTTGCGAGGCTTGACTAAAGAATGAAGCTGATTGGTTACTGTGTTTTAGTAACATCACTCACTGTTTTCCTGCGACTACACTGAGTAGCCCATTCAATGTTTTTTGTTAAATTGTGTAAAAGTAACATACCTGGTACCAAGGGTATGGGGAGCAAGTCACTTGTATGTGGGCACAGGGATGCTTACTAGGGAGATGAGTCCTTAGCCAACTTGTGTTGGTGCTTACATCCAGGTTGCCTTTAAGCATTCTGATTTACTTATGTGTTGTGAATTCTTTGCTCTGAAGTCCTTTTTTTTTTTTTTTTTTTTTTTTTTTTTTTTTTTTTTTTTTTTTTTTTTATAGGTTTTTGTTCCTGACTAAACTCACTGAAAATACATTGTGTACCAAGCTCTTGGTGAGTCATCTGTTTTATATACTCCTGTTATGAATAGTGTAAATTTTGCCCTAAAAGCAGAGCATGGCTTACAGTATACTCTCCTCCACATTGAAGCAATTTGGCGGTTACATCCTTGCTGGGTTATCAGCCTCTTGATTGGCTTGGGGGGGGGGGTGATCACCCCGCACATGCTTACAAGAATCATTCCAGCAGCACAATATGCCAGGAGTGCACAATGGGTAGTTTATATTCAGTAAAAAAAAACTGAAGACTGTTAATGCAGATTGATGCTTTAGAGCACAGGGGCTTTCCTATCAAAAGTCCAGGGTTTTAGCGGCTGTTGAATTTTGCAGGCACCATCCATTCTCTGCTCTGTGGTACTCCTAAAGAACAATCTGCTTTAGCACTGTTTAAACTTTGGCTCTAATCCAAGCCATGACAGCATTCATTTGCTGCTGTGGATAGTAGTGAGCCTAGATAAACATTTCCTTGACGGTCGCAATTTAGGGATTCTTGTGCCTACTTGGCAACATTTCGGGAAATTACACTTGCATGCTTCAGTAAGGAGATTATATCTGTATCATGAGTTTTGTAGGTTAGATTCATTTTTATTTCTTGTGTAATCAGTGAATTGGGTTAACTTCAGTGCCACATATATTTGCAGTGTAGCTCAAATGAGGCTTTTTTTTTTTTTTTTTTTTTTTTTTTTTTTTTTTTTTTCCCCCATTGTTGTACTGGATTCGTTTTTGACTTTATATTTTTTTTTTTTTTTTTTTTTTGTCCTTTTTTAGGTATACTCCAAAGAATTTATTACACATATGGTGCATCCCACGGTGAACACTCATGTTTGAGTGGTACTAGAAATGGGTATGTACATGTCAAAGTTTATATTCTGTAGAAGTTGCATTGCCTCAGAGAACCCACCAATCCAAAGTGCACGCATCATTTAAAAAATGTTGCTCACCTCTCAGAACTGACTAGTCCCTAAGGATACATGCACATGGGTAATTTAGGCATACATGCACATGGGCAATTTAGGCAATCTGTCAAATCCCTGCTTTTCTTTAGGACTCCTTTCACATGGAGCTGCTCAGCGGGGAACCTGTCTGCTGAGCCGACGGATGGCTAGTCTGTGTCCGCTCCAATTGTGTAGAGCACACATCCCGCTCTCTATGGGCAGTCTGATATAAATTAACCGCCTGTCTGCACCCAATCCACTAGATGGCTGGGGAATAGATCCCCATGTGCCTGGGTGCTGGCGAGTGTTAACAGTCACATAGCCATTTACATCTGCCACTCCATAGAGGGCAATGAAGGGTTCAATTGGGTCCATCTGGAAAAACTGACAGGTGGAGACCCGTCTGGTCATGTAAAGGGTTTAGACTTAAATCTTACAGGGGGATGTTTATCAAATTGGGAACAGTTGCAGCCAATTGCTACAAATTGCAAAGTTACTGAAGACCGATTTCATTCTGTTTAGTGTTAGTTTATAGTAACTGAGGGAGCAATTTGTATAAAATTGCGCTGTAACCTTGTTGAAAATCTGTCTCAACATCACAACTTTAGTTTTACAACTCCTGTTGTAACAATTACTCAATGTTGCAATATAACTTCTCCTGTCAGCTTGTGCTAAATTTTTGCTTTGCTGCTTTAAAGTTAGTATGCTCCTGCAAAGGAGGAAGGCTGCACTGTCTTTTTGGTCCTGCTTAAAGATTTCTCTAGTAGGCCTGCACGTTGAAATGTGTCTCTCTCCATAGTGCAGAAACACAGTACTATAGTTGACCCTTGTCCAGTGACAACAATGTCACACAGCCTATGAGGCACCAAAAGGTGCAGCCAAAGCATGGTCTTTTGGGCTCTTGTTACATTGGTTGTGAAGTTGAGCTGTTTTTTGCAAGCAGAAGCTTAGTCACTGCATGTAAACCGAGGCCTGCAACTAGCTCGTAGTAGCAGGATCTCCAACATCATGCAAGAAAAACTGAGGGGCTTTGACAACTTTGGTTTTCCAACTGGTTCCATAAGCTGTCACTCAACCCTCCCACAGCTTTGCCTTTTAAATATTTTATTATGTTTAAACCTTACTGATGTTGCATTTTTTTATTTTGCAGCTTGTGGACTGTGGCTGAATGCATGACAAAACCTTTTGGGTCCAAGGTAATGCAAACTTTACTAATGAGATTGACTAGTGGCCATTCCACTTGTGTTGGTGGTAACTGGTGAAATGGGACATTAGGGATGGTATATAGAAATGCTAGGTCTTGAGTAACCTTTGTTTGCTACTTCTCCCACCCCTTTCCTGCCAGTTGCATAAAATGGCAAAACAAGTACATTTTAAGACTGTTCTTTTGGCCTTCTCAGGCCTAAGGAATCCTAGCCTCTTGAGCTCCTTGATGTGCATGCACTGGGCCCAGTTATCAAATGATGGCCATCTTTTTGAGCACTCAAGCCTGGGACAGACTCCTAACAATAGCGTCCTAGGCTCATGAAGTAAGTTTGGGAGACTCATTCTTATTCATATGACCTGGTCTAACATTTATTTCTCCTGGGCTTGTAAACATGTTTGGGCCAGGATATAGTTTTGGATAGTGGAGAGGGATTAGAACATTTTGGGGGTTATTGCTGTCTCTGCCTCCATTAGGGAGATTCACCCTCAATGACAGTAAACAAAACAGATAATAAACCTCCCTTTTTAGGCTCCATTCATACTTGTGATGCAACTTTGCACATCATAGTTTCATGACAAGAAGGTCCCCATGTTTTCGAATGATACCCATTCATATATGTGCAACTTAAAAGTAGTTCATGCACTAATTTGGTCTGACTTTCATGCAACTTGAGGTCCATAGACTTCAATGTTAACCCTCAGAAGGTTGCATGAAAGTTGTACCTGAATATTGTACAATGCAACAGTTGTCCATTATCACTGGTTAAAGCCAGTCGTATCCAGAGGGGGCACAACTTTTAAGTCATACATGTGTGGCCTTACTGTATGCAAAAATTAGAAAGTCATTAAACTTTAATAGCTGGGAGGATTTGGTCTACAGAGGGAGCCAAAGCAATCTGCTATACCACCAGCTTTTGTTCTGTTCAGTATGTCTCCCCTGGCAAGCTTGTTCTACAGCTGTTGTGTGATAGAGGTAACTTTCAGGCTGATGTGTCTTAATTCCCACCTAATCAACCTTTACTGCTGGATTAGTGATATTCATGATGAAAACAATCTAATATAGCTGGAATTACCGGCAGAACTCCCCTGTTGAGAAGCGGTTTTCTGAATACATCACTTCTGTATTTATTCATCTGATAGTTGATTTTATTAAATATAAATGGGGTTTTTTTTTTTTTTTTTTTTTTTATTCAGGGTGAAGCTGCCTCAGTAACTAAAACTGAAGTAAGTTATCCAACATCTGTATCAAGTCCTATTTTGTAATTGAAAGTAGTTTCTTTGTGCTAATAGACTGTAACATGATGAGACTCCGGAATAGGAAGTGCCGTCAGATGCGATAACTGACGATAAATTTTCCTCTGAATTACAGTTTAGCACTAATTACAATTTTTTTTTTTCATTATGCCTTTTAAAATAGTACAAGAAAAATAAAGTAGAAAGTGTTTTTTTTTTTTTTTTTTTTTTTTCTCTAACTTGTAAGAGCAAACTTGCATATAGCTAGTCTGCAAACATTCTAAATATTTGTTGGCTTCCAGTGTAGATGAAAATAGTTGATTTTAAAAGTGTTTTGGGTTCAGTCTTGTATCTTTGTTCTGTGGTGTAATTTTTTTTTTTCTCTCTGCAGGTTACAGGCTAATGTAATAAGGTAAGTTGCCACGAGACTGCAATTGAAAAATGTTACTGGTCTGTGATGAGTTCATAAATCTGTGGACAGTTTGGATGAGATATGCGGATATGGGACTGAGACCAGTGTGATACAATGATTTGCAACTCAACCCAATTGCCATAAGATTCATGTTTTTCCCCAATTTTCTGTTGCAGGAGTTGTGCGTGAAGAATGAAAATGGCTTTCATATCCTGCCTATGATCCTCATAACTGAATAAAAATTTTGCTTTAACTTAATTGCATGTACAATGTCATCCTTATTCTGCTTATTGCTGATCAGAATTGGGGTTGTAATCCTCAACTTATCTAGTCTGGTATCTAACACACTTGATGTGCAAAATGAGCATTGTGCTTTCAGGCCCTGCATACAGTGGGGCTTACACTTCAGGGGGGCACAAGTGTTGGGGTTGGAGCACACTATTTCATAACATTTTATAGATTGCCAACACATTTGAGCTATTAAGCATTGTACTATTCCAACAGCCTCAATTTGGTTTCTCATTGGCATGGTGATCCTTCCTGCTACAACATGGGTATGCAGCCACCACTTGTAGATGACTTGATCTCTTAATTGTGTCTCAGACCATAATCTATTAAATCTTAACCATATAAAATTATTTTTATCTACTTTGGGAAGAATATTCTCTAAAACTGAAATGGAATGCAGTTACTCAGTGGCTGGGGACTTGCCTGGGGTGTAATTGGCAATAAGGGGGCTAAAGCTGTTTCAAGTATGTGTAGATGGATGCTTGCTGCGGCTGCCAAATGCTGGCAATTGAGGGCCATGTTCCTCTTGACTAAAAACTGATGGGCAGCCATTCTGGAGAACGGGGGTCCCCCCCATTATATCCCTTGTGTTTCTGTCACATTACCATAGTTGCTAAAAAGTAAATATTTCATTACCTACTTTGGTATACTTTTTTTTTTTTCTTCTTCTTCTTTCTTTGCCCTTGCCTCACTGTTTGGCTCAGGTTACTAGAGCTGCAGCTCTTCCAATATCTGATGGTTTAATGTCCCTGGAAATATCACACTTCTGACAGTATAGCAGAATGACTAAGTGTAGCATCCATAAATTGGTCCTGAAATCTGGTTACTGTCTTCTGGAAATCCCTATTGCCATTTCACTTATGTTTAGAAAAATCCTAAATGCATTCTATAATTGGCCTGTTCCAAAATGGTTAATTTTGGGGCTATTCTAAACCATGCAGTGCCTTGGTGGGTGGCATGCATGGAGAAGCTGTGCAGAAGACCACTGTAGGGTATGACAGTGGGCTGTGTAAAGGGAATATGTGTAGTTAGCAGGACTTGTCTCTGAGGTCAATACTGAATCATAAAACTAGCAACAGTACTGCAGAGATGTTCTGAAATGTAAAGTACAGTTTTAATATCTGGGGTCTTAATATGAACATCCAGAACTTTAATCTCTGTAGGACTTGCCATTCAGCCATCATAACCATGCAGGGTATAAAAAAATCTATAGCAGCATACATGTGATATAGCTCCACCCCTATATCTTTCCACAGGTCCAATTTAAATCTATAAAAGGGAACCTAGAGCAACATCCCCAAAAATAGATTAAAAAGGGTTCATATGCTACCATCAATTGGCATCAGGAAAGGAAAATTACAGTATTTGATACAATTTTTTTCCATATGGCAGCATACATGTGAAGGGGGAGGTTGCTGTAGCTTTCCTTTTTATAGATTTAAACAGGTCCTGTGAGTGGATATAGGAGTTAAGCTATAGCACATGTATGCTGCCATGGATTGGTGTCTTGAAAGATAGTTTACCTACTCTGTCAGTGCACCTAGAACCAATGACTAAAGCCTCACTACTTACATACTATCTATAATCTCTATCTATATCTTGTTCTGATGGGGGATACCAGTGGTTGAGAGCGCTGATTGGGAGTTGGCTGGCTACTGGTTTTCCAGCATGCTTGTCTGACCGAAGCTGGCCAAATATTATTAGCGGTTTTTAAACAGTTGATGTTGCCCAGGATTAAAAGGTAATAGGCAATCACACCCACTACTTGCAATTGGGTTGATAGGCCTACAGACCCAGAGAGGGAGAACTGCAAAAATTAAAGTGGTTGTAAACCCTTACAGACCACTTTGACCTACAGGTAAGCCTACATTAAGGCTTACCTGTAGGTCCAATAAATATCTCCTAAACCTACATGGTTTAGGAGATATTTGCAAAAAAGCACTGCTGCTAACAGCGACATGCCGTTAATGGTGCCTGTGTGGGAGTGACATCATTGCGGCTTTGGCCAATTTAGCGCCTTAGCCACGATACCCAGAAGAAGATGGACATGCCGTACCAGAGGGGACAGTGGTGACATTGCAGGCTCCTGTGTCAGGTAAGTGACACATAATGGGCTACTAGCCCATTATGCTTTACCTTTGCAGGGAAACAAACCCATTAGTGTTTCTTCTTTAAAATGCACATCATCCACTAAGAGCAACAATGAGAACCTTAACCAGATGGTGCAGGCACGATGGCAATTGTGTTTTTTTTTTTTTTTTTCTTAGATTACACAAGAAAATGTTACTTGCAACATGGTATGTGGATGGCACTGTGCCACCCTGGGAGCGCTGCCATACTTCTTCACTATGCAGAAGTTCAGTTATGCATTACCAATGTGCCACACCTAAACTTTACCCTATGGGAAGAAGTAAAGGTCTGAAAGTAAGCTTGTATGCCATGATTTCAGTCATGTGACTAGAATCTATAGCTCTAATTGCTGAAAATTCTCATTGTGGCAATCATCATACCATAGTTAATTAAGCCATTTCTTTAATGACCATGCTTATGCAGAATTCCAGTTATGCATATATCTACTCCCTCCCCTAAATTGGACCTAAAAGCTCTGTGTCACACTGTTGTGGTATGTTGGCACACTTTGCATAAGCTACAAGAAAGGCAAGGTTTTTTCCCTGCAGCCCTAATGGTTTACATCTGTGTATTTTAGTGCTGGGAAATACATGTTTTAATGCACTAGTAAGTTGTGTTGGGGTGCCTTTCTAAATGATTGTCAACAGATTTAATCCTGTTATTTCTACCCTGCGGTAATGAACAGTTAAGTGCAACACACATGTGAATCCAGCCCCAGTGCTAATGGTGGCCATACACTGTACATTCTCTTAGATTTACCATGAACTGTTCTGTAAGGGCTTGCCTGATTTAATCCAAATTGGATGGTTCAGGTGTGTCCTTGTGTTACAGTTTTGGTTATTTGTATTTATCAAAAATAAAAGGTAAAGACTTCTCATATTATACTGCCATCTTAAAGGTTAAAGTAATGGTAAAAAACAAGCATGCCTACCCTGTGCACAGGTTCGATCCTCTTTTGGGGTCTGTTGCATTAACGAATTGGGTGCCCCCACGGGAAGCTGCTTTCAATGGGGGCATCTGTGTGTTTGCTCCCGAGTACCACTGCTGTGTCCATTGACAGACAGCTGGACTTGGGCCCTGTTCCCATGTTACAGCTTTTGATTGGCAGGAGCCAATCTGTCCAATGACTATAGCAGCTGGACTTGCTGCATTTGTGCACATTGCTGAATTGGGCTCAGCTAAGAAAAAGGGGAGAGGCAGAATACAGCCAGTGGGGGAAAGACTCAGTTCAGCGCCCGCCCCCTCTTCCCTTTACAATATTGGACCCCTGATGTGTAGTGGTAGACAAGCTGTCTAATCCTCCAAGAAGGTCTACCCTGATTTCAGTGCACATCAAGTGAGTTATACAATATAAATAAAACTTGGGAAAGAGGACTCCTGCTGGTGGAAGGTAGTGACCCAACAACAAAGAATAACCTGCAAGTTAGCAAAAGGATAAATATACAATAATGAAATATGTCCCAGTAAAGTCAGCATGCATATGTTCCTGAGGCTGCTGTCAAGTGTTCCATACATTGAATATCATTCACCCTGGTAAACCACTGTGATACGGAGGAGGATTGTTTCCGCATGGCAGGAATACAGGTTCTAGCTGCATTCAACAAAGTGCTTTAGCGCGATTTATGATATTTTTTTTTTTATAGACATAGGAGTCAAAGTGGTTAAGTCAGATTTACAAATAACTGGCATCCCCTCTGTTGTATGAAGATAAAGAACCATGTCAGTTTTTCTAGAATTATAAGCCTAAATAACTTTTTTCACAGCTCCACTGTGTGATCTCCTTCCCCAGTCTAAGGAGAGCAGTGGGAGGGGCTGAGATTCCCATATGATGTCGGCTGGCCAGCAAGGGGAGATCACGTGACTGCACAGCAGTACTGTGCAAGAAGATATTTAGGATTATTGTTTTAGAAAAACTGACACACGGTACTTTTATATCTTCATACAACAGAGGGGATGCCAGTTATTTGTAAATCTTACTTTACAGCTGCAGGGAATAGCGGAAATGACAGGGAGGGAGAAAGACTGAGCACACAGTGAGATGGAGCCACATAAGCTGACCACGGTATCATGGATAAGCAGCCATGATTTCCATGGTCAGTAAACCTAGGGCAGTTGTCCTCAACCTTTCTAGGGCTGTGACCCCTTGATGGGGGTCCCCACAACCTGGGAAATTTTAACAGTAAAATTATTTTTGTAGCATGGGTTGTCGGAACCCAAGGCAAGACAAGTAATTTGCACCCCTAACCCACGAACTTTTAGCGCTCCCCGAGTCCCTTCCACTCGTACAGTATTAAAACGTCTTATGGTACATTTTAGGATGTACCTACCACTCTTTTTCTTTGTTCTTCTTTCTTTCTCTTTTATCTCTCCTAATTTCTTTTTTTTCCCCCCATCCCTCTCTCTAGCCATCTTTCTTGTTCTTTCCCTTTTTCTTTGTTCCTCCCCCTCTTTTCCTCTCCCTTCCATGTATTCTCTATTTTTATTCCTTCTCTTACACCTTGTTGTTGGGGGAGTATGGGATCGGTGGTAGTGCTGAGGGGAGTTCTGCTCAGCCAACTTAGGTGCTCTTGATCAAGGTCATCTGCTGATCTGAGAACTGTAGTGGGGACTTTTAATGGCAACTATAATCACAGGTAGTGTTACTGTGTCTCCGACTTTGTGGTGTCTCATAGCAGTGACACCTATGCCAAAGTCAGGAGATAGGGTCTCCTCCAGCCCCTCCCACTTCACATTCCTCACCAGTCAGCTGACCTCTAGTCTCTGCTCCCCAGCCATGCCATGAACTGAATGGGTGGCTGCGAAGAGGCCCAGCTGGGTGGCCGCAAAAAGGCTGGGAGAGTGGTGTGGGCTTCGGGAACAGCCCAGGATTTGGTGACCCCTGGCAAATCATGTGACCCCCAGGTTGAGAACCCCTGACCTAGGGGGACAACGGAACAGGCAGGATCAACCATAGAATGGGACAAATGATACTGCAGAAGCACTGTGGTATTTATGATGCTTTAACTACTTGCTGACAAGTGCCGCAGCTGTACTGCGGCAGGTTGGCATGGCTGCACGAATCGGCGTCATGGTATGTCGGCTCTTTAAATCAATATGGCAGGTGGGCGTGATGTCTGCCGGGCAGCCGGAAACGCTCCTGACGGAGCCAGAACGGGGATCTGTGTGTAAACACATACTAAGTAGGAACGGCGATATGTCTCCTCCCCCCACAGTGAGGGAACACATTTAACCCCTTGATCGCCCCCTAGTGTTAACCCTTCCCTGCCAGTGACATTTATACAGTAATCAGTGGCTATTTTTAGCTCTGATCGCTGTATAAATGTCACTGGTCCCAAAAAAGTGTCCGATCTGTCTGCCGCAATGTCGCAGTCCCAATAAAAATTGTCATTACTAGTTAAAAAAAAATAATAATAAAAATGCCATAAATATATCCCCTATTTTGTAGACGCTATAACCTTTGCGCAAATTAATATACGCTTATTGTGTTTTTTTTTTTTTTTTACCAAAAATATGTAGAATACATATCGGCCTAAACTTTTGTTTATAGTGCAAAAAATAAAAACCACCAAAAGAAAGCTCTATTTGTGGGGAAAAAGGACATAAATTTTGTTTGGGTACAACATCTCATGACCGCGCAACTGTTAGTTAAAGCGACACAGTGTCGTATAACAAAAAATGGCCTGGTCATTAAGGGGGCAAATCCTTCCAGGGCTTAAGTGGTTAAAGGAACAGAAGCTTTTATTTACTTATTTTTTTATTAGGGTTACAACCACTTTAAGAAGCACTGCAGCTGGATTATTGAAAAGAAAAATCTGTGAGTTTCTGTATAATCATGATGACCTGTTGCCTAAAAAGCGCATGGTACTCCCAAAATATATGAAGTAGAGTTCCATCCTGGGAGCTACATCCCCAACACAATGGACTGTGTCCAAGGAACATGGATGCTAACACATTTGGAGTCTGATACCAGCGCGTTAGAATTTTGTAAGTGGTTTCTTGGTATTTACTACAGATGGAGGAACTGTGAGCGAAGAAAAGAATACGGGCCTTTTGGCCTGCCATAAACGTAATGTCCAGATCCCTTTTCCATTTATGATGACACTGCCTTTGTCTCTTCTGCAATAAAATCTCCTATTTTGCCTGCATGCAATATTTCTTCCCTTCAAGTGCATGTAATGCCGCATACACACGGCCGGACTTGCCAACGTGCTAAACTCCGTCGGCATTTCTGACAGAAGATTTAGAACATGTTCTATATCTGAGTCCGTCGGAAATGCCAACAGAAAAAGTCAGATGGGGCATACACACGGTCGGAATGATCGACTAAAAGCTCCCATCGGACTTTTTCTGTTGGGAAGTCCGGCCGTGTGTACACGGCATTAGTTTCTTGCTACAACAGTAAAACTAGTACTTAATTATCAAAAAAAAAAGATTGTTGTCTAATACTAATAGCATTAGCTTAAAATCCTTTCAATGGCAAAGCTGATATTCACTGTATGGCCTTCCCAGCACAGCACATGTTTTCTTCAGCATCTTCTCAGCCTCAAAAACCCAGCACCAATCATTTTTTTCTGTTCATTTTGGATACAGTGGGGAAGTGTTAAAACCTCTGTAATGCCCTGTACACACGGTCGGATTTTCTGAGGGAAAATGTGTGATAGGACCTTGTTGTCGGAAATTCCGACCGTGTGTGGGCTCCATCATACATTTTCCATCGGAATTTCCGACACACAAAGTTTGAGAGCTTGCGAAAAAATTTTCCGACAACAAAATCTGTTGTCGGAAATTCCGATCGTGTGTACACAAATCCGACGCACAAAGTGCCACACATGCTCAGAATAAATTAAGAGGCGAAAGCTATTGGCTACTGCCCCGTTTATAGTCCCGACGTACATGTATTACGTCACCGCGTTCAGAACGATTGGATTTTCTGACAACTTTGTGTGACCGTGTGTATGCAAGACAAGTTTGAGCCAACATCCTTCAGAAAAAATCTATGGATTTTGATGTCGGAATGTCCGATCAATGTCCGACCGTGTGTACGGGGCATTAGGGTCTCTTGCTATGTGTGCCAACTTGGAAGATTTTACCTTACGCCCTATCAGGTACTCAAGGCAGGTATAGAAAAAAATAATGCAGTTTTTTCCATTTTGGAGCGAGTAGGGAATGGTTAGAATTTAAACCCTCTCATATTTTTTTTTTTTACCATCTTTGTCCCTTTCAAAAGTTTTCCCTTCACTTCCTGTCCTATAGAGATCTTAAAATTGTATAATGTGAGGTCAAACCATAAGAGTTTCAATGTGTATGCAATCAGGCAGGCCCTTGCACTAGATGGTTTTGGTAAATCTGAAGACAAAAATCTGCAGAAAATCTAATAGTGTGTAAAAAAAAAAAAAAAAAAAAAAAAAAAAAATCTGCAGATAATCTGCCTGGCAGAATTTTCTTTCGAAAATCTTATCTAAGAATTTTCGTTCGCATTTCTCACCATTAGTGGGATAAATTATACAAAGTGTAGCACTAAATGTACCAGTGGAACACTGTGGGGGTTATTTACGAAAGGCAAATCCACTTTGCACTACAAGTGCAAAGTGCACTAGGAAGTGCAGTCGCTATAGATCCGAGGGGGACATGCAAGGAAAATAAAAACCAGCATTTTTGCTTGCACGTGATTGGATGATATAATCAACAGAACATCCCCTCATTTCAGATCTACCCCTCAGATTTACAGCGACTGCACTTCCAAGTGCAGTTTGCACTTGTAGTTTGCACTTATAGTGCAAAGTGGATTTGCCTTTCGTAAATAACCCCTAATGTCTATAGTGTGCCAAATAATGAAAATAATTAAAAACGTGAAAACACAACATACGCTATGCACATACAGTGAATGGTAATACGAGGAAGAGTAATCTAAATGTCCCATATAAATGAAATCCAGTAAGAAAGAAAATGTTCATGAACATCAAACAGGGAAGTGGTGATGGATGATATAGAGCTTATGTCCAGTCTGAATGATTGATAGAAAGTCCTCAGTGACACATGGTGTAACAATGTAACCCGGGAACAGACTGTAAAACACGTTCAGAACTGGACCAAAATTCTTCAAATGAAAAATTGTAGATAAATACTTCTTACCAGATAGGGTGGACCCACTTGCCGTACGGCAATGGGTCAATCAAGCTTGTACTGGCCAAAGCCTGATGGTCAAATGATTGAACCGACTCCACTATGATTGTAGTATGTAGAGGGATCTCTTCAAAAACGAACGGCGGATCAATCAGTCAAGATGGATTCAGGAAGTGTATCAGGGCCAGATATCCAGGATTCATGCACTTCTAAGGACTAGAAGTGAAACGGGTCTCAATGGAGGGTCCGTACCTGTACCAAGGGCCGATGGAAGGTTAGACCATTGGAATAAAAAATAACAAAAAGAGCTCCATATGGTGCAGGTCAAAAAAAGAGTTTTAATCTATTTTTCTTAAAAAATTCCAAACATCAATGGCAGATAAAAGCTAAAAAGTGATCACATATAAAAATGGTGGAAGCAATGTGGGAAGCAAGTGAAGCAGGGCGACACGTTTCGTCCAATGGTACTTCAACTAGGGCATTAGTGGGCTGCAGCAACAGCTGATTTTCGTGCGGCCATCGAATTTGAGTAATCGGTTATGTTGGAAATTTTTTGAAAAACGAACGATTTTCTAATCAATGATGGGAGAATCGTGCGAGAAATGTAATCGAAAAAGAAATGCGCGTGTGCAAGAAAAGAAAATTCCCGGAAAGAAAAGAAGATTCCCAGCCACGAAAATTCTTTTCTGTAGCAACATGAGGTGAAATTGAAGGCTTGGTTGGTCGAATTTTGAAATCAATGATGGCACCATCGGATCACAGAGCGCACAAATTTTCTGATTTTAAAAAGAAAATTCTTTCGAAATTCGACCATGTATGGCCAGCCTAAAGCCTCGTACACACGATCAAATTTTTCTCAGATAAAACGTCATACTTTTGTCTGAAGGGCGTTGGCCAGGAACTTGTCTTGCATACAAACGGCACACAATTGTCAGCCAACAAACACAAACGTAGTGAGTGACATACTACGTGTTTTTTCAGCTCTTTAGTGCCACCCTTTGGGCACCTTCTGCTAATGTTGTATTTGGTGAGCATTGATTCCGAGCATGTGTGTTTGCACTTTGGACTTTTGTCTGACGGACTTGTGTACACATGATTGGAAAATCTGACAACAGACCAATGTCTGCGGAAAATTTATAAGCCTGCCATCCAACATTTGTCCACGGAAAATCTGACAATTGTCAGATGGAGGGTACAAACGGTCGTATTTTAGGCTAACAGTCTGTCATCACACAATTCCCGGCGGAAAATCCGATCGTGTGTACGAGGCTTAAAAGCTGCATACACACTATACAATTTTCTTTAGATTTCTTCCTTTAAAGTTACCAAAACTATGTAATATAGTTACATAGTTAGGTTAAAAAAGACACAAGTCCATCTAGTTCAACCAAAAAAAATAAAAATACAATCCCATATACACAATCCTTCACCCACAGTTGATCCAGAGGAAGGCGAAAAACACTAGCAAAGCATGATCCAATTTGCTACAGCAGGGGAAGAAAAATTCCTTCCTGATCCCCCGAGGGGCAATTGGATTTTCCATGGATCAACTTTACCTATAAATGTTAGTATCCAGTTATCTTATGTACATTTAGGAAAGAATCCAGGCATTTTTTTAAAGCAATCTACTGAGCTGGCCAGAACCACCTCTGGAGGGAGTCTATTCCACATTTTCACAGCTCTTACTGTGCAGAAACCTTTCTGTATTTGGAGATGAAATCATTTTTCCTCTAGTCTGAGCTGAACTTTCCAGGGTCCAAGCTACCCCCAACCACTAGATTTTATTATCATAATCACCTTTACCCATAGTTTTGTTTCCCACCCATCCGTCTCTCTCCAAGCGCCACTATACTCCCCCCCTCTCTTCTTATTGACCTGGGGGCCACCCCATTTTTCTTGGGAATTTTTATTTCTTTTTGCCAGCAATTTTTTTTTCTTTTTACATTCAGCTGTCAGCCAGAAACCCCGCTGATGACTCATCGGTTGTTAAGGATGTGGCGGCCGGCTTCCCTTGCCCCCTGCTTAGCAACCAGCAATGTACAGTGTGTTTAAAGAGAAAAATAAAAACGTAAAACGCAAAATGCATAAAAAAATTAGGATTTAAAAACGCAAAATGTACCTGAAAAAGGCATCAAGCGCAGCCACATAGATGTAAACCTAGACTTGCACTGATCATCAGTGCAGCCTCATCAGTGCACCCTAATTAGCGCACAATAGTGAAGTAAAAAAAATACTATTTTGCAAAATTTTACAACAGAAACAAAGATTTTCGGTCTTCTTTTGTTTATTTAGCAAAAAATAAAAAACCCAGTAGTTGTTAAACACGACCAAAAGAAACCTCTATTTGTGTGGAAAAAAAAAAAAATCTTCATCTGGGTACAGTGTTGCATAACCGCGCAATTGTCATTCAAAGTGTGAGAGCTCTGAAAGCTGAAAATAGGCCTGGGCAGGAAGGGGGTAAGAGTGCCCAGTAGGCAGGTGGTAAAAAATAAAAGTTAATAAAAAAACAAACAAGCGTAGATAAACAAGTGCAAGAGTAGTAGTGTAAACCCCTGTGCTACCAACATTTTTTTCCTAAAGTGAATATAAAAATTCCTTACAAATGTGCTAAGAGAAGTATAATTGTCTCCTGATTGTCTGTCAGCCGCTGCTAAACCACCCTCTGAAATGCAATTCACCACCGCAGATCACTTTTCAGAGAGCAGTAAACAACACGGGTTGCACCACTTTAGTAGATATCAATGTATTTTCTTCTGTCTATACGTTCAATTTATTTGGTGGATTCCCTGTGTGTTCCCTTTGGCTCACACATAGCACAAATAGCTTTTTGATGAGTTTCCTTGTAGCCTTTGATAATCATATTTATTATAAGGTTTTCTGGTGTTTACATTGCTAGACATACGGCATGTGTTCCTGGGTGGGGTTTAATGAGCTGAACATGTTTAGCTTGTGACTGAGCAGCCACTATAGAAGTATGAGTAGTAGGTAAGACAATCTGAGTGGGATAACTGGTTTCTCTAGGTGTCTACATATAGGAGTGGCTTCACAAGACTTCGCTCATCCTGTGTCTGCGGGTCTATGTGGTAAGTACATGAAAACGTTTTGCTGTATATTTGTTTACCTTTTGGGGTCTTTGCTATGTGGAATGGCAGGATTTTATTTTTCAGAAAGGCCTGACGGGAAATGGTATCTTTAAACGGCTGATTTCTAGAGAGCAAAGTCCAGGGCTGACGCCTTTTTCCTGTACGGATATTTCAAGCCCATGAAGTCATTTCATCTGGTAACCTAACAAAAAAAAAAAAAAATCGATAAAGGAAGCCTAACTTGAACAATAAAAGTATTTTAAACAGGGGGAACTTTAGCTAAAAGTACAAAAGAAATTGTTGTTCACTAATATAGAAATAGTATTTGTGTGATAGAGACTTTATGGTAGGAAATCAGTTTTGTTATGTGAGCAAAGTGTAATAATCAAAGACCTATATATTCATGCAATCACTTTGCTGTGTGTGTGTGCGCACATGTGCATGCATATATGGGTATAAAACTTAGTAACACTGTCAATGTAGATTAATAGTCAGTCAGACTTTTTATCAGTGTAAAACACTAAAAACCATTGCTTGGTTACTGCGTTTTTGCCTGCTGAAATTCTAAGCTTCATCACAGAAGTCAAACGCACTAAAGACGATACAGCTGATATCTACTCGATCGTTCAGACGCAGGATGAAACTGGAAAGTTAAGATTTGTGGTAATGACTGTCCTGGAGGCACCGCACATTTGAAAAAACATTCTCAAATGTAGTCGGCTGACCCCTGTTTTGAGGAACCATGTTGTCTAGTAAACAATTGTCGATTACCAAGCACTAAAAGTGGACTATTTGTCAGTAACCGGTTAGAATTAAGCCTAGGGATACACTGGTGACGAAAAAGCTAATGAGAGCTTGCTAGATGACGGTTATCTCATTATCATTCCGTTGATTTTTGGCATGCCACAAAGAAGATGTCACAAGCGGTAGCAATGAGGTTTGCCAGTAAGGATGAGCTCCGGCGTGTTCGCACACTCCACGTGCCGAACCCGCCAGGAAGTCGGCACGGCGCTGCGCTAATCACAGGCAGTGAGACATTTCCCAATCTCTGCAGCTGCACATCGAGAAAATGTCTCACTGCCTATGATTAGCGCAGCGCCGTGCCGATTTCCTGGCGGGCTCGGCACGTGGGGTTTGCGAACACGCCGGAGCTCATCCTTATTTGCCAGTTTAGCCAGAGCCTGAGGCCAAAATACAGGATGATTTCTTGGTACTGATAGATTTAACACTTGATGACAGTCACCACATTAAAGTAGAACTATAGGCAAAACATTTTATTTATTTTTTTGCCACCTGTGTCCCATTACGAAGATTTCCCTTCACTTCCTGTCCCATAACCAAACAGGAAGTGAGAGGAAATCCTTTCAAATTGAGGGAATTTCTTGGGGACCAGAACTAGTGTCCCCATTGGAACATTTCCACCTCTATTACTTTTCTGGAGACAAAATGTGGGATTTTCTTTCAATGATAATGGTAAACAGGATAAATAGAGAGGAGGGTGACTGTCCTAAACAGGGGCACAGACCGCAATAAAAGCTGACAGGTGTTCTAATCCCTCTCCACTCTATCCAAAAAAAAAAAAAAGTTTTGCCTTTTTAGGTATACCTTTAAGCTAGATTCTTGGTTCCCACCCTGCAGCCGTATGGCATGCATTGTGTGGCTCTCAGGGATCCTGAAAGCAGCAATCTGCATTGAGTCCTGGTTCAAACTGAACTGCGGGAATGAAGCCGTGCGAGTTCAGCTGATTTAGCTCCCACATGTCAGTCCCGATTTTGCAGACATCTGTACGGGTTTCTGCACAGATGTCAATGGAAATCGCACCCCGAAATTGCAAAAAGTAGTACAGAAACTACTTTTTGAAATCGGTGCGGCGCCGCAAATGCAGCGTCTCATCGATTAGGATGGTGCCATTGCCGCCAATTTGACCTGACAAATCGCATGTCAAAATGCATCAATGTGAACCAGGGCTCAAGTCATCAAATAAAAATATCCTTTACACTGACCACTAGTATTGGTAAATGGCTTGGTTTATTTTACACTACCTTATTTTTTTGTGCTGTCTATACCTTTTTTCCTATCTTTCTTTTATTCCCCTCTGATGATTTAAATTTTTTTTTTTTTAATAAACTTACAGAGAGAAATATCAAATTTGGAAAAAGTAATTTTTAGGGAGCTTTAAGGAGTACAAATGTGGGAATGTTGATTTGTAAAAGGGCCGTATTAGCCATGATATCTAGTTCACACTAGAACGCTGTGCAGCAAACCTGTGTTCCATGCCAGTTTACCACATCGCATTCTAATCGCACTGCCCTTGCTATCTGCAGCAGGTGTCAGTTACTGACACTCCAAATGCAAGTCGCAAACGCAGTGCGTTTGCCCACACCGGATCGCATGGTACTAAAGTTCCAAGTGACGCAGTGCGTCTCCAGAAGTAGTGCATGCATTACTTTGTGGTGCGACTTCAGTCCATTCCTTTTGAAATTGCACTGCATAGAACTGTATGTGAATTGCACAGGAACTGCACAGTGTTTCACATGCAGTTTTTAGTGTGAATGGGCCCTAACCTGTAACCTTTCTCTGGTCTATGACTCCTGAAGCATATCCCAGTCTCCAACAGCTCCCATTACAAGTGCAGCAGTCTGTGACTGCCTTCTTTAGCATTGCCTCCTTTTTTTATTATTTAAAGTACTTATATAGCGCCATCAATTTACGCAGCACTTTACATATACATTGTACATTCACATCAGTCCCTACCCTCAAGGAGCTTACAATCTAAGGTCCCTAACTCACATTCATACATACTAGGGCCAATTTAGACAGAAGCCAATTAACCTACCAGCATATCTTTGGCGTGTGGGAGGAAACCGGAGTACCTGGAGGAAACCGACGCAGACACAGGGAGAACATGCAAACTCCAGACAGGTGGTGTTGTGGTTGGGATTCAAACCAGCAACCCTTCTTACTGCTAGGCAAGAGTGCTACCCACTACACCACTGTGCCACCCATTGAATATTATGTGAGGCCCACTATTTTTAGTAAGTGGTCTGGGCTAGAGATAAATGGCAGATTTTTCATAGTAGCAATTGTGCTAGTGACTTATTGCTAGAAGTAGTAATTGTTGAACGAATATTGATGTGTGTTGATACTGCATACTACTACTCATGTAGCTAATTCTATTGCCATTTGTTTCATCTGTCCAGTAATCAACTGCTATTCCTAGCAACTAATTGCTAGAGATTGTATTCGCAAAATTGAGCTACTAATAATCTTCTGTGTAACTTCATCCTAATGAGATGACTGCTAGCAAATGGTTAAATAGACATATATATTTTTTTGTTTTGCTAACTATCTCAAAAGTATGCCTGGAGGGAGACTCCCTTGCATTGTTTTGTTTAGTGCCCTGCCCTTTTGCACGTCTCTCCTTTTTGCTAGCTTCAAACTCGGCTGCCTTGTAAAGGTGTTGTCTAGGCTTCTACTGTGTTGTATCCTTTAAAGCGGAGTTGCACTCAAAAGTGGAACTTCCACTTATCCGTACTGTTCCCCATTTCCGGGAGACCTGGCTACGTCCCAGTCTCCTGGAAGTTCGGCCCCCTCCTCCGCCGCCAAACCAATTAGAAAGCACAGCGCACTAAGCGCATGCGCAGTAGGGAACCAGTTGTGAAGCCAAAAGGCTTTACTGTTGGGTTCCCATACCAGGAATGGCGGTGACTGCGCCTGACAGCCGATCCAAAGATCGGCTGCGGTGCCGACATCACAGGCTCCCTAGACAGGTAAGTGTCCATATATTAAAAGTCAGCAGCTACAGTATTTGTAGTTGCTGTCTTTTAATTCTTCGTGGAGAACTGAACGATCACATCAGCACTAATCTCTCTGCCCCTCCAGCGCTCACTGGAGGGCCAGACAGGAACGGCTGGCTCAGGCTCTCAGCGCTGTGCCGAGAGGCTGATCCAGCTGCTGGTCAGGCGTTTGGGTCTGGAATGGCTCTGTAATGTCAGCCAACAGCAGACTTTAGACCGCTGTTGGATTTTTCACTATGGTGACACTGCACCCCCAAAAAAACAAAAAAAAAATTGTAAAAAATATTTGATAAATGTATATATACTGTGTGTAATATTATTATTTTTTTTTTTTCTTTACATACTGTCACCAGTCAGTTGCCCCACTCACCACCACCCACTCGCAGTGCTCCTAATTACTGCCACACTAGTCGAAGTGTCCCTGATACCGCCATGCCAGTCATATTGTCCCTATTCACCGCCTCACCAGTTACAGTATCCCTGATCACTACCGCACCAGTCAATTTTGTCTCTGATCACTGCCACACCAGTTAGTGGCCCCGATCAGCTAAAGAGGGGTAGTGGTTGAAGGGTGGTAAAACTGCGGCCCAACCACAAGGTTTTAGCCCCCAACCAGTGGCGTCGCTATAGGTTCAGACTGGCACCAGTGCTACGGCTCCCTCCTTCCCTTCTGAGATCCCCTCAGCTGCATGCGATGTGCAGGGAGGGTGGGGGAGGAGGGAGTGAGGCAGTGACAGACAGGGTGCCCAAGGTCCGTCCGTACCATATGGCAATCATATCTCTCTCCCCGCCGGCTGCACTCACTGAAGACCAGACTATAGCCGCCTCCATCTCTTCTTTGGCGTTTCAAGTACACAGGCCGGGAGGAGGAAGAGGGACACTTGGGGCCAAGGTATGTAATAACAGGACTATTGCAAAGGGGGGGGGGGTTGGGCATTGGCAGGTAATAATTATCCTGCCAGGATCAATTTCAGATGGGGGGGGTTAGAGGATATGTTCTAGGGGGTGCTTTGTTATGGGTTAGAAAGGTCTTGTGCTAAAAGTAGGAGGGGGCAGATTTGAAGTTTGACCCCCCAGCACAATTCCTCTCCTCTCCCAAAGCAACCCCTAGCACATATCCTCTAACCCCCCCCCCCCCCCCAAACCAAAGATCCCATTCCGGCTCCATCCACCCCCCCCCCCCATATTCCGACTTCATCCATCCCCCCCGATCCCATTCCGGCTCCATCCATTGTGACTGGTTAAGGGGGGAGAGCCACACTGATGCACTAGCCTGCTTAGTGCCGGGGGGAGGGGGGCACAATGTTTTCCTGCACCAGGTGATACCAAGCCTAGTGATGCTGCTTCCCCAACCTCACATATGAAAGAGCTCTAATAGTGCAGCCAGTCACAGTTCTCCAATCACCAGAGTGTTGTCAGATCAGTGTTCCTGATTTTCCTGTTGGCCAAGTTTCTGCCCAACTTTCTATGTTTCTGCAAGACACCAGTCCCAGCCATCCACTATGAACAACTGCACTTCTGGAACCACAGGAATTCTTTTGTTCTTCCTTTTCTATAGCCTCCTGTACTTCCTGGCCAGTGAACATGGCATTCCTACGTACTAGTAGGCTAGGCTTGCTTGGCTTATAGCAGGGGTGCCCAAGCTTTTTTTTTAACCGGTTCAATACCGGGCAATTTCACCCCCTTCCTTCCCAGGCCAATTTTTAGTTTTCAGCGCTGTCGCACTTTAAACGTCAATTGCGCGGTCGTGCGACGTTGTACCCAAAAAAAATTGACGTCCTTTTTTCACCACAAATAGAGCTTTTTTTTGGTGGTATTTGATCGCCTCTGCGGTTTTTATTTTTTGCGCTATAAACAAAAGAAGAGCAACAATTTTGAAAAAAACACAATATTTTTTACTTTTTGCTATAATAAATATCCCAATTTTTTTTTTTTAAAAAACACATTTTTTCCTCAGTTTTGGCCGATACGTATTCTTCTACATATTTTTGGTAAAAAAAAATCGCAATAAGCGTATATTGATTGGTTTGCGCAAAAGTTATAACGTCTACAAAATACGGGATAGATTTATGGGGGAAGGGAAAGAGCGGACAGAAGGGTGGCCTGCTCTTTTCTGGACCTGAAGACACACCTCGCTTTGTCCTTCGGTGGAGGAAGATCTCCGAAAGCCGCTATATCTTACAGATTTTAACAGAGGTGTCCTTTTATGAAAGTGCGGTAAAATACCGCTTTTCAGTTCTCAGGCATTCTCAGAGGAGATCGCTCTCCTCTGACTGCCTGTTTATGAAAGTGTGTAGATCGCTTCTCATGTTGAGTTGAGGAGCGATCTACAAACGCCGGGAACTCCTGAGAACGGCTCCTCTCACTGTAATCTCGTGTGATATAGCGGGATTACAGTATGAGGAACCATAAAATACAAAAGTTTAACACAAATCAGCACACATTATTCCCCAACATATTAATAAAATAATAAAGATAAATTCCCCCTACACAATATACATTAACCTAATTATAAAAAAAACATTGTTTTTATCAATATTTAAAGATCATACATGTCCCTATTTAAATGTGAATGGTGTATAGTAAATGAATGTAATGCACATATGTAATGCAGCTATACACCATTCATATAAATGCAAAATACATTTATAATCATTAAAAAAATAATTTTAATAAAGTATACAAGTATAAATATTTATTAATAAATTAAAATAAAATATATTTCATTATAGATAAACATAAAAATTGATAAACTGGTGCGATGCGAGAACACTGCGAATTCACTGCGGGTTCCCGCATCGCACCGACTCGCATGTCAGTTCACACTGCCATATGCGAATCGCTGGGGAGTGTCAATACATTGTTAAGGACACCCCCAGATCAGCTTGCATATCGCACTGCGAACTGACAGTTCGGACATGAATCGGATCGCATATGTGTGAACACACATGCGATCCGATTCTGGTCCGAACAGAAAAAAGGGTCCTGTGCGTGTTTGCACCGAATGCGGTGCGATATCAGCCATACTATCTGTACAGCTGATATCGCACCGCACAGACATCGCATGTAATGTGAATGGCAGTGTGCTGCAAATAACATGCGATGCCTGTGCGATGTCCGGCATCGCACAAGTGTGAACTGGGCCTAAAAGTTAACACCCCCAAATCAGTTCGCATATCGCAGTGCGATCTGCAAACTCGGACAGTAATCGAATCGCATGGGTGTGAACACCCATGCAATCCGATTCTGCTGTGGACCAAAAAAAGGGTCCTGTAAGAGTTTGGTCCGAGGGCAATGCAAATTTAGCAATACTATCTGTATGGCTGAAATCGCATCGCACAGAGATCGGATGTGATTTTGCACTGCAGTGCGGTGCGAATCACATCCGATCTCGGACACCGCAGCAGTGGGAACTGGCCCTAAATCATATTGCATTTGCACCAAAATGGTACAGGACCCTTTATTTGGTCCGCACTGGAATCGGATCGCATGGGTGTGAACACCCATGCGATCCGATTCCTGCACCATTACATAGTTCGCACTGCGATCTGTGAAATGATCTGGGGGTGTCATTAACTTTACATTGACACCCGCAGTGGTGCGCAGATGTCAATGTAGGTGCGATGTGAAAACCCGCACAGGAATCACGCTGGTTCACGCATCGCACAAGTGTGAACCCAGCCAGAGACGTGAACATCTAAAAAAAAAAAAATATATATATATATATATATATATATATATATATATATATATATATATATATATATATATATATATATATATATATATATATATATATATATATATATATATATATATATATATATATATATATATATATATATATATATAATACACACTATAAATTCCTATCCTGCTGGTTTTGGGGTGTGTAATGGTGGGGAAGGTGTGCTCTGACTGTTTGGTGAAAGAAAGAAGTCAAAAGACTTCTTTCTTTCTCCAGAATATCAGCCAGTTTCAGGCTTCTCACTCTGATTCTCCACTTCTGAAATGGTGAATCAGAAAGTGAGAATTCTGTCACAGATCGCCAGTGAGGTGTGGAGATCGCACCTTCATAAACTGGCCGTTTCTGTGAATTCTCACTGTGCTGAGATAATCAACGGAGAACATGTTCTCTGCTGATTATCTCAGTTTCATAAACTGGTAAAGCGCTGAGATCAGCGGTGAGACTCGGGATCGCCGCTGATCTCAGTTTCATAAAAGGACACCAGAGGGATATCGGATGGAACTTCTCTCCCCTCCCCCTCAAAACTTTATTCTGACCCATCTCCCCAAGGATACTTTGAGGGCAGAAGGGTTAATGGACAACTTGCAGGGATTGGCGAACCAAGAGGTGATCGTCCCCGTTCCACCGGAAGAGCTCTACCAGGGATTTTACTCCCATGTTTTTGTAGTCCAAAAACCATCAGGTAAATTTTGCCTGATATTAAGCCTCAAAAAGCTGAACAGGTTTTTGCGGCAAAAGAGCTTTCAGATGGAGAGCAATATACACTGCGCAAGCATCTATTGAAGGATACTTTTATGGCCACAATAGATCTGAGGGACGCGTTCTCTCCATATCCCGATTTGCCTGGGAACACCATCCCTGTTGAGGTTCGCAGTCCTTACGAGCAAAGGGATACAACAATGGCAATTCCGGGCTCTTCCCTTTTGGATTAACTGCAAGCCCAAGAGTTTTCACAAAGCTCCTGGCGGAGGTTGTAGCTTACCTGCATCTACAGGGGGTATCCCTTATACCCTATCTAGATGACCTCCTGATCTGTGGGCAGTCTCTAGAACAAGTGAGAGTAGACCTAGACAAAGTGATCCTCGCTTTGGAGACCTTGGGCTGGATAGTGAACCAGGAGAAATCATCTCTCGTACCATCCCAAATAAAAACCTTCCTAGGATACTTGGTGGATGCAGGGGCTCACAAACTTTTTTCCCCAGAGGAAAAAAGGTTAAAAGTGGTAACAGAGTCTCCTCTCTAACAAACCCAGGGACTGCTCTCACAGACAGGTTATGAGGGTCCTGGGCCTGATGACCTCCTATATTCCAGCGGTTCTCTGGGCTCAGCTCCATTCCAGGGAGTTGCAGTTTTTCCTACTATTCTCCTGGGACAAAAAGAGGGAGTCACTGGATGGAAAGGTGTTCATTCCAGCAAGGGTAAGGACCTCTTTAAATTGGTCATTGGGTCAGGACAGGCTCATGCTGGGTCGTCCCTGGGCCCAGTGGAACCCTATAAGGATTACCACCGATGCAAGCGCTTGGGGTTGTGGCGCTCACTTGGGGGACCTCCAAGCACAGGGATCCTGGACCCCGACCCAAGCAAAGTCCTCCTCCAACCACAGTGAGCTCCTTGCGGTGGGTCAGGCATTAAAGGCCTTCGGAGGCAGGATTCAGAGACTAGAGGTCCAAGTCCTGTCGGACAATGTGACAGCTGTCTCTTATCTGAACGTCAGGGTGGCACGAGGTCCAGGAAGCTACTGAACCTGGCTTTGGATATTCTAAATTGGGCCTAAGTAAACCTTCAGTCCATATCCACATAAAGGGGACCGCCTATGTGGTGGCAGATTTCCTAAGCCGACAGCCCATCCACCAGGGGGAATGGGAATTAAACCAGGACATATTCCTCCAGATAGGTCAGATGTTTGGATTTCCGGAGATAGACCTTTTCGCCCACAGAGGGAACAGAAAGGTGGAGCGTTTTTTTTTCTCTCTAACCAGAGAGGGGGGATCGCAGGGAGTGGATGCTCTGTCTCAGGACTGGGATTGCCACCTAGCATATGCCTTCCCTCTACTAGCCTTAATATCTCGGGTTCTACAGAGGTTGGCCCACTCAGAGTGCAAGCTGATCCTGATATCCCATGGTGGCCAAAGAGGACATGGTTTGCTACTCTGAGAAAATGGTCGGTTTCTCCTCCACTCTGTCTCCCGCCCAGGCAGGATCTCCTTCTTCAAGGGCCAGTCCTTCACCCGGGGTTCTTCAAGTTGACAGCATGACTCTTGAGAGGGAGATTCTCAGAGACAAGGGATGCTCTGATAGAGTAATTGAGACCCTCCTAGGTAGCCCGAAACCGGTCACTAGAAGGATCTACTCAAGAATCTGGAATTGCTTCTCACACTGGTGCCAGGATAGAGAGGTTTCTAATCCTTTGGTACCAGTGGTACTTGAATTCTTACAGGCTGGGGTAGATCAGGGTATTGCCCCGAACACCCTGAAGGTACAGATTGCAGCCCTGTCTGTATTTCTGGACCAGAGGCTCGCGCTCCAGCCCCTGATTAGGAGATTTCCACTAGCAAGGGAGAGGTTAACCCCCGTAAAAATTAATAGATTCTCACCATGGAATCTAACGCTGGTCCTGGAGGCATTGACGAAGATGCCTTTTGAACCAGCTAAGGAGATTTTAGTAAAATTTTTGACGCTTAAGTTAGCCTTTTTACTGGCCATCACTACAGCCAGAAGGGTAAGCGACCTGCAGGCCCTGTCATTTAACCACTTCAATACCAGGCACTTATACACCTTCCTGCCCAAGCCAATTTTCAGCTTTCAGCGTTGTCGCAATTACGCGGTCATGCAACACTGTACCCAAACAATTTTTTTTTTATCATTTTGTTCCCACAAATAGAGCTTTCTTTTGGTGGTATTTGATCACCTCTGCTATTTTTATTTTTTGCGCAGCAAATAAAAAAAGACCGAAAATTTAGAAAAACATTTTTTTCTTTGTTTCTGTTAAAAATTTTTTTGTAAATAAGTAAGTTTTCTTCTTCAATGATGGGCACTGATAAGGCGGCACTGATGGGCACGTATGCGGCACTCATAGGTGGCACTGATGGGCACTCATGGGTGGCACTGGGTACTTATGGGTGGTACTGAGGGGGCACTGATGGACACTGATGGGTGGCATTGCTGGGCATCACTTGTCTGCACTGATCCATAATGTTGCCAGTCAGTGCCCATTTGGGCACTGATTGGCATGTATTGGGCATATTTTTTTATATGTGGATGGCCATGGGGTACATACCTGGCCACCCACATGCTGAGGGCTTCCCTGGTGGTCTTGGCGGCTTCCCTGGTGGTCCAGAGTGGGCATCTGTGGGAGGGGGGGCTGCGCTGATAAACAATCAGCACAGACCCCCCTATCAGAGCCGCCGATCGTCTCTCCTCTACTCGCGTCTGTCAGACGCGAGTGAGGAAAAGCCGATCAACGGCTCTTCCTGTTTACATCATGATCAGCCATGATTGGACACGGCTGATCATGTGGTAAAGGGCCTCCATCGGAGGCTCTTTACCAAGATCGGTGTAGCGGTGTGTCAGACTGACACACGGCACCACCAATCGCCACGATGCGCGCCTCCACAGGCGCGCGGCAGCGATTATCCTGCAGGACGTCATATGATGCCCAGTCAGGATAACCGAACCACCGATGGCCCTATAGGCCGAGCGGGGAGTGGTTAAGGAGCCTTTTTTTTGTTGGTAATGGAAGATAGTGGTGCTGAGACAAGACCCACTATATCCTCCCAAGGTTGCATCCCAGCTTCAAGAGATCATTTTGCCCTCTTGTGAAAACCTGAAAAAGAAAAATGTAAGATTATTAAATGTCAGGAGGTGCTTGCAGACATATTTACACTGAGTGAAAGATTTCAGGAAGTCGAGTCACCTTTTGGTTCTATTTAGTGGCCCTAGAAAGGGAGGGCGGGCATCTAGATCTACAGTGGCTAGGTGGATCAGACAAACTATAGGAATGGCTTATGAGCAGACAGGTTCCCCAGTACCAGTTAGCCTTAAAGCCCATTCAACGAGATCTTTGGCGGCCTCTTGGGCAGAAAGAGCTGAGGCCTCAAAAGAACAGATCTGTCGAACAGCTAGATGGGCGATGCAGGACACCTTCTTGAAGCACTATAAAGTGGAACTGCTATCGCCTCAGGATCTGACGTTTGGAAGGAAGGTCTTTACAAGTGGTGGTCTCACCCTAATGTAGGCTTTGAACTTCTTGTCCATCCTCTCAGGTGTGCTGTCCTGGAAGATGACTATAGAAAATTGACAGTTACTTACCGGTAACTGCTTTTCTGGGATATATCTTCCAGGACGGCAGGCGTACTTCCCACCCCTGGTTTGATGTAAGTACTACGGGAAGAGTTTCTCTCTGGCAACCAGATAACCTATTACTTTGGGAGAACTGAGGTGCAGGGGGAAGGGAGGGGCCTTTTAACCTCATGTGTTGATTGTTTCCTGTAAGGTGGACCAGTCATCTCTCAGGTGTGCCGACCTGGAAGATATCCCAGAAAAGCAGTTACCCGTAAGTAACTGTCAATTTTTTTTTCTTACCTGTGCCTATCCGTTTATAGTGACGTGTACGAGCCTATCAGCTCCAGCTGCTGTCTCTGTCCTCATTGGATAGATTGATAGCAGCGGGAGCCATTGGCTCCTGCTGCTGTCAATCAAATCCAGCGATGCAGGAGCGCCGGCGGGGGACCCCTAAGGAAGAGGATCGGGGCTGCTCTGTGCAAAACCCTTAAAGTAAAGTATAACCTGTTGGTTAGATTTTTTTTTTTTTAAATAAAAATAACATTTACAACCCTTTTTACTTTTTTTTATTTTTTAATATTTTAGTTACTTCCTGGTTTCCAGGCCTAGGAAAATGTATTTCCTACATCCCAGCAGTCTTTAGGAGGGGTTTTCCTAGTGAAGCACACCCTCCTGCCTACATGACTGAGCGAAGGGCAGTTGGATTCCAGGAAGTAAATGCTACAGATGGCAGCGGACTGAAATGCTGGGGGGGGGGGGCATTTCAAAGTGATTTCTCCACAAAATAAAGCATGGAGAGATGTTTGAGTTTGCTTTGAAATATTAAAAATTAAATAGCATTTTTAGTTTGAGGTGCTCAGATGCGGTGTAGTTCTGCTTTAAGTCAGTCTTCAACAGGTATGTAAATTGCCTACACCTATAGAAAGGGCATTATTCAAGTTTAGCCAAAGCCGCTTGTTTTTATCTACAAGTGTCCCTTATCTGCATAGACTGTTTTTTTTGGTAAAGATGAACTAAAGGCAGTCATAGATGGTCCGATTTTCTTCCCTGCAACCACAATTACTTGATTTCCCCATCAACAGTCAGTGATGGTGGAATTCCTCCCACAGAGCTATTTTGGACACTGGCAATAATTGCATGAAAAAATCCGACAGGCTGGTTTTACCCAAGTTAATCAGCCTGCCCATACATGGTTCCTGCTGAACCGGCCAACTCTGTCTATGGCCAGCATTGCCCTTTAAACCTCCTGGTAATGGGATTAAAAACTTCAATGTTACTTAGCCTTGTGAGTGTTTCTACTTATGAAATTTGCTAGTCATAACCAGGAAATAGGCCAACCCAGACTCTCTCATTTTAGATGTACTGTATATCAACATTTTCTTACTGACAGCACCAGCCACTGTAGCCACTCACTGACTGAGTACACTGAGCAGCTGATTGGTCGAAAATGTCCCATCGATCGAACAGTGTTATATAATACTCTTCTGCTGAGCGGGGGAGTCCACATGCTGATCAGTGTATGGCTAGGTTTAAAGTGTAAGTAAACCCTCCTATCGTTTTCAGCCAAGGAAGCTGCCATCTTTGCCTCTGTTTAATCTACAACTGCCATGATGCTGCACATGTGATCAGTTACAACACCAGCCATTGGATGGTTTGACAGTTTGGTTGAGAGCACAACCAATGGGAGTGTTACATTTCTGGCACGTGCCAGAAATTAAGCTGTTTTATGGATGAGTTTACTTCCGCTTTAAGCTTGCTTTTCAAAGTAGATGAGATGCCGTGTTGACCCAGGTTTCAACTTGTAATCACAAGTATGTAAACGACGTATACATAGGAAGGACAAGTTTAGAATGAAGTTGTGTTAAATAGTTATTGTCTAAGCGACATAGTGTAAAATGTTCCATTTAGGATGGGAAAACATTGCTTGTAATACACATATCCGCTACTTGAACATTAGTGGAAAAATCAATATATTCCTTTCTCTGAAATACACGTTCTACTTCAGACATGTCATTTAACCTGGACATAATAATGTATATTCAAATGACAGATGGAGATTATTTACATTTTGAGTGCAATACAAAACTCTACAATCACACAGGGCAAAAAGTGTCCTAATTTTTATTGTAAGATTACTATATATGTATAAATGGATATAAAAGAATTTGACTACATTAGCATTTGCCGGAGTATAGGATAAATACTATTGATGGTCCTAACCTTGATCCCTACCTTGGCTTGTATTTGGCAGCTACAGTATATACACAGTGTCTCCTTGTAGGAGGGTAGGCTCATTCTGATTCCTGCCAATGGAAGGCTAGAGAAGGCACACATTGATTTTGCTCACAGACCATTTCTAGTGGTCCTTCACAATAAGGCAACATTCCATATGTGTTCTTGGAAGGTGTAGCATTGGCTATCTTAGAATAGGGAATCTGTAGGAGTTTGCTGCTAGACCGAGCCTGTATAGTTAGATGTATTCATATATACACTATATTGTCTAAAGTGTTGGTAGACACCTGCCTTTACATGAACGCTAATGGCCAAATCATTTGGAGGAGGGGGAATTATGGTGTGGGGTTAGTTTTTCAGGAGTTGGGCTTGGCCCCTTAGTTCCAGTGAAGGGAATAAGGCATAAGCATACCAAGACAGTTTCGTGCTCCCAACCTTGTGGGAACAGTTTGGGGATGGTCCCGTCCTGTTCCAATGTGACCAGTGCACAAAGGTCCATAAAGACATGGATGAGTGAGTTTGGGGTGGAGCAACTCGACTGGCCTGCACAGAGTCCTGACCTCAACCCGATAGAACACCTTTGGGAAGAATTAGCGCGGAGACTGCGAGCCAGGCCTTCTTGTCCAACATCAGTGCCTGACCTCACATATGTGCTTCTGGAAGAATGGTCAAACGTTTCCAGACGCACTCCTAAACCTTGTGGACAGCCTTCCCAGAATATTTATTCTTATTCACACATTAATTATACACGCACATGAACTTTAATGGCATCCAAGTCTTAGACCGTAAGGTTCAATATTGAGTTGGCCCACCCTTTGCAGATCTAACAGCTTCAACTCTTCTGGGAAGGATATCCACAAGGTTTAGGAGTGTCTATAGCGGAGACTCCACATTAAGGGCGCACTGCCCTCCTCCCCCAATCCATGCATCAGGCCATTTTCAGGACGCCGGATGCATGTTTGTTTTTTTTTTTTTCTTTTTTTCAGCACCAATTAGAGCCAGAGGCTCTAATAGGCTTCAAAATAGGGTGGGCTCGGGGCGCAAAGATTGCGAACGGAGCCCACCCAGGTTTGTTACAATAGCGAATGAAAATTCACAATTTTAACACTAATCCTCTTCCCGGCCAATCAGGAAGCGGGTCGTGAGACCCGTCACACAATTGGCTGAAAGGACAGGTAATCCTATTGGATGCCTAGGAGGAGCGGAGGAGTCGCATGGCCACAGCTATGGAGGAAAGGGCACAGGAGCCGCCGCCTGATGCACGATACCGCTGCTTGCTACCTGGAATGGGGAAAGACGGCGAATGGGCGGGGAATGGCTGAGGGGCCGCTGGTCTATAGGAATGTTTTGACCATTCTTTCAGAAGCGCATTTGTGAGGTCAGGTACTGATGTGGACGAGAAGGCCTGGCGCGCAGTCTCCACTCAAATTCATCTTAAAGTTGTTCTATCGGGTTGAGGTCAGGAGAAATAGAACTTCTTGATATTATCTCTTTAATATGACCGTCTCTGCTTATAGCATAGACCAAGGAATACATGTATTTTATTTAGGTAGCATGACTGTAGCATCCAAAGTGGCTTTGCTGTTTTGCTAACATGGAATGTACAGGGATTATGGCAATAAGCGCTGTAGGCCCTTGTTTGCGTTAGCTCATTGTAACATAGTTGAACTCCAGGGAAAGGAAACCTCCTCCCTTGCAGTAAGGTCACCCCTGAAATGCAAGAGTTAAATGTTTTTAGGTATGGGGGCACTTTTACTTACTCAATGCAGCTCTTCTGCAGGCTCCCTCTAGGCTGTAAGTCTGGTCCTCCCAGTCTTTTCTTCCTTACGCTCGGGAGGTCTCAGATATTCTGATGTTAAAAAGTCCAATGCAAAGTCCTGCATTAGACATGGGGATGCCTAGGGGACCATCCATCACCAGAGCGTAGGGGAGAGTACCAGCTACTGGGAGAGAGAAGGATCAGGTAAGTAAAAGTGCTTGTGGATTTTTAGACCTAAACTAGCATTTATCCTTTGCAGTTTGGGGGCATCTTTCCATGGAGATGAATTTTAACCACTCTCCGCCCAGCCAATGTACATAAATGGCCGAGATGATGCTCGCTAGTCTCTCACAGCGATCACAGATATAGTAGTAAACAAGGCTGTGATTTACTAGAGTGCTGCACTTATTTATGGAGATTTATATTATAGTGGTGTTCACTAATAAATTTGCAGGCTAGCTATAATTGTAAAAAAGACTATTTATTGTAGCGCAAGAGTAAAATGGTGTTTTTCTAAATTATGAAAAAATGTATGCTTTAGTGTGTTGACTTACACTTTGGCATTCATGTCAACTGAATGTAAGTCTTATTATCATACAACATGCCAGCATATAGAATCGCTCATTTTTGGTGTGAAACATGCCGTCACACCTGAATAGAGTGATTCCCAGGCATTTTTATTTGAGCATTTTTGTGTTGTAAACTAGCTATTTGGGAGCAAATTTCAAGTAGTTTACATATGTATTTAAGCTTCAGGCATTTTTTGTTTTAGCCAATGGAAAACCTTAGGATTAGGAGACCAGTTCTTACAGGCTTAAAAATTCTTGATTTTGAGCATTTTGGAGCGTGTAAATGGGGCCTTAGCGTGAACATTTTTCCATGTCGCAGAACTCAATATAGTTTAAGGAAACTTGTTAAAAATTACTTTAAAAATACATAGTGGACACCTGTGTTGTACGGTATACATATACAATTGTGCTCATAAGTTTACATGGCATACCCTGGCACCATTTATGATTTCTTGGCCATGTTTCAGAGAATATGAATAACACAAAAACTTTTCTTTCATGGTTAGTGTTTGGCTGAAGCCATTTATTATCAATCAACTGTGCTTACTCTCTTTAAATCATAATGACAACAGAAACTACCCAAATGACCCTGCTCAAAAGTTTACATACCCCAGTTCTTAATACCGTGTATTGCCCCCTTTAACATCAATGACAGCTTGAAGTCTTTTGTGATATTTGTGGATGAGGCTCTTTATCTTCTCAGATGGTAAAGCTGCCCATTCCTCTTGGCAAAAAGCCTTGAGTTCCTGTAAATTCTTGGGATGTCTTGCATGAACTGCACGTTTGAGATCTCCCCAGAGTGGCTCAATGATACTGAGGTCAGGAGACTGAGATGTCCACTCCAGAACCTTCACTTTATTCTGCTGTAGTCAATGACAGGTCAACTTGGCCTTGAGTGTTTTTGGATCATTGTCATGTTGGAATGTCCAAGTACGTCCCATGTGCAGCTTCCTGGCTGATGAATGCAAATGTTCCTCCAGTATTTTTTGATAACATACTGCATTCATCTTGCCATCAATTTTGACCAAATTTCCTGTGCCTTTTGTAGCTCACACATTCCCCCCCCCCCCCCCAAAAAAAAACCATCAGCGATCCACCACCGTGTTTCACAGTAGGAATGGTATCCTGTCATCATAGGCCTTGTTGACTCCTCTCCAAATGTAGTGTTTATGGTTGTGTCCAAAAAGCTCAATTTTGGTTTCATCACTCCAAATGACTTTGTGCCAGAAGGTTTGAGGCTTGTCTCTGTGCTTTTTGGCATATTGTAAGCGGGATACTTTGTGTCATTTGCATAGTAATGGCTTTCTTCTGGCGACTCGACCATGCAGCCTATCTTTCTTCAAGTGCCTCCTTATTGCGCATCTTGAAACAGCCACACCACATGGTTTTTCAGAGAGTCCTGTATTTCACCTGAAGTTATTTGTGTGTTTTTCTTTGCATACTGAACAATTTTCCTGGCAGTTGTGGCTGAAATCTTAGTCTACCTGACCGTGGTTTGGTTTCAACAGAAGAACCCCTCATTTTCCACTTCTTGATTAGAGTTTGAACACTACTGATTGGCATTCTCAAATGCTTGGATATCTTTTTACATCCCTTTCCTGTTTTATATAGTTCAACTATCTTTTCCCACATATCCTTTTGACAATTTTTTTTTTTTTTTTTTTTGCTTTCCCCATGACTCAGAATCCAGAAACATCAGTGCAGCACTGGATGAAAGATGCAAGGGTCTGTCAGGAGTCCAGAAACTCATTGACCTTTTATACGCACACACACTAATTACAAGCAAACAGATCACAGGTGAGGATGGTTACCTTTTTTAATAGCCATTTAAACCCCTTTGTGTCAACTTGTGTGCAGCATGTTATCAAGCCAAAATCACCAGGGTATGTAAACTTTTGATCATTTGTGTAGTTTCTGTTGTGATTATGATTTAAAGAGTAAACACAGTTGAGTGATAATAAATGGCTTCAGCCAAACACCCAACCATGAGTGAAAAAAGTTTTTGTCATCATTCATATTCTCTGAAAAATGGCCAAGAAATCATAAATTCTGCCAGGGTATGTAAACTTATGAGCGCAACTGTACAAGTTATTTTGTCACTAAATTGTCTGGCTTTTGTAAAATATTTGAATATCCGTGTAAAAGAAATTAAAATTTTTTTTTTTTTCTTTTCCCCCAAGATCTCTACAGGGAGAAAATGGCACCTGCTGCCAGGGACTTTACTAGCCGTCATGAACCGCTCCCATCTCAGAGACCAGACAACACTGCCTTCACGCAACAGAGGCTTCCTGCCTGGCAGCCACTCCTGTCTGCTAGCATTATCTTGCCACTGTTCTTCTTTGTAGGGTTATCTTTTATAGGCATTGGCATTGGATTATATTATTCATCCAACAGCATTACAGAAAATGAGGTAAGAAAAGACTGAACATGTATAGTAGGTGCTAGCGCTCTTGGGATGTGTGTGTGTGTGGTGTTTTTTTTTTTTTTTCCCCCTTTTGTAACTCATTTACTTTGAGTTAAAGTTTACAGAAGCTTTGATTTATTAATAATAATGATGAAGGGTATCATAACTCCCAGGTCTTTATCACTGCCTGTGACCCAGACAGTGTGATCCACCTTCACCTCATGTCTTCCTATAGAGAATCCAGCAGCATGGTCACAATGGGGTTGATTTACTAAAACTGATGAGTGCAAAATCTAGTGCAGCTGTGCATGGTAGCCAATCGGCTTCTAACTTCAGCTTGTTCAATTAAGCTTTGACAAAAAACCCGAACGCTGATTGGTTTCAGTGCAGAACTGCACCAGATTGTGCACTCTCCAGTTTTATTAAATCAACCCCAATGTTAGTAAAACAATATGTCTTTGCTTAAATCCACTATGTGTTGGTATACTTTCTCTCCATTTATTTCCTTTTGCATCCTTTTTACTTCAAGTGGAAATTTACAAAAAGCTTTGCCTCGGCTAAGATGATAAATGGTTTCATGGCTCCCCTGTCTTTATTCCTGCCCATAAGCCAGGCTGGTTATAATGTATAATAATGTGGTTATAATGTTAGTATAGCAATAGAAGTCTTTGCTCAAATCTAGTATGTGGTGTTTTTTTTTCTGGTGTGTGTGTGTGTGTGTGTGTGTGTGGGGGGGGGGGGGGTGTTTGTTTTTTTTTTTTTTTTTTTTGTGACACATTTTCTTTAAGTTGAACTTTACCAAAAGTTTGGGTTAAATGATGAAAGGTTTCATGGCTCCCTGGCCTTTATCCCTGCCCATGACCAAACAGTGAGATCCACCTTCGCTCCCTATGTTTCTATTGAGGATCCAGCAGCGTGGCCATAAAGGTCATGAAACAATAGGAGTCTTTGCTTATATCCGGGAGCCAGTCCTTCATGTATACTTAATGCTGGTTGCGAATGGATCAGAGAGGGATCACATTGCGCATGTGTTCATATATATGAGAACCCAGATCAATGTTTTTGTGCAAAATTTGCTACAAGCCTATAACAGCATGATATTGTTAACTGAGAATAGTATCTGTTGCATGGCATATCACCCCAGTAGCACTAGTATCTGGTTTAAGCACAGAAGTCTACTTAATTGTTAGGTTTCAGGTCAGTGGATAGACCTGGTTTAGTGGCTCTCATCCACCTTTGCCAGTCTGAGCTGTTGGCACTATGGGGTTGATTTACTAAAACTGCAGTGTGCAAAATCTGGTGCAGCTCTGCATAGTAGTCAATCATCTTCAGCGTGTTCATTTGACAAGAAAAACCTGGAAGCTGATTGGTTTCTATGCAGAGCTACAGTAGATTTTGCGCTCTCCAGTTTGATTAAATCTCCCACCTATGTGTCCCTTCAAAAATGCTATGTACATGTAAGTGTCATTCTGGTTGAGCAGGGAAATTTGATGAACACTAAAAATCCCTGCATTGTTTAATGTTAAGTTTATGTGAAATGTGTTTTAATGTGCATAGCATGGTGCAGAAGGTTAACAAAATATAAGTTGCCATAATGTTGGTGTTGACGGCTACCCAGTGGATTCTATGGAGAAATAGGAATTTCAGTTCATGTAGGATTCTGTGAAAAATGTATTCTAGAGAGAAAGTAACCTGGAAACTGAGCTCTCAGCAAACCCCTGACTATCACTGTGGGTCAGGACTAGGTGGAGATCTGCCTTTTGGGGTTACATATAACAGTAATTAAGTCAAAGATTATGTTAATCTGCAACAGATGCCACTAGGTGAACCAATGCATTGGGAGTGTGTTCTCTCTGCATCTTGCCTATGGATTTTAGACTGTAAATGAATGCTGAGCACACAGAGGATTTTGGGGTTTGATTTCCTGCCTCTGACTTTTATGTATTTCCTTATTAGCCACTGCTTTAGTAAAAAATAGTACAAGGGACAATAAATTCCACAATTCTGCTCATAAATAAAATGGGTGTCCCTCCCACTAATAGACTGGGGTGAATTAAGGATTAGGGGCAGGGAACTCACCCCCCACCCACTCTTAGTGACCAAGTCAAGTGTATGTGAACCAAAAAGGGGGGGGGAGTTTGGGACTTTAAATGAGGCACATTATATGTACCTCCCATCCCGAGTACGTAACCAAAATAGGGGGGATTTGGGTCTTTAAATGAGGCAATTGACTTGTGGAGGTAGAGTGGTTGGTAAACATTATTTATTTGTAACAGTAATATAAAACAGATAAAAAAAGTATTTTCATATATCTGCACATACACATGGCATAAACATAATAGATACATATATGTCAACTTGGCAGCACATAAGAGATAGTAAGTAATAATAGAGTATAATACAAGGTATTTCCTATTAACAGGCATTGGTAACCCATATGCAACAGAACTGCTGTAAGATAGATGCACATACACATGAGTGGTTACATACTACTTAATGAATTTTAAATGTATAAAATATATATAGGCCAGTGAATAGGTAGTAAGCCAGGCTTGACTGAGCAACCCATGGAAACTCAACACGTTTCTTGGCTATCTGCCATTCATCAGGAGTTGGGTACAGAAGTTAACTGTAAATACAAATGGATATGTAATATTAATATGTCCTACCCCCTTAAGGGTAGTAAAGACCTCATGGGGAGAAAGGAAATCTATACTCACTCACAGGTTGGCTATAACACTGTACTTGTCTGGCAGCGAGGAAGATGGGACCCCAAATGGTTGTCTGTTCTGGAGCTGAGGCAAGGGACCCCACCCCAGCCAGGAAACCACCCACATGGCATGCTCGACTGCCACAAAACATTCACACACAAAAAATGTGAGAAAAGTGAAAACACATAAGTGTAAGTGGAAAAAAAAATATTATATATGTTATGTGTGTATAAATATACATACACAATGGTACATGGGTGTATTAAATGTGTCAAAAAAAGGAAGAAAAAAGTGCTGAAAAAAGAAAAAATTGTGCATACCTTACGTGTATGTGTATCCAGTGAATAGGCTGTGTGTGTGTTGCCTCCCTGGTGTCAAACACATAGTGAAATGGTAAGGCAACCAAGCTCACCTGCTTAAGTAATCCAGGTATGTGAACCAGAGCTGGACCATGGAACAGGTGAGTGCAATACATACACTTTGAGGAGTCTAAACCTGGCCGCCTTACTAGTTGAGTGGACACCAGAGCGCTTGCAGATATAAATTTTTATATAAAACTATTATCTTAAGCTATGAAAGTTTGCATTGATCACTGGAGGATCCATAGGATTCAGGATTATGAAGTTCTTCAGCAATTTCCTCACTTTGCTGTTTGCATTATTGCCCATCAGCCTTATGGTTCGCAGTACTGACGTAGCAGCAGGAACAGCAAGGGGAGGAGAAGTTGGGATGAACTTCAACACACAACATTTCTAAAATTAAATGAAAGGCATGACAGCTGACAATAAAATGATTTGATGGACATTTTGAATCTATGGTAAAAATGCATTACTGCATCTAGAGCTAAGGAATTGTGGAATAATTCTTCCCTTTTTTTTTTTTATTTATTTCTTTTATACAATCTCTACTAATCTGTTTTTGTTTTTTTTATTTATTTTAGTACGACTATACTGGTACGAGCACAAATGATTCCTGTTACCTATGTGCTACTACCGGCTCAAAACCTTGCAACTGCAGTATCCCTTTTACCTTAAAATCGTTGTTTTCGGTAAGTCCAACAACCTGACTCCTTTTGTGGGAGCAATTTTTTGTCCTTTTCTAGCTACTGGTCAGTTAACTGATCTGTGTTTTACAACCGTATAAATTCAGAGCAGCTTAGACAAAGAATGATCGATGCAGACAAATGTACCTACATCCTAATGTTCAGTTGCTAGTTGCCTGGTTGAACGATCAACTTTGGTACATTCAGCCTGCCCATACATGGTTCGAATCTCAGACAGTCTCTGCTGAACCAGATGAGAGTCAAACCGTCTATGGCCGGTCATTGTTCTGATTGTTCATTAAAGTATTTTTTTCCCTTATCGTCTTTCAGGACAGCACATGAGAGAGTGGCTCCACCCACTAGGAAACAGGAAACACAAACTCCACCACATTTTAAAAGGAGGCTTCTCTCTACAGCTCATCAGCAAGGGAACACCTAGTAGGAGCCAGGGTCTCTTATGGTGCTGTCCTGAGAGGCCAGGCTGCCTACCCCACCATACCTTTTTTTTTTTTTTTTTTTCCTCCAGAGAGTCTGTTCCTCCCACGTCGCGCCACAGGGTAGATGGTAAGTGGGCTCCTTTTTTCCTTTTCTGCTCAAAAGAGAGCAGGACTGTTCCTGGAGCCGCTCCTTAGGTGGTGGCAGCCGTTCGCAGGCTTTTTTAAAACCGCATGCCAGCGTTACAGGCCCCCACCATCTTAGTAGAGACCCGGCCGGAAGTAAGGGCACTAGGAACAGGCGCATCGCAATTTCCGGTGGAAATGGCGCAGGTGAAGAAGGGAGGAGCGGTCCTGGTGCCTATATTCCGGTTCCGGTCCGGCGCAGCGGCGTCTTTGGACTCTGGAACCGGTGTTTGGAAGCCACCGAACGAAAGCAGCACCACTATGGATTCTGTGGCAGCCACAAGTGGGACAGGCATCAGCAAGGCACAGGTAAGAGGGTATAGGGAGCTACCCTATTCACTATGGTGCCTCTCTCACAATGTTTGTTTTTTTTCTCCCTTGGTGGCTGGGGCCTTTCTGGGCACAGGGAGTTAGCTGGTGTTCTACCTGTGCACCTGTGGTGAGTCCGTTAGGAGGAAGCTTTGACTCATTAGATGCTGGTGTTCTCTTTTTGTCATTTTTTCTGGCAGACTAAGAGCTCTGAATCAGCTGTCAAAAAGAGATGCCCCTCATGTAAGACGAAGTTACTAGAGGGTTGGAAGAAGACTTTATGCCAAGTGTGCATTGACTCCTTAGTTAAAGAAGAGGCTTCTTCTGCATGCAGCGACATAATCCCATCAGCTAAGAGAGAGCTAGATGCTACTATACAGGCTTTTTGCTCTTCTCTTGTAACACCAGCACTGAGTCAGGCGACTACCTCAGACCCCTCTCAGGACTCAGTTAATCCCAACGGTAGAGGCTGAGGCTGGCCCTCCTACCCAAAGGGAGCATTCCCCCTCACACTCCAGAGAGGAGGAGGAAGAGGCAGAAGATGCACCTTCAAGATACAAACTGTCCTTAGAGCAAGTAGACAGTCTGTTGAAAGCAATATATGCAACATTGGGATTAGAGGAAGAAAAAAAGAGAATTATTGCTGCATGATCGAATGTATGCAGGGCTTAGTGAAACAAGAAGTCGCACTTTCCCTGTACATTCGGTAATCTCGGAGACCATTAGGAAGGAATGGGCTGATCCAGAGAAAAAACCCTTTTTCTTTCTCGAACATCACGGGACACAGAGCCACAGTAATTACTGATGGGTTATATAGGTATCACTGGTGATTGGACACTGGCACACCCTATCAGGAAGTTCAACCCCCTATATAATCCCTCCCCCTTGCAGGGATACCTCAGTTTTTACGCCAGTGTCTTAGGTGATGGACGTGTAAAGATGTCCTGTGCTGAGCTCCAAAGGGAATATCCTAAGATCCTATACTGGGGCAAGCCAGGCGAACCGGATCCATTCAAAGTGTCTTTTCATGGCCGAATTGAATGGTACCCGGGCCTCGTGTCCGAAGAAACTAGGTTTTACCCGTAATGCTTCTCTTTTTAGAGAGCTGGACCCCGCAGATCAGAAAATGGCTTTAAACTTCCTAATTTCTGGCGAGGTGCTTTACGGTCCCAGAACTGTTGGATCCCCCTACTGATGGGGGCCCCAGTCTCTGACGGTTTTTTCAAACGGAGCCCACCGTGAGAGGTGAAGATTGGGTCTGTGTAAACAGCACCCTGCGGCTGGATAAGGTAAGAGGAGATTCCACAGAATTTTTGAGTTCTAGTGGCTTTTCTCCTTTAAGGTAAATGCATGCTATGCCTATTGTGACCACCGGGGGCTGCCAAGAGCACAAACCTACACATGCTGACTGACTGTCTCAGGTGTTCAGTGCTGATTATGTCCCAGCATCTCAAAGCAGGCTGCAAGCAGGTAAGGTGGAAAGGGGGATTTCTCATGTTTGAATGTTCCCCCCAGGCTAGAGAGGGGCCACAGGGGTCTAGAAAGTGGTTATACCACCCGGGCTCTGCGGCCTAATGGCCACCATCTCTGAAGATAGCCGTTCAGGCAGATCTTGTTACCAGCCTCCCTCCCTCCCACCCCCATCCCCAGCCTTTTCTCCAGAAGCATGACAGGAGAGTCGGCAGTGCGGGAAGCGCTCGTTTTTTTCAAAACTCGAGGGGGGGGGCGGTAGAGGAGGGGGCGGGACGTCCGCACAGAGTGTTTAGACTCCCACTCAGGCCAGCTGCAGGCTATTAAAGGCACTCTGTACAGGTGCACTCAGCCTTCTGAGAGACACAGAGCTGACGGTCGCATGTAAGGTGGGACACAGGCATTCTCCTAGGCAGCATTTACTGAAGTAACACCAGACTGAGCATTGGGTAGCAAGGCTTTTAGCCAGACTACATCGCTCAGCGGGCAGTGTTCATTTGTATACCTCACACCTTGTTGCTTTGCACTATGGGTAGAAGAGGTTCAAGCACCCCAGGAACCAGAGACACTAGGGGATCTCGTTCAGGTTCTGAGGGCCCCCTGTCGGCAGCATCCTCCCCCCCTAAAGATGGGCCAGGGACGGCTAGCCAGGGAGAGCCATCGGGGTCAGGGGCTACACCTGCTTCTGGCACTTCAGCCCCTGTATATATTACACAAGAGGTTTTTTCCTCAACCATTAATGGTCTAGAGGAAAGATTAATGGCCGTGATTATGTCTTCACTCAGTGGAAGAAAACGCACTAGGCTTTCCTCTGTTCCCCAAGACCCTCAGACAGAGGAGCTCTGGGATAAAGGAGATGAATCCCTTTCAGAGGATCGGGATGGGATGGATGATTCCTCTTCGGAGGACTCAGGTGGAGAGGGACCTTCTGTGACTTCCCAAGAGGAGAAAGTCTTAGTGCAGATCCTCACTGGATTGGTCCGCTCCACATTTAAGTTGCCCATACCTGAAACTGCTAAAGAATCCTCTTCTGCTTTGGGGTCACTGAAACCTTTCCAAGCAGCACATGCTTTTCCTGTTCATACTTTACTTGAAAAGCTTATTTATTCTGAGTGGGATCACCCAGACAAACGTTTTTTCCCTTTTCGTCATTTCAGGACAGCCACAATAGAGAGATAGTCTCCTCCCCTTCCTCTGGAAACACTGCGCCAGCCCATAAATTCTCTCCTCCCCTGCCGGACCTCAGTTATTAGTGTTTCCTCCGGTGGGGAGACACTGTGCAGAGGAACCAGGCCGGGTGCAGTCAGGGAGACTGTGGCCTTTCTTTTTAAAGAAACATCCCTAGGGAAGCAGGGGCTTCCAGGATAAAGAGTGGCGGTGCTTACCGCAGCTGAAGCCACCCCTTCCTTGCTGAGCGCGGCATCAGGTCGTGGGGGACCCCTATCGCGTCCACAGGGCCGCAGCATGGAGACTGTCCGCTCTCCCTGTACTCTGTACAGGCCGCAAAATTTGGAACCAGCGGGCCGGACGACGGGTGACGTCATTTCCGGTGGGGGGGCGGACGCTTTCCCTTTGACCCGCGACTTCCGGTTCCGGGTCGCGGTGCTGATAGGGGGCCGGGCTCAGGCTGGAGTGAGTCGCTACACGTGGAGACAGTGTGAGACTCTACACAGGCAACCACCTGCAGTCATGTCTGAGGCAGATGCTGCAACTCATACGGACGCTATCTCCAGCCTTCCAAAGGTAAGAGTTCCCTGGGGAAGGGTCCTCTCTATCTAAGGATTGCTCCTCCTCATGTATGGTTCCTTACTTAGAGGGGGGGCAGACCCCCTGGGTGGTCAGGGGGTGGGGGGGGGTGTGCGCAGTTCCCTTAAGGTGGTTCTGGTACACTCCCAGGGTTGTTTCCACTTAAACATGCTGAATGTAATATGTGGTTTTTGTATGTAATTTCAGAAATCTACAGAAAAAACAAAGTCCACTCATGTCTCTAAAAGGAAGTGTGCCTCTTGCAGAGACAGTTTAGGGGAAGCATGGACTAAGGTTTTGTGTAAAGAATGCATAGACTCCCTGGTTAAGGAAAGGGAATCTGAACAGCAGTCTGGTTTGGCAGCTTCTGTGAAGGAGCTGTCATCCACCTTTTCATCCTTTAAAACGTTTTTTGAGACGTTTCAGCTTCCCTCTAAACCCATTCAGCAGGATACAACCCCGCCTCATGCTCAGGGCTCTGCACCTGCCAGATCTTCTAATTTAGTTATGGCAGAGGAAACGTCAGGCCCTTCCGGGGTGGAGCTGAGGCAACCGGACAGTGGCACGTCTGACTCCCATGAGGAGTCAGAAGGGGAAGACCAGGACGGGGAGTCCAGGAAAATCTCCAGGTATAAATTGTTCCTGGATGAGGTGGAAGACCTCTTAGGGGCAATATATACAACCCTCGGTATACACGAGGATAAAAAACCCCTATCCCTCCATGACCTTATGTATAAGGGCTTGGGAGATCAAAAAAGAAAAGTTTTTCCAGTACATGAAGTTCTGGTGGAAACGATTAAAAAGGAGTGGCAGGATCCTGAGAGGAAACCCTTTTTTTCTAGCTCCCTTAAAAGAAGGTTCCCATTTTCAGAGGATCCAGGGTCCATTTGGAATAAAAATCCCAAATTGGACGCCGCCTTCTCTCAGGTCTCTAGACACACAGACCTGGCATTCGAGGATATGGGGGCCTTGTCGGATGTCATGGACAAGAGGATAGACTCACTTCTAAAAAAGACGTGGGATTCAACTGTGGGTAATTTAAAGCCAGAAATGGCTGTTACTGTGGTAGCCCGCAATTGAGAACATTGGCTTTTCCAGATTCAGGAGCATATTGAAGCTGGCACAGCCAAGGAAACTATCCTAGCCTCGTTCCCCACGATTCTGCGAGGAATCGCATACATTGCAGACGCCTCGGCAGAGTCAGTCCGTATGTCGGCCAGATCAGCGGCACTGGCAAATTCGGCCAGAAGAGCGCTCTGGCTGAAAACTTGGCCGGGGGACACCGCCTCTAAAGTCAAATTGTGCGGGATACCCCTGACAGGTGATCTACTCTTTGGTCCTGGGTTAGAGACGGTCTTAGACCGTACAGCGGACAAAAAGAAGTCCTTTCCGCTTAAACGGAAAGCCCCAGCTCAGGCAAGGAAGGGGTTTCGTCCGAAAAAAGGCAAGGATTCTCCCAAACGAGGGAAGAAAACTTGGGGCCAAAGAGGCAAGGGCAGAGGAGGGGCGATTTTTCGCCCTCCTGAGAAAGCCCGCAAAGATCAATGACTCTCTAGGCACGGTGGGAGGAAGATTGGGGGCCTTCCTTCCACAGTGGGAGACCCTCTCACCCAATCGATTTATCCTGGGGGTCATAAGAAGGGGGTATCTCTTGGAATTCTCAAAGCCCCCCCCGCAAAGGTTCCTTGTTACGCAGCTTTCCACCTGCACAGAAAGGGCCGAAGCTTTGGTAGACGCCCTGAAGGAACTGGAAATTCAGAACGTAGTTCACAGAGTACCAAAGGGGCAGGAAGGAGAGGGGTTCTATTCCCACGTATTTGTAGTGAAAAAACCCTCAGGGAAATTCAGGTTGATTCTGAATTTAAAACCCTTAAACAGGTCAATTTGCTACAAAAGATTCCACATGGAGTCAATTTTTACGGTCAGGGCCCTGCTGCCGCACAACGGTTACATGGTGTCTCTGGACCTCAGAGACGCGTATTTACACGTCCCTATCGCAGAAACCTCCCAAAAGTTTCTCCGGTTAGCAATAGACCTGAAAGGTACAATACTGCATCTACAGTTTCAAGCACTGCCTTTCGGGCTATCCTCCTCGCCCCGCATATTCACAAAGGTACTGGCAGAGGCGTTGGCCTTCCTGCGACTCCAGGGGGTGTCAGTCATAGCCTATCTGGACGACCTGCTCCTATTTGCAGTATCCCCAGAACAGTTGATCAAGGACCTCGATCTTACAAAGCGGGTACTAACAGGGTTGGGGTGGCTGCTGAACTTAGAAAAGTCCAGTCTCATTCCCTCACAGCGCATTGTGTACCTGGGATACCTGCTGGACACTACGCTTTTGAGAGTTTTCCTTCCAAGGGAAAAGATTCTAAAGCTGGACAGAGCAGTTTTCTCCCTCCAGTGCAACCATCTGGTGTCAAAAAGGTCCATAATGTCAACGTTAGGCCTTCTAACATCTACTCTTCCAGCGGTGCAGTGGGCAGGATTACATTTTCGTCCCCTGCAGTCATATGTACTAAGAGTATGGGACCACAGTCAGAGGGATCTAGACACCTTAGTACAGGTTCCCCATCAAATAAAAAGATCTCTTTGGTGGTGGAGGAAGGTGAACTTGTCACAGGGACGTCTGTGGCTTACCTCAGTCCCGCAGATCGTAACCACGGACGCAAGTGGCAAAGGCTGGGGGGCACATTTGGGATCCCTTCTAGCGCAGGGCACATGGAAGGGCGACGAACTGCAAAGGTCTTCCAACTGGAAAGAGCTGAGGGCAGTAGGCCTAGCCCTCAGATTTCCTCAGCCGGAGGAGTCTAAAGGAAGGAGATTGGGCCCTCAACCAGGAGGTCTTCAATCTCATATCCAAGAAATGGGGACCCCCGGAAGTGGATCTTTTCGCTTCAAAAGACAACGCGAAAACCCCCTGGTTTTTCTCCCTAAATGCAGGGCAAGGAGCACTGGGGGTGGACGCATTGTCTCAGAATTGGCATTTCAGGACATGCTACGCCTTCCCTCCTCCGGTGCTGTTACCGGCGGTTCTGAGGAAGTTTCAACTAGAGAGCACCTCTCTCATTCTAGTAGCTCCATATTGGCCGAAAAGGGCATGGTTTTCAATCCTCAGTCAGTTAGCAGCGGAGCCGCCCCTTTTCCTTCCACCTCGAAAGGATCTTCTGTCGCAGGGTCCAGTCCTCTGCCCACAGGTGCAGCAGTGGAAATTAGCGGCCTGGCTACTGAGGAGGGTATATTAAGATCCAAGGGGTTTTCGGAGAGCTTAATCTCTACCCTCCTCAACAGTAGGAAAAAGGAGACACGTAGGATTTACAAAAAGGTCTGGCTCCTTTTCAACAAATGGTGCATAGAAAACTCCTTCTCGGTGCAGAGTCCCGTAGCTGTGTTGGAGTTTCTGCAGTGTGGAGCGGACAAGGGGTTATCTGTAGGTACCCTTAAAAGTCAGGTTTCAGCACTCAGTGCTTATCGGGAGAAGTCTCTGGCTACCAATCCATGGGTGGTCAGATTCTTTAAGGCACTGTCAAGACAGAGACCTACCAGGGGTCCTCCCTTTCCCGGGTGGGACCTATCTCTGGTTTTAAAGAGCCTTACGGGAAATCCCTTTGAGCCATTGGACAAGTGCCTGTTAAGGGAGCTTACCCTAAAAACAGTATTTTTAGTAGCAGTGACAACTGCCAGGAGGGTCAGCGAAATTGAGGCGTTATCAATTAGACCTCCTTTTTGTGTTATTTTGCCAGACAGGTTAGTCCTTAAGACTGATCCAGCTTTTTTGCCTAAAGTGGCGTCAGGCTTTCACAGAAGCCAGGAAATAGTCCTACCCTAATTTTGTCCCAATCCTTCAGGTGAAAGGGAACTAAAATTTCATTTTTTAGATGTAAGGAGGTGTATCCTACAATACCTAGAGATGACTAAAACAATAAGGAAGTCTGATTCTCTATTTATTTTGTTTTCTGGGGCCAGAAAGGGTCTCAGAGCGTCCCGACGCACGATTGCCAGGTGGCTTAGATTAGCTATTGGGCAGGCATATTTAGCAGGGAAGGAGATCCCTAGAGGCATAAAGGCACACTCCACCAGAGCAGTGGCAACTTCCCAGGCAGAGAAGGCTGGAGCAACGCCAGAGCAAATATGCAAGGCAGCAACCTGGTCCAGCTACTCCACTTTCGTTAGACATTACAGAGTGGACTTGGTGGCGGCAGGTGAGCAGGCTTTTGGGCGAAAAGTTCTGCAAGCTGTAGTCCCACCCTAATTGGGAAGTGCTCGATTATCCTCTCTATTGTGGCTGTCCTGAAATGACGAAAAGGGAAAATTAAAGTTACGTACCGGTAACGTCTTTTCCTGTAGTCTTTCAGGACAGCCCTAGTTACCCACCCTAAGCTTGGGGGGGTCTTATTAAAGACCAGAACGCAATATGGTAATGATATTGATTGGTATGTTATTAATGTGTTCTTGTGTCTCCCCAGCTGGCCGGAGGTACTCTTGAAAGAACTGAGGTCCGGCAGGGGAGGAGAGAATTTATGGGCTGGCGCAGTGTTTCCAGAGGAAGGGGAGGAGACTATCTCTCTATTGTGGCTGTCCTGAAAGACTACAGGAAAAGACGTTACCGGTACGTAACTTTAATTTTTCCGCCGAGAAAGTTTTCAACACTTTATCCGATGGAAGAAAAGTTTATTAAAATGTGGGGAATACCGGCTATTGATGCCGCCATTTCCTCCGTAAATAATAGCCTGACTTGTCCTGTAGACAATGCTCAGATGCTCAGGGATCCTGTAGATAAAAGGATGGAATCCCTATTGAAGGATGTTTTCTCCTTAGCAGGATCAGTGGCCCAACCTGCAGTAGCAGCGATTGGAGTCTGTCAATACTTAAGAGACCATGTTAAGCAGGTCATCAAAGTATTACCTGAACAGCAGGCCCAGGGGTTTGCTAACCTTCCAGCGGCCTTATGCTTTGCGGTTGACACCATTAGAGATTCTATCGTGCAAACCTCCCGTCTTTCACTGGGGTTGGTGCATATACGTAGAATCCTATGGTTGAAAAATTGGTCAGCCGAAGCACCATGTAAGAAGCTACTGGCTGGGTTTCCATTTCGTGGTGCAAGGTTGTTTGGAGAGGACTTGGATAACTATATCAAGAGAATCTCTTGTGGGAAAAGCACTCTCTTACCTGTCAAGAAGAAGAGTAAGCGTCCCTCTTTCAAACGGACTCTTTCCCCAGCGCCGGGGGCTTCAGCCTCCAGGCAGTCTCGACGGCCGCCTCCATCGGGGTCCAGAGACAAGAGTCAACCCCAGGGACAAAAGAAGTCCTGGGGAAAGAAGCCTACTAGGCAAAACACTAAGACCTCTGCATGAGGGGGCGCCCCCGCTCACTCGAGTGGGGGGAAGACTGCGACAGTTCTCAGAGCTCTGGCACGAGGACTTCCAGGACAGATGGGTAGTCTCCACGGTAACCTTAGGGTACAAGCTGGAGTTTCAGGAATTCCCTTCTCCTCGGTTCCTCAGATCAAATGTTCCCAGAGACCCAGAGAAGAAGCAGTCGCTCCTTCTAGCGTTAGAGCGACTTTTGTCGCAGGAGGTCATTATGATAGTTCCCGCAAAGGACCAGGGATTGGGCTTCTATTCCAACCTTTTTACGGTCCAAAAGCCAAATGGGGATGTCAGGCCCATTTTGGACTTAAGGGATCTGAACCGATTCCTAAGGATTCAATCCTTCCGCATGGAATCAATTCGAACAGTAGTTCCCACCCTGCAGGGAGGAGAATTTCTGGCATCAATAGACATCAGAGATGCATATCTGCATGTGCCCATTTTTCCTGCTCATCAGAAGTTTCTGCGCTTCGAGGTAGGAGGGCGCCATTTCCAGTTTGTGGCTCTGCCTTTTGGGATAGCCACTGCACCTCGAGTGTTCACAAAGATCTTGGCTCCTCCTCTGGCCAGATTAAGGGCTCAGGGTATAGCTGTCATAGCATACCTAGACGACCTGCTCTTGATAGACCGGTCGGTAGCCTCTTTGAATGGAAACTTGAGGACCACGGTCAGGTATCTAGAACACCTGGGTTGGATCCTCAACTTAGAAAAGTCTTTCCTAAAACCAGTAAGAAGACTGGAGTATTTAGGTCTGATTATAGATACAAGCCAGGAGAAAATATTTCTACCCCAGGCAAAGATCACTGCTTTGAGAGAGCTGATTCTGACAGTAAGGACCAAGAAGGGTCCCTCAGTCCGCCTTTGTATGAGGCTACTAGGGAAGATGGTGTCTTCATTCGAAGCAGTTCCCTATGCTCAGTTTCACTCAAGAATGCTGCAACACAGTATTCTGTCGACCTGGAACAAGAAGGTTCAGGCATTAGACTTTCCGATGCACCTGTCGCATGCGGTGCGTCAGAGCCTCAATTGGTGGCTCATACCCGAAAACCTGCAGAAGGGGAAATCCTTTCTACCGGTTACCTGGACGGTGGTAACAACAGATGCCAGTCTGTCAGGTTGGGGAGCAGTTCTGGAACAGGCTGCGGTCCAAGGGGTATGGTCCAAGACAGAGAGGACCTTACCCATCAACATTCTGGAGATCCGGGCGATACATCTAGCTCTAAAAGCCTGGACTATCAGGCTACAGGGTTGTCCGGTCAGGATCCAGTCCGACAATGCCACAGCAGTGGCTTATGTCAATCATCAGGGAGGCACCCGGAGCCGAGCTGCTCAAAAAGAGGTGAACCAGATCTTAGTCTGGGCAGAGATGCATGTGCCATGCATATTGGCAGTTTTCATCCCGGGAATAGAGAATTGGCAGGCGGACTATCTAAGTCGCCAGCAGTTACTTCCAGGGGAATGGTCTCTGCATCCCGACGTCTTTTGGGCCATATGCCAAAGATGGGGGGTTCCAGATGTAGATCTCTTTGCATCCCGATTCAACAAAAAGATAGACAGATTTGTGGCAAGGACAAAAGATCCTCTTGCATGCGGGACGGATGCGTTGGTGATTCCGTGGCATCGGTTCTCACTGATTTACGCATTCCCGCCTATTCTGCTACTACCACGACTCCTTCGCAGGATCAGGCAGGAAAGGAAGTCGGTACTTCTGGTGGCCCCCGCTTGGCCCAGAAGGACTTGGTATGCAGAAATAGTAAGGATGACGGTGGGTTCCCCGTGGACCCTACCGGTACGCCCAGACCTGTTATCTCAGGGTCCAGTGTTCCATCCTGCCTTACAAACGCTAAATTTGACGGTTTGGCTATTGAGACCCATGTTCTGAAGAGTCGTGGGCTCTCAGGTCCTGTCATATCTACCTTGATTAATACAAGGAAGCCAGCTTCCAGGATGATTTATCATAGAGTCTGGAAGGCTTATATAACCTGGTGTGAATCCAGAGGTTGGCATCCCAGGAAATATGTCATAGGTAGAATCCTTGATTTTCTACAGATGGGATTAGAGATGAAGCTGGCCTTGAGTACCATCAAGGGCCAGGTTTCTGCTTTATCAGTATTATTTCAGCGGCCACTTGCTTCGCATTCTTTGGTCCGAAACTTTATGCAGGGGGTGATGCGTCTTAATCCTCCGGTTAAAGCGCCCCTAAACCCCTGGGACTTGAATTTGGTCCTGGCTGTGTTACAGAAACAGCCTTTTGAACCAATAAGTCAGATTCCTTTGGTCTTGTTGACAAGGAAATTAATTTTTCTGGTGGCCATCTCTTCTGCTAGAAGAGTATCAGAATTAGCAGCTCTTTCCTGTAAGGAGCCTTATTTGATTATACACAAGGATAGAGTGGTACTACGCCCTCATCCTAGTTTTTTACCGAAGGTGGTTTCTGATTTTCATTTAAACCAAGACATTGTTCTACCTTCCTTTTTTCCAGATCCCTGTTCTCCGGAAGAGAGATCTCTACATTTGTTGGATGTAGTAAGAGCAGTTAAGGCCTATCTAGGGGCAACTACTCAGATCCGCAAGACGGATGTTTTGTTTGTGCTGCCAGAGGGTCCCAATAGAGGACAGGCAGCGTCAAAAGCTACCATTTCTAAATGGATTCGACAGTTTATCATTCAAGCTTACGGTTTGAAACAGAAGATTCCTCCGTTTCAGATCAGGGCACATTCCACAAGGGCTATTGGTGCTTCTTGGGCAGTGCATCACCGGGCCTCTATGGCTCAAATCTGCAAGGCCGCAACCTGGTCTTCAGTTCATACATTCACTAGATTCTATCAGGTGGATGTGAGAAGGCATGAGGATATCGCCTTTGGGCGTAGTGTGCTGCAGGCAGCGGTACAGGGTCCTCAGGTCTGATTGCACCCTACTTGGTTGTGGTTCCCCCCTCCCCCTTAGGTAGCATTGCTCTGGGACATCCCATCAGTAATTACTGTGGCTCTGTGTCCCGTGATGTTCGAGAAAGAAAATAGGATTTTTTAAAACAGCTTACCTGTAAAATCCTTTTCTTTCGAAGGACATCACGGGACACAGAGGTCCCGCCCCTCTTCTAATACACTATATTGCTTGGCTACAAAACTGAGGTATCCCTGCAAGGGGGAGGGATTATATAGGGGGTTGAACTTCCTGATAGGGTGTGCCAGTGTCCAATCACCAGTGATACCTATATAACCCATCAGTAATTACTGTGGCTCTGTGTCCCGTGATGTCCTTCGAAAGAAAAGGATTTTACAGGTAAGCTGTTTTAAAAAATCCTATTTTCCCCAAGAGCGCATAAGAGGCGTTTTCCATTTAATGAAGACCCAGAGTCACTATGGAACAAGGTTCCGAAGTTGGATGCAGCCTTTTCCCAAGTGTCCAGATCAACGGATTTGGCATTTGAGGACATGGGTATTCTGAAGGATCCTATAGACAAGAGGATGGATCAGCAACTTAAAAAAAGCCTGGCAATCCATTATGAGGAATATTAAGCCAGCTATGGCTACAACCTGTGTCTCTAGAAATATGGAGTTCTGGCTGAATCGGCTAAAGGCACACATCATAGCTGATTCACCCAAGCAGGAGATTCTCGATTCCTTCTCAACTCTAACAGCAGCTCTAGCATATATTTCTGACGCCTCTGCAGAATCAATAAGGATGTCAGCCAGATCAGGGGCCTTGACTAACTCAGCTAGGAGAGCTCTATGGCTGAAAACATGGCCTGGGGATGCAGTTTCCAAAAATAAATTGTGTGGAGTTCCTTTTTTGGGAGATCTCTTATTCGGCCCTGATCTTGAGTCTGTTTTAGATAGAACAGCTGATTGAAAGAAATCCTTTCCTATAAAGAAGAAAAAACAGCCGGGAGCAGGGTAACAGGCCCCAAGAAAAAAGAAGGAATTGGTCGGCGCAAAGAGGTAAAGGCAGAAGGAATGTCCTTTTCAATCCTCCTGCGCCAGCCAATAAAACACAAGGACTTGGTTTTGCCTGTGGGAGGAAGGCTTCAAAAATTCCTTCCTCTTTGGGTAAACATTACAAAAAACCCTTTTATTTTGGACTTGCTGGCCCAGGGATACAAAATAGAACTGTTGGACCTTACTCCAGAGAGATACTGTATAACAGACCTGCCAAAAGACACCACAAAGGCCCTAGCCATGAAGAACCTGTTAGGGGATCTGATAAAACAGGATGTTGTGGTTCAGGTGTCTCTAGAGGAATGGTACCACGGTTTCTATTCCCATATTTTCCTGAAAGAACCCGTCAGGAAACTTTCGTCTCATCCTCAATTTAAAACCGTTAAACAGATCAGTCCAATACAGGCGATTCTGCATGCACTCTTTTCGGTAAGAAATCTCTTAGTTAAGGGAGGATTACCTGGATGTACCTATAGCCGCTCAGTCTCAGAAATACCTGAGACTGGCAGTAAATATGGGAAGGGAGGTGCTACATCTTCAATTCAGGTCTCTCCTGTTTGGTCTTTCTTCCGCCTGCCCCCCGAATATTTACCAAGATTATGGCGGAAGCCCTAGCTCCGCTCCGGCTACAGGGAATTGTGGTCGTCCCTTATCTGGACGACCTCCTGTTCTTTGCCCCTTCTAGAGAGAAGTTACAGGTGGACCTGGACAGGGCCCACAGTCATCTGGAGGCCTTGGGCTGGATTGTGAACATTCAAAAATCAAATTTCAATCTAGCACAGAGAGTTCAGTTCCTGGGTTATCTGACTCTGTAGAGCAAAGGATATTTCTTCTGGAAGAGAAGAAAGAAAAAGTAATAGGTGTAGTATCTAGCCTTCAGACAAACCAAGAGGCATCGATCAGAAGGATTATGTCAGTACTAGGAACCCTGACCTCAACTATGCCAGCCATTCAGTGGGCAAGACTCCATTTCAGGCCCCTTAAGAGTTTTCTCTTAAGAGTTTGGGATCACAGTCCAGAAACCTTAGACTCAAGAGTAAAGCTTCCCACCAGGGTAAAGAGGACCCTTTGGTGGTGGAGAAATCAAGCAGTTCTGTCAATGGGCTTACTCTGGTCCTTCCCAACAGAAATAAGGGTCATGACAGATGCCAGCAGTTGGGGATGGGGAGCCCACTGGGGTCAAAACATAGCACAGGGAGTTTGGTCCCAGGCAGAAGCAGGAAGGTCATCAAATTGGAGGGAGTTGAAAGCCGTCGCTCTAGCCTTGGCTGCCTTCTCTCCAAACCTTCAAGGGTCCCATGTGCAAATCCTGTCAGACAATGCCACCACTGTGGCATACCTGAACAAACAAGGGGGCACAAGGAGCAGGACTCTTCTATTTCTATCATCAGAGATCCTAGAATGGGCAGAGAGGCATCTACTCTCCCTGTCAGCAGTACATCTCAAGGGCACGCTAAACAGAATAGCAGACTTCTTGAGCAAACAAGATTCAAGAAGCAGAGTGGAGTCTGAATCCTACAATATTCACATTAATCACCCAGATGTGGGGGTGCCCGCAAGTGGATTTGTTTGCATCAAAAGAAAATGCTCAGGTCCCTCATTTCTTCTCTCTGCACTGAGACAGCGGATCAATGGGAATAAATGCCCTTCCCCCCTTTTCAGCTAATTCCTCTGGTATTGAGAAAAATACAAAAGGAAAAAAGTGTCAGTAATCTTGATCACCCCGTTCTGGCCAAAAAGGGCCTGGTTTTCTTCCATCCTACAAATGTCGGTCAAACCATTCTGGCAGCTTCCCCTCAGACAGGACTTACTACTTCAAGGCCCAGTGTATAATCCGGATGTAGCCAGAATAATGCTGGCCATACGCTATACGAAAAATCGTCCGAAAATCGGTCATTTAGACCGTTCGTTAGTTTTTTCGGCCAGTTAATGGGCACAAAATCGATAATCGTTGGGACGTTTTTGAGCTGAAAAAACTAAGGACAAGGTTGGAAATTTTATGCCGAAGGAACGATAAATTGAAAGGGTAATGTGTTTCCCGTCCAAACTGTATGCATTAGGTATATGTAAAAAAACAAACAAAAAAATTATTTATGTCCACTGAACGATTTATCGGTCATTACATGATGGCACGATCGTTTGCGTTCACGGTTGAACGTTCGTTTTTCGAAAATGGGTTCGGACGATTTTTCATATAGTGTATGGCCAGCATAAGTCTCACCGCTTGGTATCTGAGGAGCAGCTATTAAAAAACAAAGGTTTGTCAGAGCCTCTAGTGTCCACTCTACTCGCTAGTAGAAATAAAGTGACTAGAGATATCTACACTAAAGTTTGAAGAGTTTATAACTTTTGGTGTCGTTCGGCAAACCGAACCTTAGAAGACATTGTGTCGATTCGGGAATTTCTACAAAATGGGGTGGACAAAGGTCTTGCAATTAGCACTCTTAAAGTGCAAGTGGCTACCCTGGGAGTATACCTGGAACAACCTATTTCCGCAGTTCCCTTGGTTACAATATTTTTTAGGTCACTTACTAGGTCCAGACCAGTTCCTACTAAACATTTTCCAAAATGGGACCTGTCAGTAGTTTTGCAAGCACTCACAAAAGATCCTTTTGAGCCATTACAGACAATCTCATTAAGGAATTTGACTCTTAAGACAGTATTCTTAGTGGCAGTTATGACTGCGAGAAGAATAGACTGCGAGAAGATAGATTGCAGAGGATCATCCTGCCAACTTTTTGTTCAAATCCTTAAGGAAGAATTATTCCATAATTTAGATGTAAGAAGAATTTTATTACATTACTTGGAAATAACAAAGGACTTTAGGTCTTCGGACTCTTTATTTGTTTTGCTTTCTGGCCACAGAAGAGGACGCCAAGCTTCAAAGGGATCAATTGCCAGATGGCTAAGATTGGCTATTTCTGAAGCTTATTTCCAGATGGGTTTGTCTCCTCCTCCGGGAATATGAGCACGCTCTACTAGAGCTCTAGCCACTACATGGGCAGAAAAAGCTGGTGCCACCCCAGATCAAATTTTTAAGGCGGCTACGTGATCAAGTTATCTTACATTTGTTCGTCATTACAGACTGGACCTTCTGTCAGCTGGTAATCAGGCATTTGGCAGAAAGGTCCTGCAGGCTGTTGTCCTTCCATAGTTGGTAAGTCTCGATTATCCTCTCATGTGCTGTCCTGAAAGACAATAAGGGAAAATTCAAGGTAGACTTACCGGTAACTTGTTTTCCAGGAGTCTTTCAGGACAGCAAACTACCCGCCCTTCATGTGATATATATAATCACATGAAGGGCGGGTAGTTTGCTGTCCTGAATGACTCCTGTCTAACAAGTTACCGGTAAGTCTAACTTGAATTTTTTTTTTCCTTAAAAACTTTAAAGATGTATTTCCAACATTCCCAGCCAAATTTGGATAACGCCTACTTTATATTTGTTACATGTTTCCACTGACAAAGCATAACTTTAAACAATTGTAAAAAATACTGGTTACCTTTTTGGAGGGGGAGGGGGGTAGCAGATAGTGGCTGCAGCATTGGGAACATGTTACATGTTCTACCCTAAAAACAGGTGGAACATGTAACCTGTTCCCAAAGGTCAACTCATCATTTTAAAGTCCAGGTAATGTTGCTTTTGGCAGTTTATCTCCATATTATAATTAGGGAGATGTTATAAAGTTAATAGGATATGGCAGAAAATAGGTTTGATCTCCTTTTTTGGGGTTCTTAACTGAGATTAGATGAAAATTTAAGGTAATGTAAAGCTGCCTATAGTCAACAGAGGGTAGCACAATAAGCTAGCATGATCCAACTACCCTTTCCTGGAAATCGGGAGGAGGAGGAGGCTCAATAGCAGGAAAACCTTGTTGGGAAGTATAGTTAGATTAATTGCAGGTATGGCAATTTTTACATTGTTACACTGGTCCATCTTGGATTAATTTAAGGATGTATGTGGGATCCCCTTGGAAGCTGGAGATTACTGTAGTAGTGGTGCCTGCTAAAGTTATCTCTACTTGATTCTGGGTCCTGTGCTTGGCACAAGGCCATTCAGGGAACACTTTGCATTTTCTCAATGGAATTGGTGGAGGCAGTAACATGATCGCCACCAAATCCTAATCTTCCAATATCTGTTTTTTTAGTACATGTGCTTTAGCATGTTCTGAAAAACTATTAACATACATGTAGTACAAGTTATTGAAGAGTTAAGCAGGTGTGAAAGAGTTAAGAATCAAACCTCATCTTAATCTCTCCTTTTTTCATTTTCAAATAGGGTCCAGTCTTTATGTACTATGAGCTATCCAATTACTATCAGAATCACTATCGTTACATGATATCTAGAGACGATACTCAGTTAAGTGGATACCTGAATAATCTAAAGGTAAGCATGCTAGGCTAATGCTGTCATTACTGTTGCCTCTGTGAACTTATTTTCAAAAATTAAAATTATGTTGGTATTTAATTAATTAAAGTGAAAGTAAAGGCAAACCTAACTAACTCTAAACGAATTTGGAAACTTGTCAGGCTTTTCCATTAACTGGAATAAGTCAGTGTTGATGCCGGTAGATCCCATAACTGAACCATTACCACAGGGAGCAGAGATGATACAAATAGTACCCACCTTTCGTTACTTAGGTATACAGATATCCCCAAACCCATCCCAATATATAGACCTCAACTTAGTTCCTCTACTTCGCAAATTCTGTGAAAAATGCACATCCTGGTGTAAACGGCCACTCTCAGTAGTAGGAAGAATTAATTTGATAAAAATGGTTTGGGCACCGCAGCTTTTGTATATATTTAACAACACCCCGGTTTGGATCCCTAGAAAGTGGTTTGACAGGATAGACTCCCAATTCAAGGAACTGATTTGGAGCAAAAAGACTGCAAGGATTAGTTTAACGACATTAGAGTATAGAAAAGATGAGGGAGGGTTGGCAGTTCCTCACTCTAGGGCCTATTACCTAGCATCCCAGCTCCAGCAATTGGGGGGCTGGGGATGACAGATCTAGCGGATCCTATCCACAAACTGTTAGCTGTACAGGACAAGAGTGTGCTCTGGAATGTCTGGAGGCGGGATACATGCATCTTGATCCTGAGGCCCCTACAGTGAGAATGCTTAAAACATTGTGGGCATACACGAAAAAAATGGTAGGGATCAGAGGTTTCATAACCCATACACCAATATGGCGTAATACTAATTTATTATTATTATTATTATTATTATACAGGATTTATATAGCGCCAACAGTTTGCGCAGCGCTTTACAACATGAGAGCAGACAGTACACTTACAATACAAATTAATACAGGAGGGATCAGAGGGCCCTGCTTGTTAGAGCTTACAATCTAGAAGGGAGGGTCAAGTGGAGACAAAAGGTAATAACTGTGGGGGATGAGCTGATGGGAAAAAAAATGAAAGTACAGTTGTTAGGTGTGGGTAGGATAGGCTTCTCTGAAGAGAAGGGTTTTCAGGGATCTTCTGAAAGCTAATAAAGTAGGAGATAAGCGGACAGATTGGGGTAAGGAGTTCCATAGGATTGGAGAGGCTTTGGAAAAGGCCTGGAGGTGAGCATGGGAGGAGGTGACAAGGGAGCTAGAGAGCAGGAGGTCTGGAGAGGAACGAAGAGAGCGAGTAGGTTGGTATTTAGAGACTAAGCTAGTGATGTAGCTGGGGGCGAAATTGTGGATGGCTTTGTACGTAGTTGTTAGAATTTTGAATTTAATTCTTTGGCCGAGCGGAAGCCAGTGGAGGGATTGACAGAGAGGAGTGGCAGACACAGAGCGATTGGTAAGGTGGATGAGTCTGGCAGCGGCATTCATAATGGATTGAAGAGGTGATAGACTATGTAGAGGTAAGCCAATGAGAAGGGAGTTGCAGTAGTCAAGGCGAGAGATGACCAGCGAGTGAATTAAGAGCTTTGTTGTATCATTGGTTAGAAAGGGGCGTATTTTGGAGATGTTGCGGAGGTTGAGGCGGCAGGATTTGGACAGTGATTGGATGTGTTGCTTGAAGGAGAGTTCAGAGTCTAGGACTACACCTAGAACCTTGGCATGTGGGGATGGGCTTATAGTTGTGCCATCGATTTTGACAGAGAGATCAGGGGAAGAGGCATAGGGGGGAGGAAAAATTATAAGTTCGGTTTTGGCTAGATTGAGTTTAAGGAAGTGGTGAGACATCCAGACTGATATATCTGAGAGTAAATTACTGATACGTGAGGAGACAGAGGGAGTGAGCTGAGGGGTAGAGAAATAGATTTGGGTGTCATCAGCGTAGAGGTGGTATTGGAAGCCATGGGAGGCTATCAGTTGACCCAGGGAGGCAGTGTAGATTGAAAATAGTAGAGGTCCAAGAACAGAATTATAAAGAACTACTAAAGTTAAAAGGATTCAGAAACTGGGAACTGTTAGGAATTCTATACCTGTCTCAACTGTATAATGGACCAAATCTCAAGTCCTTTATGGAAATTCAGGCGGAATTTAATATCCCACGTACCAACTTCTTCAAATATTTGCAGCTACGACATGCGATACAAACACAATCGCAACATACTCCATTACAACTGACTGACCACACATTGATACAGGGGATCTTCCTGGAAGACAATAAGAGGGGAATGATTTCCAGAGCATATAACATACTCCTTAGTGCCATACAGGACCCATCCGGCCTTCCTTGTCGGCGAGGCTGGGAGGAGGATATAGGGAATATAGACGGGGAAACATGGAATTTGTGCCTATCTTCTACACCCTTAGTCTCGGTCTCCGCATCCCAAAAGCTATCGCATCTATACTTGCTGCACAGGGTATACAGGATCCCGGTCCACTCCACTATGTCCGAAATGTGAAGGTGCCCAAGGGGACCTAATCCACATGATATGGAGATGCCCCAAACTTTTTCGCTACTGGAAGGAAGTTTTAGATGTAATATCACAGGTTTATATGTTCAATATTTCACGAGAGCCAGTAGTATGTTTATTGGGAGCATTGGATGAGGAGGCTTTAACCCCTTCGGCCCATACTGCGGTCCTACGACTGTTATATGTTGCACGTAAACTCATCGCTCAACTATGGATCACTCCCAGAGTGCCCACTAGAAAACAATGAGTGGATCAGGTCAACAAATTACTAATCAGGGAGAAACTAACTTACCAACACAGAAATGTTCCACGCAAGTTCTATTCATTATATCAGGCTTGGCTAGATGTCCCGGGTCTGGCACCACATCAGCTGATTAAAGACAGGCTACTGCAAATGTAAGACACTAACTGCACCTGTACTGTGGTCGTCAAATACCTGACAAAATGCATAATTCTAGGGGACGTAGTATACCATGGTGAGTTGAGGCAACTTTTGTGTTTTGTTACCTCATGCCCTTAAGGTACTGAGGAAGTTTAAGTAAAAGTTTAGTTTTTATTTCTCTTTATTTCTGCTCCTACCCTTTTTCTTCTTTTTCTTCTTTATATAGAAATGTCAATGTACTAATAAAACGCGTCTCTAATTCCATGGATATCCTGTAGCATCTGATAATGTATTGTTAAAGATGTATGTTCCATATTGCCATGTTATTGTAGTACATTGACTGTCATGTATTATGTACTGTGAAAGTTAAAAATTTTCTTTTCTGATTTAAAAAAAACTAACTCTAAACAGCGACTGCAGAATAGGTAATTATAGTGCGGTGTTTTTTTCCCCTCTTTCTTTACAGGGCTATATAGATTATGCTTGGAATGTGGCAGGGAGTAGGTTTGGAGTGGTTTTGCTTTTACTTCCACTTTAAGCATTACCATTATTACATATTGTTAAGAAGTATGCCTCCTTTAGGTGGTTATAAAGGCTCAAGATTTTTCACCTTTATGCATTGTATGCCGTTGCTCTGTCTTATGGATGCATAGAGCGGGGCTTTGGAGGGAGCATGCACCAGTGCCTCAAAGAGCAAATGGCTTGCTCTTGGGGGCACTGGTTGAAGAGGAGGAGCCAGGAGTGCTGGTGAGGGACCAAAAGAGGAGGATCGGGGCTGCTCTGTGCAAAACCACTGCACAGAGCAGGTAAGTATGACATGTTTTTTTTTTTTTTTCTCAGGGTATTACCTTATTTTGCATAATTTCTTCTAGATACTGTGTTTTTATTTTGTTTTTTCATTTTTTTCTTCCTTTACTTTTGCCTAATTGAACAGGTTATAAATGAATAGGGCGAAACGGCTTGCAGATTTTTATTTCCATCACAAACTTTTGTAATGTTTTTTACAGGTATAAATTGTTACTGCAAACCTATATTTTGGGAGAGATAGAGTAGAGGGTGAGAACCTCAGAATCTGCAGGGTGTGTCCATATCCTAGGCGTTCTGGGAGAAAAATGCATGTCTATACTTTGAGACTATTATGTGCCAATATGTTTTGTCAGTTTTTTTTGTGCCGTTTTCTCTAAAGAATTTTTTATAAAAAAAAAAGCTATAGAATACCGAATAAGAAAACCTAATGGGGATAACTGCAACCAGTGCTTGGGACCAGAGTGCCTTCATTTTTATACAGATTTTATGGGCGTAAAGGCAAGTTACCCAACCTAAAAAAAAGTTCTTGCCTAACGTAGCAAATAGTATTTTTTTTAAATTTAGGTGTGCTTTTTGCTGTATGTTTCACAGTTGGAGAGATTGCGTCTCTAATTATGTCCCATTATCTCCTTAATGACCAGCAGTTTTTTGGAGCTCGTATATCTAGACCAAATTGGTTAGTGTCAGCATCCAGTTACTTGACAAAAACTCTTAACTAATTTTTGACTACCTAAATGGCTCTTAAATTGTTTTTGAAGGACACCTTTTTAGCTTAATATATAATAACTTTCTTGGAGGGGCATGGTCCCTGTAAGCAGATGTTACTTACAGAGACTAAAAATCCTAATAATATGTGAGCTGTCTCTGGCTACAACCTACTGACTATCCAACCAGCCTTTAGGTGTCCTTTTATGAAACTGAGATCAGCGGCGATCCCGAGTCTCACCGCTGATCTCAGCGCTTTACCAGTTTATGAAACTGAGATAATCAGCGGAGAACATGTTCTCCGCTGATTATCTCAGCACAGTGAGAATTCACAGAAACGGCCAGTTTATGAAGGTGCGATCTCCACACCTCACTGGCGATCTGTGACAGAATTCTCACTTTCTGATTCACCATTTCAGAAGTGGAGAATCAGAGTGAGAAGCCTGAAACTGGCTGATATTCTGGAGAAAGAAAGAAGTCTTTTGACTTCTTTCTTTCACCAAACAGTCAGAGCACACCTTCCCCACCATTACACACCCCAAAACCAGCAGGATAGGAATTTATAGTGTGTGTGTGTGTGTATGTGTATATGTGTATATATATATATATATATATATATATATATATATATATATATATATATATATATATATATATATATATATATATATATATATATATATATATATATATATATATATATATATATATATATATATATATATTTATATATATTTTTTTTTTTTTAGATGTTCACGTCTCTGGCTGGGTTCACACTTGTGCGATGCGTAAACCAGCGTGATTCCTGTGCGGGTTTTCACATCGCACCTACATTGACATCTGCGCACCACTGCGGGTGTCAATGTAAAGTTAATGACACCCCCAGATCATTTCACAGATCGCAGTGCGAACTATGTAATGGTGCAGGAATCGGATCGCATGGGTGTTCACACCCATGCGATCCGATTCCAGTGCGGACCAAATAAAGGGTCCTGTACCATTTTGGTGCAAATGCAATATGATTTAGGGCCAGTTCCCACTGCTGCGGTGTCCGAGATCGGATGTGATTCGCACCGCAGTGCAAAATCACATCCGATCTCTGTGCGATGCGATTTCAGCCATTGCCCTCGGACCAAACTCTTACAGGACCCTTTTTTTGGTCCACAGCAGAATCGGATTGCATGGGTGTTCACACCCATGCGATTCGATTACTGTCCGAGTTTGCAGATCGCACTGCGATATGCGAACTGATTTGGGGGTGTTAACTTTTAGGCCCAGTTCACACTTGTGCGATGCCGGACATCGCACAGGCATCGCATGTTATTTGCAGCACACTGCCATTCACATTACATGCGATGTCTGTGCGGTGCGATATCAGCTGTACAGATAGTATGGCTGATATCGCACCGCATTCGGTGCAAACACGCACAGGACCCTTTTTTCTGTTCGGACCAGAATCGGATCGCATGTGTGTTCACACATATGCGATCCGATTCATGTCCGAACTGTCAGTTCGCAGTGCGATATGCAAGCTGATCTGGGGGTGTCCTTAACAATGTATTGACACTCCCCAGCGATTCGCATATGGCAGTGTGAACTGACATGCGAGTCGGTGCGATGCGGGAACCCGCAGTGGATTCGCAGTGTTCTCGCATCGCACCAGTTTATCAATTTTTATGTTTATCTATAATGAAATATATTTTATTTTAATTTATTAATAAATATTTATACTTGTATACTTTATTAAAATTATTTTTTTAATGATTATAAATGTATTTTGCATTTATATGAATGGTGTATAGCTGCATTACATATGTGCATTACATTCATTTACTATACACCATTCACATTTAAATAGGGACATGTATGATCTTTAAATATTGATAAAAACAATGTTTTTTTTATAATTAGGTTAATGTATATTGTGTAGGGGGAATTTATCTTTATTATTTTATTAATATGTTGGGGAATAATGTGTGCTGATTTGTGTTAAACTTTTGTATTTTATGGTTCCTCATACTGTAATCCCGCTACATCACACGAGATTACAGTGAGAGGAGCCGTTCTCAAGAGTTCCTGGCATTTGTAGATCGCTCCTCAACTCAACATGAGAAGCGATCTACACACTTTCATAAACAGGCACTCAGAGGAGAGCGATCTCCTCTGAGAATGCCTGAGAACTGAAAAGCGGTATTTTACCGCACTTTCATAAAAGGACACCTTAGTGTACCGATTCAATATAGTGACTTGCCAGAACAAGCAGGATTCTGGGTCTTCTGATAAACAGGATTGCACCTTGATTGGAACATGTCCTCCACCTTGAGTGGACTAAAGATGCTGCTGAAAAATTAGAGATGAAGCTTAATATTAATTGGCAACAAACTCAGGGCAGCTGCACTCTCTCCTTGCAAACGCATTGACTTAAAGGATATATATATAATATAAAGTGCACTTACTCTTTAAATCTGCATGTGCTGGATACTGTATATCAAAATCCAATAAAAACGAAATGTGATACAAATATTATATAAACAGATTGAATACAAAAATTACCAAGAATGTCATACAAGTAAATAGTGTGCCAAAATGTGTCAGTGCCTAAATTTAAAGTGCAATCTGTAACTTCATAAGAATAATATTAAACATTCAAATGAAGTCCATAGTAATATGCAAGTGCAAGATTTTTTTTAAACAAAAAAATGATTGATATATTGGTTAATCACATCCTCTAATCATTGATGCCAGTGCTTCTAAAGTGGTAGTGCAGTGCTATTCCACTTCAATTCACTCCATGTGCACCGTGTCCCAACCCCAATGGGTCCAGACTCACCAGATGTAGTATACCTCTTATGACAAAAGATCAAAAAGCTTTCCACAGCTCCATTGTGCATGGCTAGGTGTCCTTAATGCTGTGTTTTTTTTTTTTTTACACAGAACAGTTGAAGTTCAACATGTATATGGAAGAGAGGGATATCGTCGCACAAAAACGTCTTTATTATAACGCATGATAAAAAGTTACTCGCATTACGTGCATCACCGGCACTCAGGGATCATCTGCCTGTAATTAGCCTCCTGATGATGTCTAATTGAGAGATGAAACCTGTACGAGTAAGGGTGAGCGGTTTTCTCTGGTCTCCGAGCCCATACACAGATAGCATTGGCTCCCGTCTCCAGAGTGGCGGCCAGCGGAAGTTATAATTACAGGCAGATGATCCCTGGGTGCCAGGGATGCACTTGACAATGTGAATAGCTTTTTATCATGTGGTGATGTTTTAATAAAGATGTTTTTGCTCAATAATATTCTTCTCTGCTTTTTATATACATGTTGAACTCCAACTGGTCTGTGTAAAAAGAAACCGCATTAAGGACACCTAGCCACACACAGCGAAGCTGTGAAAAACGTTCTTTTGATCTCTTTTGGCATAAGCCATAAGAGGACAACTACATCTGGTGAGTCTGGACCCATTGGGGTTGGGGCACGGTGCACATGGAGTGAATTGAAGTGGAATAGCACTGCACTGTCACTTTAAAAGCATAAAAGTGACCCATAGATAATTTTTTGATTTAAAAAAATATTGCACTTGCTTATCACTATGGACTTTTTGTTTGAATGTTTATTGAATATTATTCTTATGAAGTTGCGTATTGCACTTTAATTTAGGCACTGACACTTTCTGGAACACAATTTACTTTGACCATTCTTGGTAATTTTTGTATGCAATATTTTTATTTATATAATATTTTTATCACTTATTTCATTTTCTTTTAAATAAACAGTTTCCAGCACATGCAGATGTAAAAAGAGAGTAGCACAGAATTGGAGATGTTTGCTAGGGCCTTGGCTAAAGATCTTCTGATTGTATGGTCTTATAGCAGCACCATCCTTAATGGAATGCATTTTTTTAGGGTGTGCCCCCCAAATCTTTGTTTGGCTAAAGATCCGTCCCAGGACTCCTCAGTCACCGCTACTAATGCAAAACATAGGATAGCCTAGACCAGTACCTTTCACCTACCAGACCTCTCCTCCTTGTCTAAAAAGTATTCTCTGAATAGCGCACATGCCTAGTAGCTGACCTCCAGTGTTCAGTATGCAGAAGTGCAGCTGATCAGCACAGGACTTGAAAAAAAGAGATTACTGAAGTAGCAGTGTCTACTTCGGTGATATACAGCTTACAGAGGCATCAGCCAGGTATGGTATAAGGAAAAAAATACATAAAAAATTGTAACTACTTTTCTTTTTATTGTACAGGGCCTCTGCTTTCAGAAAATGTATGTTATTCTAGGGCTTTAAAAGTAAAAATGCAGTTTTTCTCCAATCATTTTCCAGGACAGCAAACCTAAGTAGACCTGCTGTCCTGGAAGATTCCCAGAAATATTGTTACTGGTAAGTGTAATTGGAATTTTTTACATGAAAAAATTGCTGTAGAGGTGAACTGGTTAAAGGAATTGTGTATTGGGCAGGTAGCACAGACATTTTTGTATCCTGTACCAGGATAAAGCCAAACACTTCTGCACCGACAATTTGGGCACTGAGATCTCAGCTAAATTCGAAATAAGAAGCCCATAGATTATGTGATGATTATTTATTTATTTTTTCCTTCCATCTCAGGTGGAAGGAAAAAAAATTACTTGATTCCCCATCAGCACAGTCGGTGTTGATGGGGGGGGGGCACCCTTCCTGCAGCCCTATTGTTCTGCCGGAAGGGAGACCTCCCAGCTGACAGAACACAATGATCACTGCTAGCGTCTATAGCCGTTGGCAGTAATCTCATGTGTAGCACCCTTCTAGATAGGTGCTAGGATTAGTTAGGTTTAGTGCTGGCTCACTGTGTATTTGTATTAAGCCCTGTACACACGATCGGACATTGATCGGGCATTCCGACAACAAAATCCATGGATTTTTTTCCGACGGATGTTGGCTCAAACTTGTCTTGCATACACATGGTCGCACAAAGTTGTTGGAAAATCCGATTGTTCTGAACGCGGTGACGTAAAACACATACATCAGGACTATAAATGGGGCAGTAGCCAATAGCTTTCAAATGTAAACAAAGAATGCGTTGCGCCTGGGGATGTATCTAAATGTCTATACACCTTAGTGGTATCATGTGAATCAAAATAATAATAATAATAAGGTAAAGTGCAGTTTGCAGAAATTAAGGATCTAAGACCAATTTCTGTATTAAACAAACTATATCAACACGTGCAACAAGGTGCCGTGTGCATTGAATCACAAAGTGCAATGTGCCAATACTGCGTACCTAAATCATGTGGTATATAGCTATGACAATATAGATCTAAGAACACATTTGAATAAATATATAAAACAACCAAATATAATTCCTTGAATAGGTGTACACACTAGAAAATATACTATACATATATCACATAAAACCACTGTGGTTATAAAAAGTGATGGGTGAAAAAAAAATAAATAAATAAATATATAAAAGTAAATAAATGAATCACTCGTGTAGTAAATAAATTGTAATCGTCCTTATTGTGATGTTGAAAATTAATATCGTGAGAAATCCTCCAATCCAATAATGTGAAGTGACAAAGTTCCAACAGAAATCAGTGTAACAGTGGTGCTTCAAAGAAAAAGTTCCAGTACTAAATCAAAGGTGCCCAAATCATGCCGTGAGGTGCTTCGGTGACCCCCAATGTGATTGCGCTCACCTTAGAGCGTGTGACACAGTGTTCAGATGTGTCCATACACGCTTTGGAGAAACCCCTGGGCTCAGTGATTAGTAACAGCTGATTCCCCAAACAGATTCGTTATGGCTCCACAAACATCATACCATATAAAAGAGAAAGGCTAATATAGTGTAATACCGCAAGATTATTTTTATTAAAATGACATCCAATTCCCACAGTGGGGTACTCACATTTGTAAGGTGCTCATGTGCACCAAACATAACAAGCGAAAGAGACCGCTATACGGCGTGCTGCGGGGTATGAGAGATCCACAACCCAGCTCTGTGCTGATCGCTCCGTCCTGGCCCCTCCCCTACGCGTCTTCGACACAGGGAGTCATGTGTCTTCATCAGGGGGATATGGCACGTTGTGGATATGGGTTGTGGATCTCTCATACCCCGCAGCACGCCGTATAGCGGTCTCTTTCGCTTGTTATGTTTGGTGCATATGAGCACCTTACAAATGTGAGTACCCCACTGTGGGGATTGGATGTCATTTTAATAAAAATAATCTTGCGGTATTACACTATATTAGCCTTTCTCTTTTATATGGTATGATGTTTGTGGAGCCATAACGAATCTGTTTGGGGAATCAGCTGTTACTAATCACTGAGCCCAGGGGTTTCTCCAAAGCGTGTATGGACACAGCTGAACACTGTGTCACACGCTCTAAGGTGAGCGCAATCACACTGGGGGTCACCGAAGCACCTCACGGCATGATTTGGGCACCTTTGATTTAGTACTGGAACTTTTTCTTTGAAGCACCACTATTACACTGATTTCTGTTGGAACTTTGTCACTTCACATTATTGGATTGGAGGATTTCTCACGATTTTAATTCTCAACATCACAATAAGGACGATTACAATTTATTTACTACACGAGTGATTCATTTATTTACTTTTATTTATTTTTTTTTTTTTTTTCACCCATCACTTTTTATAACCACAGTGGTTTTATGTGAAATATGTATAGTATATTTTCTAGTGTGTACACCTATTCAAGGAATTATATTTGGTTGTTTTATATATTTATTCAAATGTGTTCTTAGATCTATATTGTCATAGCTATATACCACATGATTTAGGTACGCAGTATTGGCACATTGCACTTTGTGATTCAATGCACACGGCACCTTGTTGCACGTGTTGATATAGTTTGTTTAATACAGAAATTGGTCTTAGATCCTTCATTTCTGCAAACTGCACTTTACCTTATTATTATTATTATTTTGATTCACATGATACCACTAAGGTGTATAGACATTTAGATACATCCCCAGGCGCAACGCATTCTTTGTTTACATTTTATCGCACGGTCATGAATACGTGATCTGCGTTTGCAGCCGGGTATTTATTCAGTTGTTTCTCTACTAAGGTGCTGGATTATTGTGGCTCGCAAGATTTTTTCCTTGAGCCAATAGCTTTCGTCTCTTAATTTATTCTGAGCATGCGTGACAATTTGCGTCGGATTTGTGTACACACGATCGGAATTTAACCGATCGGATTTTGTTGTCAGAAAATTTTATAGCCTGCTCTCAAACTTTGTGTGTCTGAAATTCCGACGGAAAAAGTCCGATGGAGCCCACACATGATCGGAATTTCCAACAACACAATCCGATCGCACTTTTTGCATCGGAAAATCTGACCGTGTGTACAGGGCATTAGGTAAATGTAGCTTTTCTCACTGTAACCAGTGTGGCTGTAACCGTTTTTGTTGGGTAAATTTAGTTCTGCTGACTGTAGCCAGTGCAGCTGATTAATTAGGCAAGTTCGGTGTTCTCAGCTGCTGCCAGTCTGATAGCTCCCCCTGCTTTCCAGAGAGGTGTGGAGATTCTCTGGAACATAGGTGTGGAGCTATGCAGATGGTAGTATGAATAGTTATGCAGCCCTGTCCAATCCCAGAGAGCAGGGCCCTGAAGGCTGCTGGGAGTCATTATATATTGTCTGGGACACTGGGCTCTGTCCTTTTTTTTTTTTTTTTTCCTGGAAAGGATCAGTCCAGCCTGGAGGGCTTGTTGCCCTGCAGGACAACGCTGCCATGTGCTTGCTGTTTGAGAAGCCGTAGGTCGGCAACCTGATGGCCTGGATGCTGAAGCTACATAGAGCTGACTTAGGGGCTGTCTGAGGATCTAGTCTGGTAGTCTGAGACACAAGAGTAGTACATGTATATTAAACGTCGAGAGCCAACCTTTAGTAAGTTGCGATCCATACTTCATGACGTAGAAGATATTCTAGAAGCAATAACCATGGAGGAAAGTGTTGCTTGGAGGGAGTTAATTGACTGTCTCTGGACATTTTGGGAGTACAGATTGCTGAAAGATCTTAGGGATTTTTGGGTTGCTGCCACCCCTCTTGTGCTAGAGAGTCAGCTGTGTGTTTGCTAAAGGGGATATCGGTTGGTGTCCTGAAGAGCTCTGTCTATCTAGTTCTCTGTGAAGGGACTCTGCTCTTGTTGCTCTAAGGCCTCATGCACACGAGACGCCGGTGCAAACTCTGCTGAACACATTTTTAAAAGCTGAAACCGGCGTTTAGAAATGCCCGTTTTGCTGCGTTTGCATGCCGCGTTTACCCGCGTTTACCCGCGTTTTACGGCGTTTGCATCTAGAAGCGTCTGCAGAGCAGAGACTGACATTTTGCGACCCAACTTTGGGGGGGCCCCAAATTCGGGTCGCAAAATGTCAAGCACTTCTGCAGCAGAGAATGGCATTTTCCGACCTGAATTTGGGGCCCCATATCTCGAGGCCACTTGTTGCTAGGAACCCCAAATTTGGATATGTTATAGTGTTAGTCCAACTGTGTTAGCACACCAAATTTGGGGTTCCCAGCACCAAGTGGCCCTGAGATATGGGGCCTCAAATTCGGGTCACAAAATGTTCCTTTAAAAACACGGTACCGGCGTTTAGCCACGTTTGGCGTCTGAAACGTGGAAAACTTTTGCGTCTGAACCAATTTTTTTGCTTCTGGAAAAGCGAGGTTAAACGCAACTGCCTAAAAACGCCAAAAAACTAGACTGTGTACATGGACACATAGGATAACATTGAATGGGTTCAGGGGCAGTTGAAAAAAGTGTCCAACTGCCTCTGAATGCGCGTTTAACAGCGTCTCGTGTGCATGAGGCCTAAATGAAAAAGCTTGTGTGCTGTTAACTGCTTCTTTTACAAAGCTAAGTCCACAGTTTGCTATATGCAAGGACTTCTGCTTCAGCCCTACAGAAAAGTTCACTGTCCTCAACCTGTACCTAGTTTCTGTTTTTGGAATATCTCACTCAATTCCCTCAACCCTATCCAAGGTCTCCAAAAATAAAAACAACAAAAACACTCCTAGACTGGTTGAGGAAAAGTGGGGCTGTGACTGGGGAAGAACCTGGGCAAATTTCCAGCGGCTCCTATGGGAATAAGCGCTAGACATATAAAAAAAATCCGATAGACTTGTTGTATCAATCGACCTGGGTACAACCAGCCTGCCCTCAGATGGATTGACTCTCCACGGGTCCCTGCTAAACCAAAGAGATACGATTCATCTATTTGTAACGTTACCTGAAAATAGGTGTAACGTGACAAAAGGTGAACTTATGCTTTAACTCTTGCTGTGCCCAAAATACTGCCTTGTGTGCTGGACTTAACCCTTGCTGTGCCACATTGCTGCCTACTCTGCTGTGCAAAGATTATTGTCCTATGACATTAAACCTGACCCTTGTGCCAGATTGCCCTGATTTCCTGTCTGTGCCCATACGACCCTTGTGAACCTATCCTTACCCAGCTCTCCTGTTCTGTGCGTGTGTTCTGCCCACACCTGTCACAATTGAACTTTTTTAAGTTTCCTAAAAAGACCCTCTCCTTGCTGAATACAGTTTTAGCATTTTTTTTTTTTTGCATCGTTGCACGTCCCCAGGGCAACACCCACCCTTTGTTTGACAACCCCCTCACCTATTGGCCCAGAAAACAGCCACTACTGGTTCAGTTCAGATTCAGCATCTGAACCTTCATTAGATTAGTCATTCAGGGAAAAAGAGGTGAGGGGAGCTCTCCAAAGGGGACGACACTTGTTATGGGGACAGCCAAATCTGCTTCAAGCAGATTTGCGGGTGCCGGGCTCTCAATGTCCTCCGGGATCCACCGATCGTCGGTAAAGAACGACGATCTGCCTATGTAAACCAGGCAGATCGCCATTCTGACGGGGGCAGGGATGCATTATGTGTACCTGCAAAGCAGGGACTAGAATCTATTTCTTCCCCTAGTGAAAGCAGCACACAGTGTACACAAAAACACGGTGGGTTCACATTTAACCCTTTGATCGTCCTAGTTGTTAAACCCCTTCCCAGCCAGTGTCATTCGTACAGTGACCGTGCATGTTTTTAGCACTGGTGGCTGTATTATTGTCATTGGTCCCCAAAAAGTGTCAGATTGTCTGCCGCAATATCACAGTCCTACTATAAGTCGCTGATCGCTGCCATTACTAGTAAAATAAATAATTCCAGTATATTTCCCATAGTTTGTAGATGCTATAACGTTTGCGTAAATCAATCAATATACACTTATTGGGAAAAATATCTAGCAGATTTTTTTCAATTTTTTTTTTTTTAATTGGACATGTTTTATAGCAGAAAGTAAAAAGATTGATTTTTTTTTTTAATTGTCGATTTTTGTTTTTTTTTTGTTTTTATAGCACTAAATATATAAATAAAAAAATTATATATATATATATTTATTTATTAGGTTCTACCCCTTCCCCAGTGCATCCAAAGCTAAATTTTACATTGTGGATAGGATTAGGCTTTTAAAGTTTATTTTGTATATTGTCATTTTAGGATGATTCAGTGTTTTTTTTTATTTACTGATTTTAGTCGTGTGAATAGTAATTCGATTTTTTTTCTTTTTTTTTTCATTATAGAATCCATCTAATGACTGTTTCCCATATAGAGTGAATTCTGAGCAAATGCCAATTGCTCCATGTGGTGCTATTGCTAACAGCATGTTTAATGGTAAGAATTCTGCAATATAGGTAAGGCTGCTTTATGCATGTACATTTACAGCCAATTGAATTGACTGTCAAACACAGTGCAAAACCCATGAATTACAGCCTATGGTGTCCTGGTGTGAACAGGCCCTAATGCTGAATGATAGTGGCTCTATTTTTCAAATTGTAATTTTTTTTTTTTTTTTTTCTTTATCCCATTTCAGATTCTATTACCTTGCATTACTTCAACAGTAGTGGACAATATGAGGAAGTTCCATTAAATGGAAAAGGGATTGCATGGTGGACCGATTACAACATTAAATTCCAGAATCCAGTTGATGGCAATCTAAACTTCTCTCAGATCTTTAATGGTGATGTGAAAAAAAATGGCTAAAATCTGTAAATATAAATGTATGCAGTATACTGTATATTCAGTCTTGGAGCATGTACGCACTTCTTTCAGTATGCAGTCATGGGTTCAGCAAGGAATATAAACATTAAATAAAGGACAGCGTGTATGCTGTTTTCTTATTTTAATAAAATCTGCTTTTTCATTTATGGGAGCATCTGATTCCTTTCTGCTCTTCACATAATTAAATGTATGCATGTAACTCCTTTACTAACACAGATACAACACCCATATTTTTTTTTTTTTTTGTATTTTATTGTAATTGGATGCAGTGATTTTTATACCCAAGTGAACCTCATTTGGCAACTTGGTTTTAAATACCTCACAGAGACAACAGCAAAGCCTATCGATTGGTCAAAGCCCGTGTATGAACTGTCAAGTGACCAGACTAATAACGGCTTCCAAAATGAAGACTTTATCGTATGGATGAGAACAGCAGCATTGCCTACTTTTCGGAAGTTATATCGTAGAATTGACAGTGGAAATTTTTCAGCTGGTCTGCCTCCAGGAGATTACAAACTTGAGATTCAGTACAGTATCCTTTTCACAGAAACTGGAAGAAAATGTGCATGTATTTTATTAATCTGTTCAGATTTAAAGCTGTTCAAGTTGAACTTTTTTGTTTTTTGATAGTGGGGGAAGGTTTAAAGCCTTTCAGGTATTCCCTGATCTCGGAGGTCCAGAAAGTGAGAGATGGGGATCGTCTCCCCATGGTGTCAGACAAAAAAAGTCCTCACTCCAAAACAAAAATTTAAAAATATCCTCACTGTAATACAAAAAGGAAAACCCTTTTAGGTCCATTGGTAATAGAAATGTTTTTGACCAGACCAAATCGTGAAGTAAATGTTCCTGCTTGTTTAAAAAATACCCCAATACATTTTTGTAATTAGCAGAGAAATGAACAAAAATGGCAAAAAAAAAATGTGAATAAGATAGTGTTTGAAGCGCTTCACAATGTGAAAAAGTAGATGAAAACTGACAAATCACTAATAATAAAATACTAAAATTAATCCAGCAGTGAAAAAAATGCAATATATAAAAAATATATAAATTGGTGACACCAGGTGTGTAAATATAATACACGTCAATAAATAACTAATAATGTGTTGAAAGTTAAGTTATTTCTAGTGATAATCCAAAAAACCGTAAATAAAAGCATCAGACAACCAAAATGAAATAGAAATTCGCTTTAGTCCCACTAGCAAAGTTCTTAAATAGCACACACTTGCTTAATTGGGGTGCTCATTGGTAGTTGTTAAACAACAATGTTTCTTTGCTTTGTTCACATCAGCTGTGACGATCGCCGTCAGACCTCACAAATAAAGCAGATAAGAAAAAAAGAGATCATTGCGCAATGCTCTTCATACCAGGTACACAAGCAAACCTGTATTGAGTCCACTCACGTGCGCCTAATAGTAAAAAGGCATATGCAGGTATCTATATAGCAGTCAGCCGCCTCAGACAGGAGCAGAATCGCTGCAGTACACCGCTCGATACTGCCAGTCTGCACAGTGCGTCCTTGTAACGTGTTTTTTTTTTTTTTTTTATGTGGAACTTATTTACTATTTTTTTACTACCCCAAACATTTTTCAGATTTCTAGATATTGGTTACTTTATAGTTCAAAAGCTATAATTCACCTGCCAGGGACAATGTTAAAAATAAGTATTATGGCCATCTCGACCTGCTTAAATAGGTAAAGAGACTCTGACTTAAAGCTGAATTCCAGCTTTTGTTACACTTTACATCCAAGCTGGCCCAAATGAACTATGTTCCTCGCTAACATGTGAGGCTGCTGGATGTACTGTTTACTGCTGACTTTTAAAATAAAGACACTTGCCTGTCCAGGGCGCCTGCGAGGTCTTCACCCGACCCACCCCTCGGCTCCCGGGTGGAGGCGCTGGCATCTTCAGTAGGGGAACCTGGATTGAAGCCTTGCGGCTTCACAGCCTGGTTCCCTACTGTGTATGCACGAGTCGCGCTGCACGTCCTGACTGGTCCCTGCTGTCTTCTGGGACCTGTGTGTCTCCCAGAAGACAGCAGGGGGAGCGGAGGAGGGGCCGGACTTGGCATAGATCGCCGCAGATTCTGTGGGGATCTATAGCCTGGAAGTGGGAGCAAATAACTGTATTAGACAGGTATCTGCTCCCCGACCTCCCCCCTGAAAGGTGCCAAATGTGACACCGGAGTGGGGAGGAAACGGTTAAGCGGAAGTTCCATTTTTGGATAGAACTCTGCTTTAACTGACAATTGCACGGTCACGTGACGCTGGATACAAAAAAAAATGTATGTCAATTTTTCCCACAAATAGAGCTTTCTCTTGGTGGTATTATGATTACTTCCCGTGTTTATTATTTTTTTGCACTATAAAAAAAATAAGACCGACTATTTTGAAAAAAAAAGCCACTGTTTACTTTCCGCTATAAAACATATACAATAAAGAAATGTAAAAAATCTAATTTCTTAAGTTTAGGCCAATATGTACTCTGCTACATGTTTTTGGTTTAAAAAAAAAAAATCCCAATAAGCGTATATTGACTGGTTTGCGTAAAAGTTAGTGTCTACAAACTATGGGATATATTTATGGAACTTTTTTTTTTTCTTTTACTAGTCATGGCAGTGATCAGTGATTTTTAGCAGGACTGCAACACTGTGGCAGACAAATCTGACATTAATCCCAGGTTCACACTGAGTTTTGGAATAAAATCGTACGAGTTCAGCTGAACTTGCACGATTTCATTCCTGCATATCAGTTCTGATTTTAGAGACATCTGTGTGGGTTCCTGCACAGATGTCAATGGAAAGCGCATTCCGAAATCGCCAAAAGTAGTACAGAAACTACTTTTGGAAATCTAGGACAGTGCCATTGCCGCCGATTTGACATGTCAAATCGCACCAATGTGGACCAGGGCTTAGGGACACTATTTATGGGACCAGTGACACCAATGCAGTAATCAGTGCAAAAAAAATTAAGTGGGGGGGGGGGGGACAAGTGTGATCATTGGAGGAGAGCAGGCTGAGTTCCCAGCACAGCTAGAGAACGGACCACAGTGTGTTCTCCTGCTTAGTGTGGTCAGTTTTTAATAGGAAAGCAGAGGGACTGACAGGAACAGAGATTTCGCACAAAGGAAGCAATACAAAAGGAACAGAATACTTTCTCATACAAGTACATGGTACATCAGGCACACATCAGGAATGTGAAGTGTTGGGGTAACAAATGCTTTAAGTATTCCCTGTTCTTTCACCACACAATTAGTAATTTTTTTTTCGTCTGCTAGCTTAATCTTGAACAAAATCTGGAAAGAATAAAAGCTAGGGAAGTGGGACTTTGGGGGAACGCAGGTATTTAAACTATGAAAAAGTAAAAATGTTTTTTAAATTTTATTAAACAAAATCTGGCCGTGTGTAGTCTGCATTATGCAGTAATTTCTTACCCATTAAATTTATTCGACGTATCAGCACATAGTGGTCATGCGGATACGAATTTAGTTACAGGTGCCACGTCTTATCTAAGTAGGTTGGAGAACATGGAGAAAATGTGGGCTCAAGACTTTTTAGGCACAGTGATTACTAAGTATATGTTTAAAATTCTAGTTTATTTAGAAAATATTAAAAAAAGAGCATAAAACAAGGAGACAAATAGGATTCAATTCATAATTATACAGTTTACAAATTATGCACTCCATACATAGCTAACTGAATAGTTAAATCCGGTAATTAGAGCAGTGTTTAGAATCAAAAATCTTGATCAGTATAGTTACGTTGTGTGGAACCAGAAGCTATGCAGTGGTGATAATCAAATTCTGTATGAGCTCGACATGTTGCGCGCCAATTGCGCTTCTTCAGGAGCACAGAATTGAATACTGTAATGAACAATACATTTGCGGTAAATAATTCATCATGGTGTAATATAATTAAATTAAATTAAATTAAATTAGATAAACAAACCATGTAGTGAAATAGTGGAAGAGGCTGTCCCTAAAACCTAAGGAAATGTGTCTAACCTACAGAGACCCGGCAATAAACAGACAATGTGGGGACGAATGTAACATAATTAAAAAGGTAATGACTGGGTGGACTAAAGTAAATATGGGATATGTGCTGCATAATAGGTAAGAGTGGAATGGGAAGGAAAAAAAGGGGGGGGGGGGAGGAGGAAGGGGGAGGAGGAAGGGGGGGGGGGGAAAGGGGGAGGAAGGGGGGAGAACAATCCAATTTACCAGCTGCTCTCTACGAGGCGGCTGTATGAATCTATTAGGTCTAAACCCTCTCCTTTTTTATCTACTAACCTAACTGCTAATCCAGGTAAGCTTTGATCCATAACTGCCTATTAGATACTGCTTCTAAATACTGATAGATACTCTGTACTTATGGCTTTTTACTTCTCTCTATGGGTCTATCTTGATGACAGCCTTAGCAGAATTGGGGATAATCCATATTACCAGCCGCTCCCTACGAGACGGCTGTGTGAATCCATGAGGCTTATAACCCTCCCCCCTTATTACCGCAAATGTATTGTTCATTACAGTAATCAATTCTGTGCTCCTGAAGAAGCGCAATTGGCGCGCAACATGTCGAGCTCATACAGAATTTGATTATCACCACTGCATAGCTTCTGGTTCCACGCAACGTAACTATACTGATCAAGATTTTTGATTCTAAACACTGCTCTAATTACCGGATTTAACTATTCAGTTAGCTATGTATGGAGTGCATAATTTGTAAACTGTATAATTATGAATTGAATCCTATTTGTCTACTTGTTTTATGCTCTTTTTTAATATTTTCTAAATAAACTAGAATTTTAAACATATACTTAGTAATCACTGTGCCTAAAAAGTCTTGAGCCCACACTTTCTCCATGTTCTCCAATTTCTTACCCATGTTCACTACAAACGCCCAAAACAAGTGGTTGAGCTGTGGTTTAACTACCCCCCAACTGCCCACCTAAAATCTCCAATACAGCTGGACGGGGTAAAGAGTCACAGCCACTGCAAATGTATCACAGCATGTTGCCTGTCAAACCTATTCAAATCAATAAGGCCGTGCTGCAACCACAAGCCCAAAAGCTCAGTTTGCAGTTACAGCACGTTAGTCCCTTTTATAAAGATTGCCATTCAGCAAATATAAACAAAAAAAAAGTGGCAGCAGGATCGCCTCCTGAGCACAGACAGTGGCTGCTTAGGTGCACCAAGGATGGTTTTTAAGCAATTAATGTACAGCAATTAATGGACTTGCTTGCCCCATTTGCTGCCCAATTTTTAAACTAGCAACAGTCTCTGTAGGAAAAATTGTAAACTTTGGTGAATAGGAAACCTTAACTATTTCTCAACAGATTATCAAGTTATAAGTTTTGGAGGAAAAAAGAAAATTGTCTTCAGCACCGTATCTTGGATGGGAGGGAAGAACCCCTTTCTGGGCATAGCGTATCTTGTGTTTGGTTCCTTATGTACGTTATTTGCATTCATAATGCTCATTGTGTTTATAAAGTATCAGGGGAGGAATGATGATGATGATATCTAACACAACATAAACCTTAACACTGAAAATGATTTCAGATTTACCTAATGTTTACATGTCAAAATAAAATGCACACATTACATTCCTATAATATTTCATGAACTTGACCCTTAACGGACTGATTCAGACTTAATCATAATGGAATGCATTTAAATTTCCTTTGACACCTCATTTGCAGGACCTTACTGGTGCAAGACAATTCTTTGTAGGTGTGTTTTTATATGAAAATACCACAGTGATAGGTTTTCCACTTCAAGAATCGGGAACCCCCCTTCTGATTCTTGATGGTATTGGTTTCTGCTCTGTCTCATTAACATTTCTTTACACACCATTGACTTTCACTTACTGACTGACATTTTTCTACGTAAATGAATGTGATGTCACTGAAAAGTTACATTGCCATATGTAAATAATCCTATGTTCTTTCTGTGGTTTAATATATACACAAATGGAGTTAGTGCATAAAATTATTTTCAGAAAAATACTATCACAAAAATCTAAATGAAAATTCATATACTTCCTATTTTACTGGTCTGAGACCATACAAAACAGAGGGGGTGGCGTGGGTAGATTGAGGGGGGGGGGGGGGCAAATTATATTACAAAATATAAACTGATTGTGCTTTACTGTTTTTTTTAATTTTTTTTTTTTTTTTTTTTTTTTTTTCCTATGTGTAATACAATAAAATTAGACTTTTTTAAAAAAAAATATTCTGTTTTTGATGTTTTGTTACTTGTTTACACAGCCACGCAGCTTAAAGGAGATCTAAAGGAGATCGCATTGTAATAAAAATACAAAAATACTTATTTTTGACAATCCAATATTACTTGAAAAATCTCCTTTCATGTTAGGAGTTCTCCCTGTCTGCTAGCCATCTCTTTCCACAACTTCCTGCATGCTTTTCAGCTTCTCCTCTGCAGTTTACCTTACTTTTCTAAGGACTATTAAAGGGCATGTAAGGACAGGGGTGCGTATGATAGACAGATGACATCTCCTTCATATGTTCCCCCTTTAACTTGTTGGGTGCCAAGTGCAAGGGTCACACAGGAGGCCTATCCTAGAGTAAGTTTTTTGGCTACGCCTGGTGCAAGAAGGGTCAGTTGCTCCAACACTAGGAATACACCTTGCCCGAAGATGGCGGTTATGTGAAAGTTAACACCTTCTCGTCCGGCCATCAATCTGCTATAGGTAGTGCCTCACCATCCTGACTGGACTTCATATGATGTCCTTCACATAGTGTGGCGATCGGTAGTGAGCTGTGTCCCTTGACACGGCGCATCACCGATCAGGGTAAAGAGCCAATGACTTAGGCTTTTTTACCATGTGATCAGCTGTGTCAAATCACAGCTGATCACGTAAACAAAAACCGGTTATTTGCATTTCCTTTCCTCAGCGCTGAGAAAAGGAAAGCTGATAACTGGCTTTCCAGTTACAGGGGGACATTTACACTGATAATCAGGGCACCCCTACTGGAAACAGACAGGGGGGAAAACGAAGACAAAGAGAGGGAGAAGAGCAGGACATAAAACAAAAAAGACAAAAATCCCACTAGGTAGGGGTATATATAATAGTGGGGTAGATCTTTCAGAGGATGAATTAAGAGTGTTGGATAAAGGTCTTAAATTTGCCCCAGCTTGCAACCTCAGCAAATTCAAAACGTATATTAGTCTGCAAAAATTTGTAAGAACCTTGAACATCAAGAGGTATTTTCTTTCTAAACCTGGAGAAAGGTCTGCTTGTGGCAACCCTACAATGAATTTGGGTACACACTCCAATTTAGCCAATAAATCGGTTTTCAACCCCCCAAAAAATGACCATAGACAGGTAGAGGTCTTTAAAAACATGGTATCTAGTGACTTAGAGGACCTGAAAGTTAGAAAAGTTGGTGATCCTTCTTTTCTAAAAAAAGGAATTAGTTTATTGGGAAAAAAAAAAAGTGGTCATCCGACCTGCCGACAAGGGGGGCGGGCTAGTGGTCATGAGCAAATCTTATTATCAGGGAGAAATGGATCGATTACTGTCGGATAGAAGGACTTATCAGGTTCTCAGTAAAGATCCAGTTTTCCAATTCAAGAAGGAGTTGGAGGCACTTGTCACTTCAGGAAAGACAGGGGGAGTGCTGAATAAAAAAGAAGCATCCTATTTGAACCCAAGCGCCTGTAGAAGACCGATCATATACTTCTTACCTAAAATTCACAAGGATCTCCAGGCTCCGCCTGGCAGACCCATCGTAAACGATATAGATTCTGTCTCGGCGCGCTTGGGTCAATATATAAATTATTTTTTGAAGCCTATGGTTACTACTACGTCAGCCTTCCTTAAGGACACGAAACATATCATACAAATCATGGAAAACCTACCCTTTAGTGATACTAGTTTATTGGTGACAGCCGATGTTGGCTCACTATATACTATTATTGGGCGCTCTGACACTGTCCGCTCAGTCCAATGGGCTCTTGATAAGTCGAACTTCTCCCCTCAACTCATTAGCTTTATTATAAGAGCGCTAGAGTTTTGCCTTGCCAGAAATTACTTCTGGTATGGTGGGAAATTCTTCTTGCAAACCCTCGGTGTTGCCATGGGCGCTCGGTTTACGCCGAGTGTTGCTAACCTATTCATGGCACACTGGGAGGAAGAATTTGTCTTTGGTAGCAGACCGGCACAGCTGGTCTGCTACCAAAGATATATAGATGACCTGTTCATGATATGGGAGGGAGACTTAATCAGTCTCCAGTTATTCATGTCTAGGCTTAATGGTAATACCATCTCACATGGAATGCTGATGTCAATAGCATAGCATTTCTAGACTTGGAAATTTTTAAACATGAAGGCGCTTACAGAACACGTAACTACTGTAAACCAACCGATCGGAATGGTTACATTCCCTTGGATAGTTGCCATCACAACACATGGTTACTGAATATACCTAGAGGGCAGTTTATTCGCCTTCGGTGTAACTGCTTTCTGGATAGTAACTACTTTTCACAAGCCAATATTATGGCAGAAAAATTTGAACAGAAAGGTTATACTAAGTCACATATCATGGAGGAGTTATTGAGAGTGGGATCCCTTGACAGATCTATTTTAGTAGCAGACTCAAATAGGAACAAGAATGTTATCCACGATGATTCCCAATACAGGATAATCCTTTATTATAACATTCAGCATAAGAAGATAGAAAAAATCATTTTAAAACACTGGGATATTTTAAAAAAAGGTAATATTTTAGGGCCCACCCTCCCAGTTCGCCCGAAATTTATTTATAGGCGACCACCTACCTTACGGGACTTAATAGCCCACGGTGTGGTGGATCCTCCTGTTATTAAAGAAAATCGCATCTTTAATTTTATGTCAGGTTTCTACGCGTGCGGAAAATGTCCAGCATGTAGACAATGCAAATTTAATAATGAGAGAGAAGGATTTTTCTGCTAGTGCCACTGGGAAAACCTATCAGATTAAAAATTTAATCACATGTGATACTGTAGGTGTAGTATACATGCTGCAGTGTGAATGCGGTCTTCAGTATGTGGGGAGGACCTCTAGACCGATGTGAGTCCGCATTTCTGAGCATGTAAATAACATCAAACGAGGCCTTAAGACCCATTTTGTTTCTAAACATTTTAGATTATGCCACGACAGGGACCCTAAAAAAATTGTTATTTTGGGGTATTGAAAAGGTCACAAAACACTGGAGGGGTGGTAACTTTATTAGGCAACTTAGCTGGAGAGAATCCTTCTGGATCCAGGAAACCAGAGCGTCGGTCCCTAGAGGATTAAACGTTGCGTTTGATCTCAACTGTTTTATCTCTAACAAATAATTGACCGCACTCAGGGTATGTAAATGCTGACAATTTTTCAGCCTCATTTGCTGCTTTTTAAGCTTTTTCTTCTTATCTGCTATCAATAATATGCACATATTTATATTTTTGTTTGTTTTTATATTGTTGTTGATCATTTTTAAGCTTCTTAATGAAAAATTGTAAGAGATGGCCGCAGGTGCTTATTTATTTACATTAATGTGTCCTGGAGGGTTTTATAATGAATTTACATTGGTTTATTATATAGATCGTATAATCTTTAGGACCCATGCATTTTTTTTTTATATTAAACTTCCTTTATTATTTAATTATTAGCTATGTCCTGGTTGATGTCCCCGTTTATACTTTTAAAGATTTCCAGCCTCAGTTTCCGTATCTGGTAATCGGACACTCCCTGTAGACATGTAGCGTGTATATCTATCTCCCCGGGTGACAGGCTAGCTCCACCCTCGCTGACGAAGTCCTTGTGGACATAACGCTGCGTACGGGGGCGGAGCTTCACGGCCAATGTCACCCGCTGCCATCTCATGCTTACAGCTGTTCAGACGCGAACAGACTGTCTCTATTGAACGAGAGCTTTTTTGCCAATTGCTGAGCGCTTTTATACAGATATCAGTTTTATATTGAATAAACTTTGGAGGAGTTTTATACGGACCGCTCTTAGAGTTTTCCTTTTTTCTTGGGGGACTGCTGCTTTCCATCCTGCATTCAAGGTACGGATTTACCCAGGACAAACGACGATTGTTCCCTGCAGAGGAGATCCAGCGTAGCTGTTCACCATTGGCTTATTCAGGCTTGTCTGACCCCCTGTAATTAAGGGGTCCACCTTGTCCGGTAAGCGCACTCTCATGATTATACTTACCACATCTGATGCGTTATGAAAAGGGATTGGCCTGTCTGTATCAAGAGGAATTGAATTTAAGTTTTGATCATATGGACTTTCCTAAAATACACATTTCTTTCTTCTGACGTTTTTTCAGGAGCAGTGATTTTATAAATGCTTAAAGTGAAACAATAAAAGTGTAATATTCCTTTAAATTTTGTACCGGGGGGTGTCTATGCAGGCATACTAAAGTGGCACATGTTTCCCTTGTTTAAAACAATCTGACAGCAAAATGACATTTCTAAAGGAAAAAAAGTCATTTAAATGTGCTGGCGCTGGCTATAATGAATTGTCGGTCCAGCAATACACAAAGTTCATTGATAAAAACGGCATGGAATTTCCCCACAGGGGAACCCTGAACCAAAATTAAAACAAAAAAAAATGCATGGGGGTCCCCCTAAATTCCATACCAGGCCCTTTAGGTCTGGTATGGATATTAAGGGGAACCCCGCACCAATTTTTTTTTTTTTAAATGGCGTGGGGTCCCCCCAAAAATCCATACCAGACCCTTATCCGAGCATGCAACCTGACAGGCCGCAGGAAAAGAGGGGGGGACGAAAGCGTGCCTCCCCTCCTGAACCGTACCAGGCCACATGCCCTCAACATTGGGGGGTGCTTTGGGGTAGCAGCCCCCCCAAAGAACCTTGTCCCCATGTTGATGGGGAGAAGGGCCTCATCCCCACAACCCTTGCCCGGTGGTTGTGGGGGTCTGCGGCGGGGGGCTTATCGGAATCTGGAAGCTCCCTTTAACAAAGGGACCCCCAGATCCCGCCCCCCCGTGTGAATTGGTAATGGGGTACAAATGTACCCCTACCATTTCACAAAAAAAGTGTAAAAAATGTTAGACAAGAGACGGTTTTTGACAATTCCTTTATTAATTTCTTCTTTCCCCGTTTCTTCTTTCTTCTGGTCTTCCTTCGGTGGTGTTCTTCTTCCTCCTCCTTCTTCCCCTGCTTCTTCCTCCAGTCTTCTCGTCCGGCATCTTCCTCCGGCTTCTTCTCCGTTTCGTCCTTTACGTAAACAGGGTGACCCCCGGGACACGGGGGGAAAGCCATAGGGATATCCCTGTGTGTCAGAGGGGGGAGGGGTCACCAGGTGGCCCCGCCCTCCATTTATATAAGAACTGTCACCTCAACAGAAGCGTCACACAGCGGAACACTCCCACTGAGGCAGATTGTGCGGAGGGCGAAGCGGAGAAGCCGCCGGAAGAAGATGCTGGACGAGAAAACCGGAGAAGGAAGCGGAGGAAGAAGCAGGGGAAGAAGAAGATGGAGGAAGAACAACACCGAAGGAAGACCAGAAGAAAGAAGATGGAAGAAACGGGGAAAGAAGAAATGAATAAAGGAATTGTCAAAAACCGTCTCTTGTCTTTAACATTTTTGACATTTTTTTTCGTGAAATGGTACATTTGTACCCCATTACCAATTCACACGGGGGGTGGGACTTGGTGTCCCTTTGTTAAAGGGGGCTTCCAGATTCCGATAAGCCCCCCGCTCGCAGACCCCCACAACCACCGGGCAGGGGATGAGGCCCTTCTCCCCATCAACATGGGGACAAGGTGCTTTGGGGGGCTGCTACCCCAAAGCACCCTCCCAATGTTGAGGGCATGTGGCCTGGTACGTTTCAGGAGGGGGGCGCTCTCTCTTGCCCATCTCTTTTCCTGCGGCCTGCCAGGTTGCGTGCTCAGATAAGGGTCTGGTATGGATTTTTGGGGGGACCCTACGCCATTTTTTTTTTTACATTTTGGCGTGGGGTTCCCCTTAATATCCATACCAAACCTGAAGGGCCTGGTATGTAATTTAGGAGGACCCCCACGCATTTTTTTTTTTTAATTTTGGTTCGGGGTCCCCCTGTGGGGAAATTCCATGCCATTTTTATCAATGAACTTTTATGTGTATTGCCGGACCGACAATTCATTATAGCCGGCCACTAGCGCTAGCACTTTTAAATTACTTTTTTTTCCTTTAGAAATGTCATTTTGCTGTCAGACTGTTCTAAACATGGGAAACATGTGCCACTTTACAGGCATACTATAGACACCCCCCAGGTACGAAATTTAAAGGAATATTACACTTTTATTGTTTCACTTTAAGCATTATTAAAATCACTGCTCCCGAAAAAACGGCACTTTTTGAAACTTTTTTTTTGCATTGATACATGTCCCCTGGGGAAGGACCCAGGTCCCCAAACACTTTTTATGACAATAACTTGCATATAAGCCTTTAAAATTAGCACTTTTGATTTTTCATGTTCGTGTTCCATAGACTTTAACGGTGTTCGGCTCATTCCTAGTGCTAACCCTTGTTTCTCCGTACCCAGTAACCAGGCCATAACTCTCCGTAACACTAATCTGCTCCTGGGGACCAACAGAGACGGACAACTAGGGAGGGAGCTGGAGAACCTGTCACCTTACAATGTACCACACCACTGTTTGTAGTTAACCTTTTGTAGCTGAAATGTTATGAGAACCTTCTGTGTACTGTTGCAGACTCAAAGCCTTGTGTGTGCGCCAGGACATCATGTGTACCCCTTGAATGACTTCAGACCAGGCTTGTTGTGGTTAACATCTTTTACTAAGAGTGTGGCATAATCAACATAACATGACAGAATGTTCTTTCTCTATCTGATGTAATAGTGCCTGCCCCAGAGTACCTGTATAAGTCCATAGTGGTATGACTCGATGGGAGAAGTTCAAGACTTGGGTGAATTCTGAAAGCTGGTGCTCAATAGAACTGCAAATCAGCGTGTCCTGTACAATCCCATCCTTTTGTTCGCTGACCCGACGCTGCTGAGATCTAAACTTCTGCCATTTATAGATCATAGGACAGGAGGCTGAACCCCAAAAGCCCACAAAACGTGAGCAGTAAAACAAAGTTAATGAGTTCCAGCCTGGGTAAAAAAAGAAAAAACTCGTCAGCTACAAATACTGTAGCTGCTGACACTTACCTGTCCAGGAAGCCCACGATGTCGGCACCCAAAGCCGATCCACCCATCGGCTCCGGGTGCAGGCATCCTTACTATAAGAAACAGGAAGTGAAAATCCAAAAACGGGGGGGGGGGGGCTGGGGGTATAGGGCCGAGCACATATGTTTTTAAAGGAGTTAAATTTTTGCCTGGTACTCTTACTTTTTTTAGGCAGCCACACCAGCCTAGCTTGCATTAACACAGCAGGTAACCTACTTACAAGCAGCACAAACCATATAAACCAGGGATATGCAATTAGCGGACCTCCAGCTGTTGCAGAACTACAAGTCCCATGAGGCATAGCAAGACTCTGACAGCCATAAGCATGACACCCAGAGGCAGAGGCATGATGGGACTTGTAGTTTTGCAACAGCTGGAGGTCCACTAAGTGCATATCCCTGATATAAACAGTAAGGAAAAGTTTTGCTGTATCCCTCTGCAACAAATAAGTGTCCCAGCGTGCACTCTGTGTATATTCCCTGAATGTAGGTGTATGTATAACTCCTGAAAGGGGTACCCCTGAGAGGTAGTTGTCTGATGCCTGGTTTGCAGACTTTATCTGAATAAAGGTGAGGCCCAGTCTGTACGGTGGTGCACTTGGTTACTGTTCCTTTAAATCTGAATTCAGTGGTTGACTTTGGGGTTATGAAGCAAATCGGCAGTCTCATGTGGCACTGAACTGCTACTAGTGGTGTAGTAAGCACAGCTGTAACTGCTCACCACTTGTGGAACCTTGTCCTGGATCCACGTCTGTCTCTGGAACCAGTACTCAGTGGCTCAGTCCTTGCAATCAGATCCTCAAAGCAGTCTCAGTCCCCCCAGAGCTGTGGTGTGGAATTCTGGCAGGCATGGGAGAGACTGCCAGTGTTGCTGCTTTTTTACAGGTAAACTTTTTGCTTTCAACTCACATAAATGGCAGTCTGTCACCCTGCCTATTATAAAAAGCACTCCCCCCCAACAACTTTTCCACATGCTCCCCCACTGCCTTGTCCACCTGCTATGACATCTGGCCCTAAAGACTAACTCCAGTATTTTAAATTATGTTACAGCTATATTTGGAATGTAACATTGTGCCATGTTGATCCCCCAACCCTTGACCTAATCCAGGGTCTGTTCTTCCCAGCGACGGCTGTCAGATTTGAATTTTGTGCTGCTGTGTGTGGCTTTGCCTCCACAGCTGCATCATTCATTCACAAAGACCAGGGAATGAATAAACTACACATCCTTCCACAGCGGCTGATGAACAAGTGCGGTGATAACTGCACTGGTAGTCTATTGACCTTTCCGCCGGTTCTCTAAGGGCTCATTCACATGTGTGACAGCCCTTGCCGCCCCTCTGAAAAGTGATCCATGGTGGAATATGTTGCCACCTAAGGATATCAGCTATAACCTTCAGGGGCGTAGATAAAGGGGTGTCAGGGGTGTTCAAACACCCCCCCCCCCCCAAAGCATCCTGGCAAAATGCCCAAACAGTGTCCCTGCTGTTTAGCCTCAGCATCAGCACAGTAGAAGCAATCAGTGTTTCGGAGTACAGCAGCCAGCCCCCCTTCTATTGTGCCCCATCCCCTCAGTTTAATAAGGGGTCCCCCTGAAAAGCATGAAATTACTGCGAGGTCTCAGATGCCGGCAATTGACAGTGCACAGTTGAGGGAACTCCTGGGAACTCAAGGTATCATTTGACACAGCTGAAGGGAGACTGGGGATGCAGAAGTTTTCCTACTTCTGTGGCATGCTGAATCTGAGGTCTGGTAAGTGGGGAGGCATCAATTTTCTGTTTTAGGAAGGAGGAAGTAAGAATTCCAGTCTGGGGAAGTTCCTTTTGGTGGGGGGGATTGAGGAAAGGGGGGTGGGTTTGCTTTGGAGAAGGGGGGGGGGGAGTTTCTTGTGGAGAAGTTTACAGGGGGTGGTTAATGGCAGGGATTTGCTTCTGGAAGGGAGTTTGATTGGATGAAGGGAGATTTTCTTCATAATTAGAAATCTTTGCTGGGGGAGAGGGTATTGACTGAGGGGGATATTTTTGTTTTGGTGGGTCGGTTTAGAGACAGGGGTGTTTAATTGTTTGGGGGAAATTTGAGGGAGGGATATTTTACAGTGGGAATCTGGGGATTTTTTTCCTTTAAAAATAGGATTTTTATAACAGCTTACCTGTAAAATCCTTTTCTTTTGAAGTACATCACGGGACACAGAGCCATAGTAATTACTATGTGGGTTATATTCCACCTTCAGGTGCTGGACACTGGCACACCCTAAACAGGAAGTTGCCTCCCTATATAACCCCTCCCACTACTGGGAGTATCTCAGTTTTGAAGCAAAGCAATACACGTGTATACTAGAATGAGGGGCGGGACCTCTGTGTCCCGTGATGTACTTGAAAAGAAAAGGATTTTACAGGTAAGCTGTTATAAAAATCCTATTTTCTTTAATCGTACATCACGGGACACAGAGCCATAGTAATTAAACATCCGTTTTGCGAATCTGAGCAGTTGCCTTTAAGTACACTTTGACTGCTCTCACCACATCAAGAATGTAGTGATTTTTCTTCCATAGAACAGGGTTCTGGAAAAATGAAGGTAGAACAATATCCTGGTTTAGAAAAAAAGCTGATATTACCTTTGGTAAAAAGTTAGGATGAGAACGCAATACTACCTTATCCTTGTGAACAATAATAATATGGCTCTTTACAAGAAAGAGCAGCCAATTCTGATACCCTTCTTGCAGCAAATATGGTTACCAGAAAAATAGTTTCCTTGTCAAAAAAGTACCAAGGGAATATGTTGTATCGGCCCCAAAAAAGGCTGTTTTGTAATGCTGACAAAACTAAATTCAAGTCCCAGGGTATCAGGGGTTACCTAACTGGAGATTAAGCCGTGTTACCCCTGAATAAAGTTATGGACCAAAGAATGCGAAGCAAGTGGTCGTTGAAATAATACGGATAAGGCCGAGACTTGTCCTTAGAAAGCACTTAAGGCCAGCCTTATTTCTCACCCCATCTGCAGAAAGTCAAGGATTCTACCTTTGACCCATTTCCTGGGGTGCAACTCCTGGTTTCACACCAGGAGACATATGTTTCCCAGACTCCATAATATATAATCATTGAGGCTGGCTCCCTTGCAATAACCAAGGTAGAAACTACTGAGCCTGACAGCCCACGCTTCTTCAGAGTGTGGGTCTCAATAGCCAGACTTTTAAATTTAGCATTTGTAAAGTAGGATGGAACACCAGAGGTCTGGCCATGATGGTAGGGTCCATGGGTCCCCTACTGCCATCTTCACGATATTTGCATACCAAGATTTCCTGGGCCCTGTTGGGGGCCACAAGAATCAATGACTTCCCTTCCTGCTTGATCCTGCGAAGAAGTCGTGAACGCAGGCAGAATAGGAGGGAATGCATAAATCAGTGATAACCGATTTTCCCCTTAGTAGATTTTTGGATATTAACCATAAACTGAGGCTCCGGCGCACCCAGCCTACAGCACCTGGTATTTCCAGGTGGTCTCTCATCCGGGTACTAACCAGGCCCGACCCTGCTTAGCCTCCAAGATCAGACGAGATCAGGCGCTATCAGGGTGATGTGGCCGTAGACTCTAGATTTAGACGATAGCCAACAGGATACTGTTTTGCAGCAGTCTCGAATGAAACTGAGCATAAGGAACGGCCTTGAATGCAGCCACCATCTTTCCCAACAACCTCATGAAAAGTTGAACAGAAGAAATTCATCTTGCTTCGACCACCTAAATCAGTTCCTTTATGGCGCGGATCTTTGCCTGGGGTAAGAATACCCTTTTCTGGGTGTACCTATGATCGGACCCAAGTATTTTAGCCTTCATGGTTTTAAAAAAGATTTCTCCTAGGTTGAGAATCCGACCTAGATATTCCAGGTAGTTGAATGTGGTGACCATACTTTGGTCTAAGCGGGCTACCGACTGGTCTATCAAGAACAGATCGACTAGGTAATCCATAATCGTTATACTTTGGGCCCTTAATCTGGCTAGAAGAGGGGCCCGAACCTTTGTAAACACTCAAGGTGCAGTAGCTGGACCAGAAAGCAGAGCTACACACTGAAAATTAAGATTTTCCACCTTGAAAAGCAGATATTACTAGTGAGTGAGAAAATAGGCATATGGAGGTATGCATCTTTAATGTCGATTTATGCCAGAAGTTCTCCTCCTTGTAGGATGGAGATAACTGATTTGGATTGACTCCATACGAAAAAAAGAGTGGTTATATTCAGGAATTGAATTTAGATTTTTGAGATCCAGAAAGTCCATTCGGATTTGGCACCGTGAAAAAAAAGAGGTTTGAATCAAACCCCAACCTCTGTTCTTACATAGGGACCCCCATGATCACTTTTTTTCTTTTTCTCTGGATCCTTAGAAACGTTTGATCTGAGAAAAAGAGGAGACAGGAACTCTTAGAACTCCAGTTTATACCGTGGAGCTATTGAGGAAGTCCCCCATTCGTCTCGACAATCTTCCTGCCAGATCCTTTAGAACTGAAGAAGAATTCCCCCTATTTGATTGACCCTGACGGTGGAAGCCGCCATGACTGCCTGGAGGCTGATGCCTCTGGCACAGGAGAAGGAGCTTTAAAACGAAAATACATTTACTCCTTTTCTTAAATGGCAAAAGGGGTGCTTTCCACTAGAAATGGATGTATTATCCAAAACATCTCCAAATAGCTGTTTCACCGCAAAAAGGAAGACTAGCTAGGAACTTCTTACAAGGCGCTTAGCTAAGGGCGCAAGGCCCAAAGGATAGACTCTCTCATAGCAACTATTGCCAACATAAAACTGCCTCCTGGACCCGCTGAGCAGGATAACCTTGAACACCTGTTTAAACTGGTCTCTCAATGATTAAGCAATTACTGTCAGCGCAGGCTGAGACACTCAATCTGCTGGAGAAAAAAAGTTTTGTTTTTTTTCTGTAGGAATTTCACCTTTTTATCCGCTTTATCCCTAAGCATTTGAGCATTGTCTGCTGGACAAGTCAAACTTATTCACAAAGGATATAGCAGCTTTAATTGCTGGTATACCCTACTTAGTGATATTCCTCCACCATAGGATAAAGTGTGAAAACTTTTTCTGAGGGAAAAAAAATGCTTATCTGGGTGATCCTCTCAGATACAAAAAAGCTTTTCCAGCAATGAATGGACAGGAAAAGTCATGCACAGCTTGAGGAGGCTTTAGTGAACCCAAACACTCAGTTAAGGGTACATAAATGCGGAGCAATCATTCAGCAAGAAATTGCACCATCAATCTTAAGGTTGGAATAACTGATTCTCCCGCATTTGACACCTCAGTAGAGGAGTCATCAGCCTTACGACGGTCCCCTGAGGGAATTCACCTTCTCCTGCTCCTAGTTCCTCAGTTTGAGGGTCCTGGGTAATGGAAGAGAACCTCTCGCATTTTGACCCACACTGGGATGCGTTTAAAGTCGCTAAACTTTTTTTTTTTTTTAATTATCATAAAATAAACAGGGGCTGCAGTGTTAAAAACCATTGCAGATATTTCATGGCCCTGATGCTCAAATCTGACCAGCCACCCCCACTCAGGGGAGGATGCCATTTGTAGAGATGAGTAGGCTTTCCAGAGCTTCAAGGGAAACCCTTTTAGCTCTTTTTTGGGGGTGTTTCAACCCCCCCTTCTGACCATAGTCCAATGCACAAAGCAGAGGTACTGCCAGAAGGAATCGCATCCACTGCTTGAGCAATAGTCCAGCCACTGCCGCTGCTATTAATGCTCAGCCTGATGCAAATAGTAAATGTGTCAAATAGGAAATGCCTGTATCACCAAAACCTCTTTCATGCTCTTCTTCGCTCTTATGTCTCTCCGACAATTTTGCAGCTAGCATAAATGAAGTTTTTCTTTTTTAAAACACACTCCCGTGTTGGAGGACGCCAACGCCGCACTAAGCCCTGCCCCCACTGTTGCATTGCGCCCCCTCCTTTCTTTTTAAAAAAAAAGAGATTTCCCGCGCAAGCACGTGCCTCCGATCCGACGGGGTCGGCTAAGTGAGGGAGAGATGGCGTGGAGGCGATCTGGAAGACGCCGCCGTGTAGGGGCGGTGAAAGAAAAGGGCATTGCTGATCGTTTTTAGTTCTCCCTTATACTCAGCCTCTTAAAGAGGGGAAGAGTTCAGCTCGGGTGGGGGTGTCTGGAGGAAGCAAAACCCCCCATAACTTACCGGAGGACTGCCTGCTAGTTATTAGATTGTAAGCTCTTCTGAGCAGGGCCCTCTTAATCCTATTGTATTGTATTGTATTATATTATAACTGTATTGTCTCCCTTTTCTATTGTAAAGCGCTGCGTAAACTGTTGGCGCTATATAAATCCTGAATAATAATAATAGTCAGACGAAAAAGTCTGCTGCTTCTGTGACACAGCGTGATCGCTGAGCAAAGCATGAGAAGGTACGTGCTCCATACAGCCCCCAGTGGTGACACTTAGGCAAGACAACATTTACTAACCAAAGGAGACAGTTCATAAGAAAATTAAAAAATTTCTTAGAAAACTCTACTTACCTTTCCCGCCGCAGGGTTTTCTGTGGTAAAAACCAACAGACCCAATCTTCACCCTTCACGGTGGGTTCCGTTAACAAACCTTCAGGAGCCAGGGACCCTCGTGGAACCCACAATCCTGGACCTGTAAAAAGCACCCCACCAGTAAAACTTTATGGCCTGAATACCAAAAGTACTGGATCCCAGGGTCCAGCTCTCTAAAAAGAGAAGCGTTACAGGCAAAACCTTGTTTCTTTGGATACGAGGCCTGGGTACCATTCAATTCGGCTTAAAGGACACTTTGATTGGATCCGGCTCTATAGCTAGCCCCAGCAAGGATTGCTCCAGAGGAGCTCAGCACAGCACATCTTCACTTATGACCAACACCTTAGACACTGGTGAAAAAACTGAGATACTCCCGGTAGTGGGAGGGGTTATATAGGGAGACAACTTCCTGTTTAGGGTGTGCCAGTGTCCAGCACCTGAAGGTGGACTATAACTCACATAGTAATTACTATGGTTCTGTGTCTTGTGATGTACGATAAAAGAAATAGATTTTTTTTTTTTTTTTTATTATACTTACCTAGGTGGATGGAGCATCGATCCAACGTTGCATCTGTCCCCAGCTGCTTCTAAGCCCAACAACAGAGCGATCAAAGACCGCTGATTACTGAGTTCCCAGCCTTCAGTGAGCAAAGAGTGGTGACTGTCAATCCCTGGCTCTGACCCCCCCCCCCCCAAGCTCACTGAATGCCAGGCTGTGGAGGGGGCAGGAGTGGCTGGCTCAGGGTCTCTGTGGCTCAATAAGAGGCTGAGCGAGCTGCTGGTCCAGGCATCTGGGTGAATCCTGACTTTAAAGTTAGGATCTTTCCACAGCCTGGACCTGCTGAGTGATGTCAGCTGACAGCGGGCTATAGCTGGCTGTCGGCTAAAAATGGGTCACAAAAGTGCAGAACGAACTGCGTTCCTCCCCAGGAGAAGTACAACCAAGCAGTATGCTGTCAAATCAGAGCGCATGTACCGGTGACATCACCGGCTGCTTTCCATGTGAATATCTCCTAAACACCACAAGTTTAGGAGATATTCACTATACCTACAGATAGGCGTTATTATAGGCTTACTTGTAGGTACAAGTTCAAAAGCTGGGTTTGCTACAGTTTAAGACTGAATAAAAGCCAACCATATTGACCAGGTGCAAAGGCCACCATCCTGTGGTAGGCAGTGCACAATATTTTTTTTTTTCACCTCTTAAAACATTTTATAAAATTTCTTAGGACACATTTTTTTAAGGTTTAAATAAATCGCTGAATTGACTGCCCACCAGGGGCGTTGCTAGGTCTACAAAAGATCTGGGGCTAGATCCCACAGCAGCGAAGTAAAGAAAGTCATACGCTTGGGCGGGTATACACATGTATATAATATACGTGTGTGTGTGTATATATGCATCATGGTCCCCAGAGAGCCCCCCTTACATCAGGGTCCCCAGAGAGCATCCCCCTTACATCAGGGTCCCTAGAGAGTCCCTTTCTTACATCAGCATTCCCAGAGAGCCCCCACTTACATCAGGGTCCCCAGAGAGTCTCCCCCTTACATCAGGGTCCCCAGAGAGCCTCCCCCTTACATCAGGGTCCCCAGAGAGCCTCCCCCTTACATAAGGGTCCCTAGAGAGCCCCCTTACATCAGGGTCCCCAGAGAGCCTCCCCCTTACATCAGGGTCCCTAGAGAGCCCCCCTTACATCAGGGTCCCCAGAGAGCCTCCCCCTTACATCAGGGTCCCCAGAGAGCCCTCTTACATCAGGGTCCCCAGAGAGCCTCCCCCTTACATCAGGGTCCCTAGAGAGCCCTTGCCTTACATCTCTCTGCTCTCTCGCCCTCCTGGCTCTCCCGTACTGCCTGCCCGCTCTCTGGTGCTGCCCGCCGCACTCGTGGCCCAGCTGCAGAGAGGCCATGACCACGGCCATCTCTGAGAGACTCGGGGCTATGGGCTCCAGATTCGGGGCTATAGCCCCAAAAGCCACCCCCTAGCAACGCCCCTGCTGCCCACCACAATATGTTGGCCCTTGCACCTGCTCAACTTGCACAGTAAGGTTAGCTAAAATCCAGTCTTAGGTCTCATTCATACATCCTACATGACCATGGTGCAGCAAGTAGACTGCAAGTACCTGCACCCGGGATCAGATGTTCTAATATCTGCTCAGTCTGTACACCTGAGAGATGGGCTGAAAAGAGCCAAGGCTGTCTGCTGCTGTAAACATGTATTCACCGGTATCTGCACATCCAGTGGTGACCTGCAGGTAGGGATACATTTTTGCCCTTGGATAAAATCTCTTTGCATCCAGGGTGAAAAATTTGTCCCTAATAGCAGGTAACCACTGTGACCCACGGTTTGTTAGCGTGTCGCTCAGGCTCAGTCGATGTGAGGCTTAATGTAGATGATACCGAATGTGCTGCAGGAGAGCCGGTGTTCTGCCGAATAAGTTCCGCTCGGCGGATAAGTTCCTCACTCTACTGCGCATGCGCAGTACGATCCGGCGAAAATAGCCGAAGCGGAACAGCTGAAAATCAGCTGTACACGGCGCCTGTAAGAGGGCCCCTCGCGGGCTCGCTTCGCTCGCCACGCTTCGGGCACGGCCTCGCTTCGCTCGCCACGCTTCGGGCACGGCCTCGCTGCGCTCGGCTCTTTTAGATTCCCCCTCTAGGTCCACTTGGATGGTGGGGAAGGAATCTGGACCCAGAGCGCAGGCGCCGTGTACAGCTGATTGAAGCGTTTGAGCTTCGGCTATCTCCGGCGGCTGACAGTAGTTGATACTGCGCGGGTGCTGCGCCTGCGCAGTACAGGGGAGGAACTTATCCGCCGAGGGAACATTCTCGGCAAGACACCGGCAAGGGACGGAGCTCATCCCAGTTCCTGTAGTCACTGAAGGGAAGAGAGAAAAATCCCTGGTGCCACACATCCACGGAGTCCTATGGTAATGTAGTAGTGATAGGAGAGACCTCAGCCCGGGTTCCCGCCAGGCCACATCCCAATGTGTTTTGCTTTGTCCCCTGGAGCTTAAACATGGGTACCACTGGATGTGCAGATACATGTTAACAGCAGTGGCTCTTTTCAGCCCATCACTCTGGTGAACAGGCTGAGCAGCTGACAAAAATTGGAACATCTGGGATCCTGGCTGTAGGTATTCATGGTATATTTGCCATTCCATGGCCATTTAGAACATATGAATGACATCTAAAGTTTTTTTTAGTATAAACCAGCAGGCTGAAGGAAAAAAAAACAAAAACTAGGGAGCTTAGGAGGAGCTCGCTGTACTAATGGGTACACTACCACAGCACAACTGCGTGCATTGAGTTCTATTCAGTTGAATGGGGATCATTTTTGCTGCGCTGCATTGCAAATTCTCATGGCCCCATCTGCTGTCACATATTTTTTACCGTACCTTCCCCAATATAAAAGTGTAAATGATGCCTTTAAGTTTGAAAGACCTGAACCCACCCAGGAAAAAAAAAAAACGATCTACGGCCCTGATAACCTTGGTATTGTATCTAGCAGCCGACGGCTGGCTTTCTCATGAAAGCGTACTGAGCAGCTCATGAGCCGCTAGAACGCTTTCTGAAGAGGCGGGGGGATGCCCCCTCGCTGATGTTTCTAGGGCTTACTGTTTTCGCCGGTTCGTCCGTCAAATGATCCGATGGTGCCACCGACTGACCACTCATGCAATTAAAGGGTGGATCTGCTTTGATCGCCTCTATGGCCTTGGGAGGACCGAAGTGACATCACTTCTGGTCCAGGCTGGAAGTAAACAAGTTGTTTTTTTTTTTAACCACTTAAGGACCACCCCACGTACATATACTGTGTCAGGGCGACCCTTAAGCGCAAAATCACATACCTGTAGGTGATTTCTAACTTTGGCTCTGGGGCCGCGCCGCGCTCCCACTGTGATTGGACACAGTGGTAGTCAATCAGCGGGTCCAGCGGCTATCACGATCATTTGCTGGAGAGACAGAACGGTGGTCTGCCTATGAAAACAAGGCAGATTGTTGTTCTGTAAGACAGGAATAGAGAGATCTGTGATTCCTGCTAATCAGGAACACAGATGTCTCTGCCTCCAATCAGTCCATCTCCCACACAGTAAGAAAGCACACCCAGGGAACACAGTTAATCCTTTGATTGCCCCTGATGTTAACACCTTCCCTTCCAGTGTCATTGATACAGTGACAGTGTATTTATTTTAGCACTGATTACTGTATTGGTGTCACTGCTTCCCAAAAAGTGTCACTTAGTGTCAGATTTGTCCACCACAATGTCGCAGTCCTGCTAAAAATCACTGATCGCCACCATTACTAGTAAAAATAATAAAAATAAAAAGTCCATAAATCTATCCCATAGTTTGTAGACGTTGTAACTTTTGTGCAAATCAATTAATATACACTTATTGAGATTTTTTACCAAAAATATGTAGCAGAATACAAATTGGATAAAGTAATGAAGAAATTGGATTTTTTACATTTTGTTATTGGATGTGTTTTATAGCAGAAAGTTAAAAATAAAGTTTTTTTCAAAATTGTCAGCCTTTTTTTGTTTATAGAGCAAAAAATAAAAACCGCAGAGATGATCAAATACCACCAAAAGAAAGCTCTATTTGTGGTAAAAAAAAAAAGACATCAATTTTGTTTGGGTACAGCGTCGCACGACTGCACAATTGTCAGTTAAAAGTCACTCAGTGCCGTATCGCAAAAAATAGCCTGGTCATTAAAGGCGAAGTCCAGCCTGGGCTTATTTGGCTGGGCTTCTCCTAAGAATCACAGAAGTGCAATCCGTTTTGCACTCCTGTGACTCGTTTTCAGCAGAGAGCGGTCTGAAGTCTGCTCTCTGCTGACGTCACAGAAATCGGTCACTGCGTCATCCCAACAATGAAGTCGGGATCTGCCAGGTGTAGGGTTGCCACCTCATCCCTTTAAATCCAAACACATATGAATTACACAGGTTCTGAGGCTGATTTAATGCAGATAAGGCACCAAGTGAGTCTATTTATCACTTTAATTAGCCACAGAACCTGTGTAATTAATATGTGTTCGGTTTTAAAGGGATGAGGTGGCAACCCTAGCCAGGTGCCTGGACTGATGCCCGTCTCAGGCTCTTAGCAAGTTGCCGAGAGCCTGAGATGGCCGCACCCCACCCCTCCACAGCTCAGTGCTCCAGTGAGTGGGGGGGGAGGGGCGCAGAGCAGAGAGCTGCTGACAGTCAGCAGCTCTCTGCTCGGTGAGCTGAGAGAACCGAGCCATTGGCGATGTTCGATCGCTCGGTTCTCACAGAAGAGGCGCCAGAGGACAGATGCACCATCAGACCGATGCTGCATCCACCTAGGTAAGTATGAAAACTGAAATATAAAAAAAAAAAAACCAAAAAAAAACCAAAACACCATACTTCTCTTTTAAGGGGGTAAATCCTTCCGGGACTGAAGTGGTTAAAGCAAAAGATCAAAAAAAATTTTTTTTTGATTTTTTGCTTTTAAAGGTAAAAGAAATATTAGGTCTTTTTGACCCCAGATCTCTCGATAAAGAGGCCTTGTCATCCTTATTTCTATTACAAGGGCATGTATTCCTTGTAATAGTTATAAAAGTGATAAAAAATATTAAAGGGACAGTATAAAAAAAAATTGAAAGCCCCTCCCCATCCCGCCGTGCAAACGCATACATAAGTCGCACATGCATATGTAAAGGGTATTTGCACCACACGTGAGGTATCGCAGTAAACGTTAGAGTGAGAGCAATAATTCTAGCACTCCTCTGTAACTCTAAACAGGTAACCTATAAAGGCGTTTAAAGCGTTGTCTATAGAGATTTTTAAGTACTGTAGTTTGTCACTATTCCACAAACGTGCACAATTTTAAATACCGTGTGACATAAAAAATTGCAACGATCCCCATTTTATTCCCTAGGGTCTCTGCTAAAAGAAAAATGTATAATGTTTAAGGGTTATAAGTAATTTTCTAGCAAGGAATAGATTCAAACTTGTAAACAAACAGTGCCAGAAAAATCCTGGTCTTCAAGTAGTTATTGTGTTCATTCTTTTAGTGCATGTTACCACAATGTAGAACATTCCAATAGTAGATAACGCAGGTCGTCGTCCAATAACCTATTAGGTTATTTCTTTCCACAAGCTTCCCATAGCACTCTCAGGACTGAAAGCAGTCATAACCCCACTAATCACCCATGCAGGCCTCTTTATTACACAACACCGCTTCTTCTTCTCTATTGTCCCCGTGCTTGTATCAACTGCAGTTCCTGACTGTCCCGCGAGAGTGAAATCATGTGACCTTCCACCAATCGTGGCTCCCGAATATTCAGAGCGCTCGGAAAGCCCCAAAGGCGGAAGCGTTCTTCACCAATCAGAGCTGGCGCTTTCTAAGATGGTAACCAATGAGCGTTTTTCCTGTGGGAAGGACCACGCTATGAAGGCTTCGGTTTTAGTCTACGTCAGCCGTGGACCAATCACCGCTTGGCTGTGTTGGTTTCGGTTGTGAGCCGGTTGCTGGTGCTGCTTGTACGGCTGGCAACATGGTGCTGTCTGAGCTGGCTGTGGAGAGGCAGATATTCTACGCCGTGCTGCTCTTCTCATGGGTGGTGTACATGTGGGAGGCCTATCTGGCCAGCAGGCAGGTGAGTGAATGCGGCTGTCTGCTGAGGGGAAGCCGGGGATGTGTCATGCTTTGTCACTCAGGGAGGCCTCAGTGATGAGGAGCAGCACAAGGGCTGCATGACATTCTTATTGCTCACTGGAGCTGCTTGTGCTCTGACTGGGATTACAGGAGAGACCAACTAACACAGTACAGTATAAGGTCCTCCATTGAAATCTCAGCCCTCTCCCTGTACAAATGGCTGTAGAATAATAGAGGAGATATAGATCTGTGAGGGGAACCCCAAATCTAGACTGTCTCCTGAGATCTAGGGGGGCTCATTGTTCCCTAGGAATCTCACTGGAAAGATAGCAACATTACACCCTGCAATGTAGAAGATGGGGAGGCAAGTATATAATCCTAAAGTGGAATTAATCACTTGCCTACTGGGCACTTTTACCCCCTTCCTGCCCAGGCCAATTTTCAGCTTTTAGCGCTGTGGCACTTTGAATATTGTGTGTAGTCAAGCAACGCTGTCCATGTATGAAATTTTTAACTTTTATTTAATTTCCCCACACAATTGGGCTTTCTTTTGGTGGCATTTAATCACCCTTGGGTTTTTATTTTTTGCTAAAGCAACAAAAAGACAGCATTTTGAAGAAAAAAAGGTTTTTCTTCGTTCCTGTTATAAAACTTTGCAAACAGGTAATTTTATTTATTTATTTATTTTTTTTTTTTTTCATTGGCGCCGCTGATAGGCACTGATGAGGTGGCACTGATGAGGCGGTGCTAATAGACACTGATGAGGCTGCGCTGCTGCTAGGCACTGATGAGGCGGCGCTGATGAGGAGGCACTGAGGAGGCTGCGCTACTGCTAGGCACTGATGAGGCGGTGCTGATAGACACTGATGAGGAGGCACTGAGGAGGCTGCGCTACTGCTAGGCACTGATGAGGCGGCACTGATGAGGAGGCACTGAGGAGGCTACGCTACTGCTAGGCACTGATGAGGTGGTGCTGATAGACACTGATGAGGCAGCGCTGATGAGGCTGCGCTGCTGCTAGGCACTGATGAGGCGGTGCTGATAGACACTGATGAGGAGGCACTGAGGAGGCTGCGCTACTGCTAGGCACTGATGAGGTGGTGCTGATAGACACTGATGAGGCAGCGCTGATGAGGCTGCGCTGCTGCTAGGCACTGATGAGGCGGCACTGATGAGGAGGCACTGAGGAGGCTACGCTACTGCTAGGCACTGATGAGGTGGTGCTGATAGACACTGATGAGGCAGCGCTGATGAGGCTGCGCTGCTGCTAGGCACTGATGAGGCGGCCCTGATGAGGTTGCGCTGATGAGGAGGTGCTGATTGGTGGCACTGTTGGGGCTGCACTGATCATCCGGACACAGATGTCCCCTTTCACACTAGCCAGTTACAGACTCTCTCCCCAAGTTGTGAGGAATGGAATGCCAATAACGGGCAAGTGTGTTTACATCGTGATCAGCTGTGATTGGGACAGCTAAATCACGTGGTAAAGAGCTGCTGTGATTGGCTATTTACCCCCATTCTGTGATTAGCTGTGTCCAAAGGACACAGCGATTTACAGAGTTAGCTGGGTGCGCTCTGCAGTAGTTGCGGTTTTAGGAGGACGTCAATAGATGACCTCCCAGAACTGGATGACCTCCCTGTAGCTGTTAGTCGGCTATAGCAGGGTCAGGAAGTGATTAAACTCCACTTTTAAACTTGTACCTACAGGTAAAGGCCCGTACACAACCTTGGTATGCCAGATATTTTGAAACTACATTTCCCATGATGATCATGCACTCTCATCCTACCTATCCCAACGCATCTTCAGTGTTACTTATAATTCTCCCCCACGTGCCTCTTCCCCTGACTTCTCTGTCAAGAGAAATGGCAAAACCATCCACCCGTCCCCACATGTCAGGGTGCTAGGTGTTATCCTGGATTCTGAACTCTCCCTTCAGCCCCACATCCAATCACTTTCCAAAGCTTGCCGCCTCAACCTCCGCAACATCTCGAAACTACGTCCCTTTCTAACCAATGAAACCACAAAGCTCCTGGTTATCTCTCGCCTTGACTACTGCAACTCCCTCCTCATTGGCTTACCTTTAAATAGACCATCCCCCCTTCAGTCCATCATGAATGGTGCTGCCAGACTCATCCACCTTACAAACCGCTCAGTGTCTGCTACCCCTCTCTGCCAATCCCTCCATTGGCTACCACTCGCCCAACAAATTAAATTCAAAATACTAACAATAAGTTACAAAGCCATCCACAACTCTGCCCCCAGCTACATCACTAACCTAGTCTCAAAATACCAACCTAATCACCATCTCCGTTCCTCCCAAGACCTCCTGCTCTCTAGCTCCCTCATCACCACCTCCCATATCCGCCTCCAGGACTTCTCCCGAGCCTCGCCTATCCTCTGGAATTCCCTACCCCAATCTGTCAGACTGTCTCCAAATGTATCCACTTTTAGGCGATCCCTGAAAACTTTCCTCTTCAGAGAAGCCTATTCTGCCTCCATCTAACAACTGCACTATTTTCTCCATTAGCTCATCCCCCACAGCTATTACCCTTTTGTATAACTTGACCACTTCCTCCTAGATCGTAAGCTCTAACGAGCAGGGCCCTCTGATTCCTCCTGTATTGAATTGTATTGTAATTATACTGTCTGCTAGAGGTCGACCGATATGGGTTTTTCTCTGGCCGATGCCAAAGCCGATATTTAGAAATCGCGGTGGCCGATGGCCGATATATGATGCCGATTTTTTTTTTTGGGCCGAAATATTAGGCCGATTTCTTTTTTTTTTTTTTTTTTTTTTTCCCTTCATCGCATAAAATCTAACAGTTAGACCCCTTTCACACTGAGGCGTTTTTCAGGCGCTTTTGGGCTATAAATAGCGCCTGTAAAACGGCTCCCCTGCAGTCTATGTAAAAGCTCGAGTGCTTTCACACTGAGGCGATGCGCTGGCAGGATGTTAAAAAAAAGTCCTGCAAGCGGCATCTTTGGAGCGGTGTATACCGCTGCTCCACCACTCCTGCCCATTGAAATGAATGTGCACCGCTGCCGAAGCGCCTGCAAAGCGTTTCAGCAGCAGCGCTTCAGGGGCGCATTTAACCCCTTCTTCGGCCGCTAGCTGGGTTATAAGCGCCCCGCTAGCAGCCGAATAGCGCCGCTAAAATGACGGTAAAGCACCGCTAAAACTAACAGCGTTTTACCGTCAACGCATGCCCGCTCCAGTGTGAAAGCAGCCTTAAGTAATAAGTGATACAGAAAATTTTTTATATTTAAACATTTATTAAACAAAACAAACCTCCAATCAGTTCACTTGTATGTATAATTTAGCTTAAAAAAAAAAAATAACTATCTTAAATATTAAATACACAAAAACAGGTAATCAAAACTTTTGGACGAAAAAAAATGGGCTAACTTTACTGCTTATTTTTTTTTTTTTTTTTTTTTTTTTTTTTATTTCATTAGTGTATTTTTTTCAAAAAAAATTGCGTTTGAAAGACCGCTGCGCAAATACCGTGTGACATAAAATATTGCAACAACCGCTATTTTATTCCCTAGGGTCTCTGCTAGAAAAAATATATATAATGTTTGGGGGTTCTAAGTGATTTTCTAGCAGAAAATACAGGATTTTTACTTGTAAGCAACAAGTGTCAGAAAAGATTTAGTCTTTAAATGGTTAAACTGAGAGCTTCTACACGGAGTTCAGTCTATTGATAAAAGAACCTGAAAGAGATACAATGCATCTTCTTCAAATGTATCTTCTTATCAGACTTGGCAGGCTGCCCAGAGGAGGAGAGAAGAAAACTTCAGACAACTTGCATTGACTTCTATTACAGAAGTCATTTGCAAGTCCCACTGAAGGTATAATCAATCCGCCGATGCCGATTAAGTAAAAAAAGCCAAATATCGGCCGATATATCGGTCGACCTCTACTGTCTGCCCTAATGTTGTAAAGTGCTGCGTAAACTGCTGGCGCTATATAAATCCTGTATAATAATAATAAACTACATGTCCCATGATGCTCATGCACTCTGCAGTGTAGTTGAGCATCATGGGAAATGTAGTTCCAAATAATCTGGAGTGCCAAGGTTCGCCATCACTTCCTGCACACATGGTACGAAAATCGGAAGTAAAAATTCGTCCGACGGACGATCTGCAGATTTTCGGATCGTTGGTACGGTGCTTTCGTCCAAAAAAGCTGGATTTGCAGACTACAAGTTATTATCTATGTTGTTATAAATTTTTTTTTTTTTTTTACGTGATCTTAACGTCCAGTTTTCGTTTAATACGGTTTTCGTACGCAAAATGCTCGGAAACGAAAGAATGCATACAAAACTAGTAAACGTCACTTCTGAAGTTGTATTCTGTCATACGAGAATCTTTGGTGAGTAACCCCTTCACTTTCGTCATGAGACTAGCATATCACAAAAAACGGACGAACGGTCGTCCAACAATCTGATCGTGTATACGAGGCTTTAATTTATAGTAAGGCTTACCTGTAGGTACAGCGAATATCTCCTAAACTTGCACTGTTTAGAAGATATTCACACTGCATGCAGCCAGTGACGTCACTGGCGCATGTGCTCTGAAGGGACAGCATATTATACGTTATGAACATGCAGGTAGGAATACTTTAATGTAGAAGACACCTAGGGGACATTTGTCAAGGAAATTTGAGACAGTCACAAATCGGGCTGCATTTTCAGCAAAGTCTCTGCAACAGGTTTATAGGGCTGTAGTCTATTCTTGGGCAGCCAAATGCAACAGTTGCAAAGTTGAAAGAGAAACTTTCACTTTAAGCAGAAGCATAATTTAAGAGGCGGTCTGGTTTAAGGCAGCCAAAAGCAGAATTTATGACTCTGGCTGTAACCTTGTAATAAATCTGTCTTTGGATGTCTCACTGCTCCTGTTTAGCATTGCTCTGCTTTGTATCAGGATTGATGACTGTTCCCCACAATGTCTCTTCTGCATTAAAATCCTGCCAGTTCACAAATCTATTCATTTAAGCCCTGGTTCACACTGGAGCGATTTGACATGTTAAATCGGCGGCAATTGCCATCAATGGCACCATCCTAATCGGTGCGATGCTGCATCTGCGGCACTGCACTGATTTCAAAAAGTAGTTTCTGTACTACTTTTTGCGATTTCGGGCTGCGATTTACATTGACATCTGTGCAGAGACCTGGCCGAAAATTCCTGTGCAGAAATCGTGGCCGAAATCGGGAGTGAAATTGTGTGAACTCGCATGGCTTCATTCCCGCAGCTCAGTGTGAACCTGGGCTAAGTTCCACTTAAACTGACAATTCTAGTCAAGAAATGTTGCTTCTGTACTATAGTCAGAAAGTGCCCTCTCTTTGGCTTTAAATGTATCTAAAGCAAAAAAAAAAAAAAATTGGGCCCATTTTGTATAGTGTAGGGAATGTTTAAAGCATCTATCTGCTTTGTTTTTGCAATCTGTGCACCATTGGTGAGATTCTCCTTCAATTCCTGTCCCAGAGACCCAACAGAACCCAAAGTAAGAAAGATCTTCTCTTATACATTTGTCATAGAAAAATGTGTCCTGATTGCAAGATTTCCTTTTTCATCAGTTCTGGTGATAACTGCAACAGTTTGGATTTTCCCATCGCTTTGTGTCTTTTTGGCAGTGGTCAGCAGGATTTCCGTGTGAGCGTAGTTGTCTTTTGGATGTGTTTTTATCATTTTTACACGAGTAGTTGGTATTACACAGCTAAATATCCAAAGAAATCTCCCTTAGAGTTCATACAGATATTATTACGGCATGTGAGGTGTGGGGGGGGGGGGGGGGGAGGAATGTGCTATGCTCTGTGGTTACTACCATGCATTATCTGATATGATTATATGATTCACCTCTTTGGAGGCTGTGGAACTTTGGTATCTAACAGTTGCCCTTGAGGAAATTAATTCGTTCCTCAAAAAGAAAAAAAACTTTATTGTTTGTAGGAGACACATCACTATAAAGCAGGGGTAGGCCACCCTAAAGGGGTTTTAAACCCCCGTGTTTTTTCACCTTACTGCATCCTATGCATCAAGGTGAGAACTTCTGTCACTGACCAGTCCCCAACACCCAATTCCCATTCCCCCCCCCCCCCCCCTCCATTTTACTCACCTGAGCCCGTTTGCTCCCACGCCGGAGATGCGCAAACCCTCCCTGGTCGGGGTCTCGGCTCTTGATTCGATAAATTGATAGCAGAGCAGCCATTGGCTCTCGCTGCTGTCAGTCAAATCCAATGACGTGGGGCCGAGTCCAGGATTCTGTGTCTATGGACTCAGGAGCACGCCTGCACGGTAACCCCCAGGGAGAGCGCTTCTCCTAGGGGGTCTTCCGATGCGGAGAGGAGCCTCAAGCGCCGTTGGGGGACCCCAGAAGACGGCAAAACGAACTGCACAGTGGAGGTAAGTATGATATGTTCTTTAAAAAAAAAAAAAAAGTGGTGGGGGGGAGGAGTTTACAACCCCTTTTTAAAGAGGTGGAGATCTACCTGAACAACAGGGGAGAAGTCAAAGATCACCCGGCACAGTGTCTCCTCCTGCACACCTGATTTAAACATCTAATTGCTGTACTACCGTGTCGCAATTGTGTGCATTGCACAGCAATCATGGGTTTGAATCAGGTGGTGAAGGCAGCAACTTATCGCCTCCTCACCACCAGTCAAATACTCGCAGATCACTTTTCAGAGGAGCAGCAGTGCCTGCTGAACTTGTGAACTTGCTGGCACCACTCTAGAGACTGCTAGCTGGGATAAGAGGTGGAGTGCAGTTGGTATCACTCCGCATGAGACAGGAGCCAGGACTACAGAGGAAGCATCGGCTTATGCAGCTCTTGCTCCCTACTACAACTCCAACTTTACAAGTAGTCCCTCTGTATTGCACTCTGTTTGATGCTCTGGAATGGTGGGTCATCAAGGCCAGACTAAGATCTACCAGTAATCTGTCTGCGATCTACTGGTAGATTGCTGACCCACCCCCCCCCGCTATAAAGAATATTTATATAAACTATTGGATTTTAGCGTAAAGCTGGCCGTACATTATACAATTTTTTTTTTTTTTTTTTTATTTATTTATTTATTTATTTTTCTTATTCAATTTCCTTTAGAATTGCCTCCAACTATGTAGTTCAAAGGCTTGCCTGACAGCATACAAATTGAAAGTGTTTAGGTTTGACCTATTATGTGGTTTTTATAAAGCTAAAGGAAATTGTATAATGTATGGCCGGTCTAATGCCTCGTACACACAATTGGACTTTCCGCCAACAAAACCGTGGAATTTTGTCTGAAGAGTGTTGGCTCAAACTTGTCTTGCATACACACGGTCACACAAATGTTGGCCAACAATTTGAACGTAGTGATGTACTAGACGTAATACGTGGTTTTTTAGCTCTTTAGCGCCACCCTTTGGGCTCCTTCTGCTAATTTTGTGTTGGTAGAAGTTTGGTGAGTGTTGATTCGCACTTTTTTCACATTTTTCATTTAGCGCTTTTCCTTTTTGTGCTTTTCAGTTTGCTTCTGAACAGCCGTTCCATCAGCCAGACATGTTGTGCAATCGGAGGAGATAACGTGTTATTTATTATTGGCCTTGGAGTTATTTGATTTGGTATATTTTCTATATTATTGGATGCATGGAATGCACTTTTTGGTTAAGTTCTATCGGCAGATAGCATGTCCTAAAAAAATTTTTTTTTTTTTTTTTTTTTTTTTTTTTTTTTTTATGCACAATAAAAAAATTGTGGAGAATAATACTTGTTTTACTTCAAATGACAGTTTGGGAGTAGCAGTTACATTTAAAAAAAAAAAAAAATGTAAAATTAACAAGGGACAACAACATAGTTGTATCTTTGTTCTTAAAAACTAGGGGATAATGGTGTTGTAACTTGCACAAAAAAAAAAAAAAAAAAAAAAAAAAAAGCATAATAATAGTCTTGATATCACTAGAAAAAAAAAAGCCTTTGAAAATTCTTTTGCAAAAACTCCATCAGTATCACCAGCAAAGCAGCTTCATTATTATCCCATTAAAGAAGAAGAGAATTGTGCGCTGCATTTCAGGATTTCATAATTTGCCGTGTCAAGAATGTTAATTCTCCATTACGAGTGCTAGTTTACAAGACCGACCGCTTCTGCTTCCGAGCATGCGTGTTTGTACTTTGGACTTTTGTACACACGATCGGAAAGTCCGACAACACACATTTGTTGGCAGAAAGTCAGACAACAATTGTCCGATGGAGCATACAAATGGTCGGATTGTCTGCCAACAACCTCACATCCAACATTTCCCGTCAAAGTCTGATCGTGTGTACGGGGCTTTAGCCTTTCCATTACCCAAATATTTAGAGCAGATGATTCTCTGAACTTCATCAGTTGTTTCAGACACTTGTCCTTTACCTAAAATATTTGGCCTAAGCAAACTAATTAGCAATGTTACTGATGTGCAAATTTTGACTTTAGTAAGCACTCCTCTCCATCTCTTACCATTCCTCCTGTCCTGTTATTTGGAGAGAAAACATAATTCTTAGCAAGTGTCCACATCGCTGTCTGTGTAAAGCAGTCCTTTGATTGGGCATGGGCCCTGAAACATGTTGGTGAAGGTACTTTACTAATCCTGTGACAAGTCTGTCCCCCTCTACCACACTTTAGGGACTTTTGGATCTATGTTTATCCCATGGTTTCAACAGAGTTCACTCTAGATGACAGCATTTCTTCTTGCATCTCTCCTGATGTCTTCTTCCCAATCAGACTGTCTTAGGCGTTTGGTTTAGGTGACCAGGTTTCCCCAATGGAGGTATTTCTGCCTGGTGATATGACCTGAATAAATCACTCTCTTCTGGGTACACTTTTTTTTATTCTTTTGGAGTTTATTAAAATGTGATCTTATCTGCACAATCTTTCGTGCTTGTTTTTTTGTCTTTCATTTGAGGTCTGTGATCAACACTCATCTGTACTGTGCAAGAGGCAACATGTCTGCACATAGTGGGGAAAATAACTAGGGCTTGCGATACAAGGTATGCGGTCCTGCAATATACACTATAGTGTTTAAAATTATTGGGATGCCTGCCTTTTAACACGTACATAAACGTTAATGGCATCCCAGTCTTAGTCCGTAGGGTTCAATATTGAGTTGGCCCACCCTTTTCAGTTATAACAGCTTCAACTCTTCTGGGAAGGCTGTCCATAAGGTTTAGGAGTGTGTCTATGGGAATGTTTGAGTATTCTTCCAGAAGTGCATTTGTGAGGTCAGGCACTGATGTTGGACGTGAAGGCCTGGCTCGCAGTCTTTGCTCTAATTCGTCCGAAAGATGTTCTATCGGGTTGAAGTCAGGACTCTGTGCAGGCCAGTCAGCTTCCTCCACCCCAAACTCGCTCATCCATGTCTTTATGGACCTTGCTTTGTGCGGTCATGTTGGAACCGCAACAGGGACACAACAGGAAGTAAGAGAAAATCTTGACAAAGGTAAATTCCCCTCACCACTGGAACAGGTGTTCTTTTTGGAAGACTTTCTTGAAAACTAGCCATATATGCACAGATTTCTGAAGCTGAATATCGTACCGGGGGAATCTCCTCTGCTGGCTATTGTATGCTGACACCAGAATACCCAAACCGTGACTGCATCTGACGGTTTTCACCCACCTCTTTATTATTATTATTATTATTATTATTATTATTATTTATTATAATAATAATAATTATTCTTTCCAATTTTGTGAAGCCAGGTGGTGCTGACAGGGCATTTTTGTGTGAATAGAACATAACGTGTACTTGTTTCGTTAACCTACGAGAAGAGGGCGGATGAACAACAGAATCTCCAAGTCCATTCTGTGAACTGAATACAAGGTGTTTTGTGAATGGCAAGGGGAGCATAAGACCCCTTTCACACTGGGGCGGTTTGCAGACAGTATTGCGCTAAAAATACCGCCTGCAAACCGCCCCTAAACAGCCTCCACTGTTTGTTCAGTGTGAAAGCCCGAGGGCTTTCACACTGAAGCGGTGCGCAGGCAGGACGGTGAAAAAAGTCCTGCAAACCGCTTTTTTGGAGCGGTGAAGGAGCAGTGTATTCACCGCTCCTTCACCGCTCCTGCCCATTGAAATCAATGGGACAGCGCGGCTATACCGCGGCTATAGCCGCGGCTATAGCCGCGCTGTACGAGGGACTTTAACCCTTTTTCGGCCGCCAGCGGGGGTTAAAACCGCACCACTAGCGGCCGAATACCGCTGCAAGAACAACGGTACAGCAGCGCTAAAACTAGCGCTGTTGTACCGCCGACGCCCCCACCGCCCCAGTGTGAAAGGGGCCTAAGGGGAAAATGAACAACACAATCCCCGAACTGTGCTATTGCCGTAACTGTCTGTTTCAGCTCTGGAAGAAGCGCAGTGTATGTGGCAGCCAAGATATTGAAACTGTCAATTGTACACTAATCAGCTGCATTGCAGGAATAACATAGAAGTAACCTATGTGATTCGTGGTTATACCAAAAACAAAAATTCTGGAGTTCCACTTTTACCACTTACAGAACGGAAGATTTGCCTGCTTAATGACCAGGCCATTTTTTTTTTGCGATACGGCACTGTGTCACTTTAACTGACAATTGTGCAACGTTGTACCCAAACAAAATTGACGTCTTTTCCCCACAAATAGAGATTTCTTTTGGTGGTATTTGATAACCTCCTGCGGCTGTTATTTTTTGCGCTATAAACAAAAAAAAGCAACGATTTTGAAAAGAGACCCCCCCCCCCCTTTTTTTTTTTTTTTTTTTCCCATCAGTTTAGGTCAATATATATTCTTCTACGTATTTTTGGTATATCGATTGGTTTGTGCAAAAGTTATAGCATCTACAAACTACGGGAAAGATTTAAGGGGGTTAACTGTTCCCTAGTAAATGTGTCTTACTGTATGGGGATGGGACTGACTGGGGGAGGAGACCTATCGCTGTTCCTACTTAGAAGGGACAAACGATATGTCTACTTTTCCCTGACAGAACAGGGATTTGTGTGTTTAAACATACAAATCCCCGTTCTAGCTCTTGTTGCTGTGCTGCGGGTGCGCGGCTCTTTAAGGGGATGATGTATACTGCCGTAAGTCTGTCGGCAAGTGGTTAAACCAGTACTTATCTGCAAATTATCAAATTCCTCTTTCGAATTTTGATAGTCAAATGTTGCATAAGGCTTGGTTCACCTTAGTGCTCCAAAGTCGCATGATTTCCAGATGGGTGGCGACTTTGTGTCCAAAGTCGTACTATTGTCAATTGAGCCTAATGCACTTCAGTAGGGAAATGATTTCAGGGAGAAATACAGCCAAAGCTCGTTTGGCTGTACTTCTCCTGTGGATCACACTAGTGCAGTCCGTTTTGTGTGACCCGTTTTCAGCAGACAGTGGGCTGAAATCCACTGTCTGATGTCACAGGCTCAGACAAAATCGCAACACTGGGGTCAGGATCCACCCACATGCCTGGACCGACGCCCAGCTCAGCCTCTCAGCGAGAGCCTGAGCCGGCTGATCCTGCCCTCTCCACAGCATAGCGCTCCAGAGAGCAAGGAGGGGGGCAGAGCAGGGAGCTGGTGGCGGTGACTGACAGTCACCAGCTCTCTGCTCGGGAGCTGTGCGAACCAAGCAATCTGCGGTGTTTGATTGCTCGGTTCTTAGTTTTAGAGCCAGTGGGGGACAGATGCTGCAGCCACCTAGGAAAGCATAAATCTGCAAAAAAAAAACATACTTCTCTTTAAAAAAAAAGGAAACGGTGCCAGCAAAAATGGTCCCTTACAAGTATTTGTTTGGAGCATGTTCTCAAACCTTCAGGCCTCTACAACAGTGTAAGTTTTATTGAACACCAGGTCGGTTAATTATTAAGCAGTACCCCAGGCAAACTGCTAAAACACAGCTGAAATAGATACGTGTACTGTTTTGCTTGTTGGAATTTTGTACTTCTTCTGTACAGCTGGTCTTCTTTCCATACTGCTCTGATAAGCGGGTGACCCGTTTGTATACATGAAAAATGAAACCTGATATTAAAAAGGACAGTGAGCTTGGGTGAAAAGTGCGTAGCTTCAGTTGTGGCATGGCTTTGACATATGGGCCATCAATAGATAGATACGTGTACTGTTGTAATTTATCTTTGTTCTCTGCTAAAAGCAGTCTGAAGAAGTGTTTAACATGGGTGGCACAGTGGTGTAGTGGGTAGCACTCTCGCCTAGCAGTAAGAAGAGTCACTGATTCGAATCCCAACCATGACACTACCTGCCTGGAGTTTGCATGTTCTCCCTGTGTCTGCATGGGTTTCCTCCGGGTACTCCGGTTTCCTCCCACACTCTAAAGACATGCTGGTAGGTTAATTGGATCCTGTCTAAATTGTCCCTAGTATGTATGAATGTGAGTTAGGGACCTTAGATTGTAAGCTCCTTGAGGGTAGGGACTGATGTACAATATATATGTAAAGCGCTGCGTAAATTGATGGCGCTATATAAGTACCTGAAATAAATAAATAAAATAAATACTTTTGAGGCTGTGCTGAATTCCTAAATCTTTTTCCACACACCTGACAGACGAGACCACCGTTCACTACATAACACATGGGAGTAGCATAGCAAACCCGACAAATGACATGAGAGATTTTATTGTGGTCTTGTGTAAAAATGTATATCTATCCGGAACATCAGCATGAGCTGGAAACCAAAGGATAGGGTTGATTCCTTGTTATTAGTTTCTTGGGGTTTTTCAATATGAAATGTTACTTGAATTAAAATGCCTAAGAAAGATAAACCATTATCCAAGTGTTCCCAGTACATCTCTCATAAAAATGGACTAATATGACATGCAGTAGTTTTTTGCCTCTAAATTTTAGCCTGCTTCCTAGTGGATAAGTTTTGTATAGGCCTGTGCTCCAATTTTGGTATACGTATTCTCCCTGCATTCTGCCAAGTTGGATTATTAGACTGATGGCTCATTTTTTGCTCTCCTATTAGTTTTATCTGATTAAATGGTTTTCCTGGGAACCCAGGAAAGTCTGTTGGCAGGCATCAGTGAGAGATTTAGACTACTTCCACACTGGGGCGTTGGGGACGTTGGCGGTAAAGTGCTGCTATTTTTAGCGGCGCTTTACCGTCGTTTTTAACCCCCGCTAGCGGCCGAAAAAGGTTTAAAACCACCTGCAAAGCTCCGCTGCAGCGGTGCATTGCCGGCGGTTCGGCGGTGCTGCCCATTGATCTCAATGGGCAGGGACGCTTTAGGAGCGGTGTATACACTGCTCCTACAGCGCTGCAAAGATGCGGCTTGCAGGACTTTTTTTGGTGTCCTGCCAGCGCACTGCTCCAGTGTGAAAGCCCTCGGGCTTTCACACTGGAGTGAGAGGAGAGGCTCTTTACAGGCACTATTAGCGATATAGCGCCTCAGTGTGAAAGCAGCCGTAGTGTTCGCGTACCTTTTTGACAGAAGCCCACAGTGCATGCAGTAGTGGGTAGTTTTTGTTTTGAAACCGTTGGCTGATTTCCATTGAACTTACTTGCATGGGTGAGATTTTGATGTAAATCAAGTCTATTTAAATTGCTAATAAAAAGGCTCGATTTAAATCATAATTTTTAAAGAGCAACTGTCATATCTGTCCCGCAGTGGCTCCTCCTCTGATCTGCTGTTGACTCACCGACAGTCTTATTCACTTTAATGGGATGGCTGGTGATGCGACAGTGACACAACAAGGTGAGGGACGTGGTGGCTGCAGGTGAATGGATGCCCCGCTAACAGGCACTGCCATGATGGATTTGAAATGACAGGTACTCTTTAAATGTAAGGACTCATTCTTCATGGTAGTTGGAATCTTTAATATTTGCAAACAAAATGAAGGTTTAGAATAATAAACTGTCAGGTTAGTAAAACAGCGATATCAGAACTGATTTAATCATACAGTTTGTACTGTACATAGATTTGAAAAACAATGGGATAAAGGAATATTCCTTTATCCCATTCCTTTTTTTTTTTTGTTTGTTGTTGTTGTTTTTTTTTTTTTTTCTCTTGTGCTTGTGTACAGTTTGTGATGAGACAGATTGTTGAAAATGGATTGTAATCCCACCATAGGTAGCAGAAGCTTTTACATTTGAAACCAGTTATAAATCTTTTTAGTGTAACTTTTTATTTTTTTCACTTTATTGTATTTTATAAACCTGCATACTTTGAAAGTATTTGCTGTGGATGCATAGTAAGACATTAGTTCAAGTGTACATTTTATCTTGGCTATGGGGGCTCCTACTGACAGTGGAAATCCCTGTGTTTTGATCTGTCTTTGGTGCTGTATTACTGTAAATAGTGTGGACTGGGTAATTACTGCTTTAAACTTTGTACTAAAGAATTTTGTTCTCTATTGCAGAGAAAGGTATATCGAACTACAACACACGTGCCTTCTGAACTTGGTAATATTATGGATTCAGAAACATTTGAGAAATCTCGCCTTTATCAGCTTGATAAAAGTACCTTCAGTTTTTGGTCTGGATTATACTCTGAAATAGAAGGCACAGTAAGTTTCTTGTGATTGTATGTGAGTAATCAAAAAGTGTGTGTGTGTGTGTGTGTGTGTGTGTGTCTATATATATATATATATATATATATATATATATATATATATATATATATATATATATATATATATATATATATATATATATATTACATGCCACCAAAAGAGAACTTGGTATAAATGTTGTTATAAAGCACATTTGAGTAATTGTCAAACTATCACAGCAATGAAACCTACTGAAATTGCTTGATGCTAGTGTTGATATGGATAAACAAGCTGCTGGCAGGTTTTCAACAAGTTCTGAGAAGTCCTGCTAGCAGCTTGTTTAACCGCCTTGCTGACCAGCGATGAACCCATATGTTGCTGGACTTCAAGCAGTTCTACATCACTCCCGGTTTACCTGGATTTCAACTGCACCCCTTCTTTTTTTTTTTTTTTTTTTTTTAATCGAAAGCATTCAAAAACACTGATCTTAGTATTTTGAATGCTTTTAAGGGCAGCGGAGAAATTTAGGGTCTTGGACTCCCAAATAAATTCAAGCAACAGTGTAAAAAAAAATTGATAAAAAAAGAAAAAAAAAAGTAACTGGCCCCGCCTCCCTGTGCTCATGCACAAAGGTGAACGTGCACGTTGATCCTGCACGCAAGCAAACATTGATTATCCCACATGTGAGGTATCACTGCGAATGTCAGATCATGGGCACTAATTCTAGCAGTAGACCTCCTCTGTAAATCTATAGTGGTAAAATGTATGTTTGCCGCTGTTGCACAGGCGTGTGCAATTTTTAAAGCATGACCTGTTTATCTATTTACTTGGCATAACACCATCTTTTATATTTTACAAAAAATGGTGTGTGTGTGTGTGTGTGTGTGTCTTTTGTCCAACTCCAATCCAACTTTTATTGCATTTCATGACATACATTTTTATTTTTTAAATGTTACTGTATTTGTTACATAGTAAGGTTGAATAAAGACACAAGTCCAAGCCGAGCGAGTGTGGGTGCACGTCCACAACTGTCCCCATCCCTGCACACTGCATCCCATCAAGATGCTCCTCCACTATATATATATATATATATATATATATATATTACACATTGGTCCCCACCCCCAAGGAGCCCCATAATCCAAGGTCCCAAACTCACATTCATATACTAGGGCCAATTTATTTGGACAGAAGCCAATTAACCTACCAGCATGTCTTTGGAGTACCCGGAGGAAACCCACGCATAGCACAGGGAGAACATGCAAACTCCAGGCAGGTAGTGTCGTGGTTGGGATTCGAACCAGCGACCCTTTTTACTGCTAGATGAGAGTGCTACCCACTACACCACTGTGCCGCCCACCTAAATGTTACTGTATTTGTATTTTACACTACTTCTGATCTACAGGATTATGTTTATATTTGGTGATCTAGCCTTTCTGAATTGGTGTTGTACCTTACACTTGTCTTTTGTGCAGCTCATTCTTGTTTTAGGAGGCATCCCTTTCCTGTGGAATGTGTCAGAACATGTACTGGTTCGTGGAGGCTTCACTCCAGAGTATGAGGTGGGTTTGAAATTTCTTTTGTTTGAATTTTAAAGTCCATTTGTTTTAAATGTTGCCATTAGTTAAGGATAAGGTTGCATTTTAGGTGTCATCTCAGCTATAGTTTTCAGTAGTTTTAGAGGTTAAATGCAGCAGCTTAAATATTACTGTGAGTGGCAGCAAAAAAGTATCTTATCCAACTGTTAATATTTAAAGACATTATTGACCAGTAAAATCCATTTAAGTAACTGAATTGAGTGGTTATTTTACTTGTAAATTATTATTTTTATTATAATAATTTTTTTTTTTTTTTTTTTTTAATCCTAGATTACTCACTCGCTGATATTCCTGTTACTTTCCACACTGTTCAGTTCCCTGACTGGTCTCCCATGGAGCTTATACAGTACCTTTGTTATTGAAGAAAAGCATGGCTTCAACCAACAGGTAATCCTAGTTAAAGAAAGGCATGGCTTTAATGGCTAAGTCCACCTTTTTGGAAAAAAATATATAAATGCCCCCAATGTAACTTAATACATGCATGTATTTTTTTTTTTTTTTTTTCTGGACAGGAGCCTGGAAAGTGTAACTGCGATCAGTTGATTGGGGTTACAATGCTCTGGCTCCTGCAGACTTTCTGCAGCTGCATGAGCATACCAAGGTACAGATCTTCAATAAGGGGCTAGAGGAAGTGTCAATGGACTACTACAAGTGCAGTGATGTCACCACACTTGTGCTCTATTGAGAAGGGCGTCCCTTTGCCATAGTGGCAGGTGGAGCCCATAATTGTTCCTTTGACAGTCCTATGAAAGTATGATGCAGTTGGAGCCAAACACAGCCATTGATTTGAAAGGAGCCGGGCCGGTAGGAAGATGAACCCCCTGGCATCTTAGGGAGGGTGGGTGGCTGTGCAGACTTTTTAAATATAGGTGTTACGTGAAACATGCACAGAAAAGTAGACTTTGCCTTTGGTGTGCTGGCAATTGGAGTATAGCTCATGAAGTATTTTATAATCGCTTGCCAACCACCTCACATAGGAGTGTGGTGGCAGAGTGGCTCTCCTGTGCTGGATCACGTTCCTAGTACATGATTTGGCACCTCCTGGAAGGGGGGATGCAGCAAAGCGGTTGTGCTGTGACTAGACAGCACAAGCCGATTAGCGTGTCCTGGACAATTTATGACTGCCAGCCCCCACTGATTGGTGAGGAGAGACACAGAACAGAGCTCTGCCTGTGTAAACAAGGCAGAGCTCTGTTCTGTCAGCAGGGATGTGGTGGATTTTGTTTCCTTGCAAAGCAGTGAATTAAATCCAGCGCATTCCTTGCAAATTAATTTTGCACAAAAGTTTGTGTCTACAAAAGATGGTGTGTGGGGTGTTTTTTTTTTTTTTTTAATATATACTAGTAATGGTGGTAATCAGCGACGTATAGCGGGACTGTGATATTGCGGTAGACAATCGGATAATGACACTTTTTTTGGGAACCAGTGACAGGAATACAGTGATACAAATATACACTGTCACTGTACTAATGACACTGGTTGGGAAGGGGTTAAACATCTAGGGTGATCAAAGGGTTAAATGTGTGCCAAACCAATGTCTTTGTTTACTGGTTAGGCACACATTTAACACTTTGATTGCCCTAGATGTTTAACCCCTTCCCAGCCAGTGTCATTTGATGAGAAACAGTTGTATTTATAGGTGATCTGGCTACTGGTATGTATCCAAGCTATGAAAATATATATATATTCTCTCTATATCACCTATAAATACAACTGTTTAAGAGGGCTTGTAATCTTCATCTAAAAGAATGGGTATATATTTGGGATTGTTTTCCCTGTGTTTGTACCAATGAGTCAGTTGTCTGCTGCCCTGTAGTATCTGAGGAGGATCATGTAAACTTAGCCCTGGTCTGGACAGACACTGAGCTGAGAAGGCAGCAGATGAGCAACACTATCGTCTTCATGATGGGTGAGAGCCTGTCATATTAATCTTTGTTCCTATCAGGTGTTAATCTTGGTAAGAATGTTTTAGTCATCAAGGCTGAGGATGCATATATTTTTATGTGATCTTGTTTAATTTTTCATCTGCGTGTTGCTGTGGTGCATCAGTCTATTCTAGTTCATTTGTTCTTTTTTGTTGATTTTGACCTGATGATCTGAGCCTGCTTGGAGATCTATTACCAGACAGTGGTACTGCTGCTTTCTTTAAAGAAAAGTGTACATTGGGTTTCTTTCAACTTCCAGAAATTTCCATGCCCTGGAAGTTTGAATGTCTAACACAACTACACACTCTGATGCATTTTGCCCCGCCCTGTGGGGCTTAGTCATAGGAGTCCCGGTGGGCAGGGCAAAACGTATCAGAGTTTGTGGTTGTGTTCACCTGGGCTGGTCAGGCGTTGCAGCGATCTTTTCCGCTTTACATTTACTAGCCGTCTGCATTGGTATCAGGATAAGCCTGCACCCCCATGCTCTGGGACATATGGATACACCTTTCACCTCTACCTTTTGAGCGGTGCCAAAAAATGATATAACAGGTCACATTCTGTAAAATCTGTACACTTTTATTTTTTTGTATATGAGATCTAAAATACTGCACATTATTCTTAATGCACTGAGAATTTAAGTTTTTTTTTTTTTTTTTTTTTTTTTTTAGTCTAGAATATTAGGCCATTAATGAACCTTTTAACCACAGCAATATAGCAGTGTTTTTATGTATTTATTCCGTGTGTTTGTAAATTTAGACCCTTGGATTCTTCTTCAAAGATGCCGTAAAGAAATTCTTGGTCACTCAGTGCATTCTTCTTCCTGTTACATCTCTTTTGCTGTATATAATCAAGATTGGCGGTGACTACTTCTTTGTCTATGCATGGCTCTTCACTCTGGTGGTGTCTCTGGTAAGAAATATAACTGTACCTATATCCTGATATTGATATCTTGATGTGCAAGATTTATCCATATATTTCCTTACTTTTAGGTACTTGTGACAATATATGCAGACTATATTGCACCCTTGTTTGATAAATTCACCCCACTTCCTGATGGAGAGCTAAAGGATGCTATTGAAACAATGGCAAAAAGTATTTCCTTTCCACTGACCAAAGTTTATGTTGTTGAAGGTAAGAGGCACCTTCTGAAAGCAAATGTACTAGAGACTATATTCTCTTCCAACTGCCAAGATATTTTCATGGTTTTGCCTAAATGTGATTCTATCGCCACGTTAAACAAATGATTTTTGGGAGGCATGGATTTGGGGAAAGAAATATTCACATGTTAAATACTAAGCTAGATATCGGTTTGGGGTCCCTGGTAATATAGGGCCACAGTTTACAGCTTATTAAATATATGTTCAAACTCTGTGTTGGGCCTACTGTCACATATTGTGTTCACTATTTTTAAAAGCTCTTTGCGGTGGCCATTCACAGCCCAGTCTAGTGCTAACTGGATGGCCTGTTTTGCAAAAGGGGCTTCATGAATACTTGGTGTTGTAAACAGAATTTCCAACTTGGAAAAATCTCTCAGATGGGATTAAATGAAACCGTCTATTCACAAACTACAGTACATCTGGTCCTGACAGGTGTGAGGAAAGATGTTGTGACGTAGATGAGTATCTGAGCTACCTACCAAGTCTTGGAACATGCTAGCGGTCACATTTGCTATTTCTAAACACTAAAGCTGGCCATAGATTATGTGATTTTTCTTTCCTGCAACCATGGGTTGCAGGAAAGGAAAATCGCTCGCTTTTCCCATCAACACAGTCAGAGTTGATGGGTGGAGCTTTTGTTTGGGGCGAGCACAGGGAGCCGTTCCTGCCTGGAGAACAGTGGTTATTGCTAGCAGCTATAGCCACTGTCAACAATCGCATGTAAAAATCTATGCGATCGACTTGGGTACAGTCAACCTGTCCATGGATGGCTTGCATCTTTGCTGAGATTCGAACAATCTATGGCTGGATTAACACCATCAAAAAGTTTTTGTATTGACTAAATATAAATGCTGCCATTGCTGACCTCCCCACATTTAAGAATGAGAGACTGCCAATCTAATCCAATGGCTTCAATGCTTTGATTCACCGACTCTCTAAACAAGTATGCAGATTTGTAGTTTTGACTTCATGCTGTATCTGGATTTGCATGCGTGTCTCTTGTTTGACCTAAAATAATGAAGCCATTATATCTGACTTGCAGTTGGCAAAAAATGCCAGCCTGTATTGTACCACCAACTAGTCGGGAACTGTAGCATCACTGCGTACATTGTAATGTTTCACCGGGAACAACATTCCTACTACATACATGTGCATAATACGATTCCCACTAAGAAAACTGGGTCCACCCCTACCCCATGGCATTCACTAAAGATCTATTACGTGTGTGTGTGTGGGTTTTTTTTTTTTTTTTTTTTTTTTTCTCTCAGCCTTATGTAATTTTATTATACAATTGTGTTATCTAGGCTCAAAACGGTCCTCTCACAGCAATGCATATTTTTATGGATTCTTTAAAAACAAGAGGATTGTTTTATTTGACACACTCCTGGAGGACTACTCGCCACTAAACAAAGACAACGCAGAAGAGACCTCAGACAATGAAACTGCTGAAATGAAGTTGAGAGCCAAGGTGAATTAAAAGTGAAATTCCTTAATTAGGGTTGCACAACTGAAATGCTGAGGGCTGTTTACTCGGACAGGAATATTCAGTCATGGGAATTGCGATTTAGTTACATACTAAGTTGTTTGCTGTTTTGTTACACCTGAAAGGGGGGGGGGGGGAATTGCTTTGGAGTCATGTGTGCTTGCTTTAAATTATGAGGGTTCTTCAAAATGTTTCTGCACGCTTTTTTTTTTTTTTTTTGATGTAAGCTTCGCGGCCATCTTCACCACAGTGTAAAAACTCCTATACTAGACTGCAAGGTCAGCCAGCTTGCCAGACAGACTAGTCACATGACGCTCTCAGACAGACCAATTACTACTCCTCCCGCCCTCACCGTTTCCAACAAAAATATAAAGGTGTGGAAACTATTTGAAAACCCGCTCGTATATTCCAAAAAAAACCACGGCCAATTGGTCTCTATAGGCAAGTTCTCTCTCTTGTGAAAAAAGAGGTGTTAAATTCCAAAAGAGACCCATCTCAGTACAACATTTAAACTCCTGATATATGTATTTAGGTAAGTGCTTGAAGCTGTTGGCTCATCATGATAGTCAGTCGATTTAGCAGTGGCTGCCTGTGTTTTGTGTATCATTCACTGAGGGATGCAGTCTTGCCTTTGAGAAACGGACCATGTCTGAAGTGGGTGGACACTAAGACTTAGTTACAGCTCTCATAGACTATATAGCCTTCTGCATGACACATAGAAAGGAATTTAGTAAAACTGTAGCAGTTGTGCATAGTAACCAGTAAATATATACACACTTGTTCAATTAAGCTGGTCATAGATGAAACAATTCTCTTTCCTTCCACCATGAGTGGAAAGAAAAGAAAAATTGCTCAAATCCCCTGTCAACACAGTCCATGTTGATGAGGGAATGCCTCCCACTGCAGTATTGTATTCATCTAGCAGGGGGTGTGGGGAGCATTCTCAGCTGGTTACTGCTAGCGGCTATAGCTGCTGGCAGTACTCGCATGTAGAAAAATCCTACATGCTGGATGTACCCAAAATGATCGATCAACTTTGGTACATCTAACCTGCCCATACAGGGTTTGAATCTCTGCCATTTCCTGCTGAACCGGCTGAGATTTAAACAGTCTATGGCCGGCTTTAGCATTAAAAATGAGAGATGGAACCTAATTAGTTGCCATGCACAGCTGCTCCATATTCTGTCTGCTTAAGCCTTGGTAAATTCCACTCATAAAACAGGGGCTCTTTTTGTACGAAAAAAAATTTAATGTAAGGTAAATCCAGTAACCCTTATCACCAGAAACATTATTTTTCTTCCCAGTCCCTAATTTCCATTCCAGGATAGCATTTGTACACCAAGACACCCCATTCTGCAGAATCCTCTGGCTGCTAGTAAACACTTTCTGAGGCTTCTGAGCTTGCCATACAGGTCCAAAAAAAAAAAATCTGTTGGTCACACTAAGAACCACCTATCCTATCTGCATATATCTGATTATTTGTGGAAGTTGTAGTAGTGCACTCCCAAGAGCTGTTCCTTCCATTTAATCCTTAAAGCGGTTGTATTCACTCTTGGTAAGTTTTACCTACAGATAAGGCTTACCCGTAGGTAAAAAGAATATCTTCTAAACCTGCAAGATTTAGGAGATATTGACCCTGCATGCAGCTGCTGAAGTCTGCAGCGCATGCGCTCTGCAGGTCCGGCATATCCTGCCAGAAAGAAGGGCTTCCACACGTATGCGACTTCGAGTATTCACAGCGCTTCACTTTTTCCACATTTTGTTATGTTAGTCCTATTCCAAAATTGATTACATTCATTATTTTCCTCAAATTCTACAAACAATACCCCATAATGACAACGTGAAAGAAGTGTGGTTTTTAAATCTTTGCAAGTTTATAAAAAAAAATTTAAAAAAATCACGTATTCACAGCCTTTGCTCAATACTTGTTGAAACACCTTTTGGCACCAATTACAGCTTCCAAGTCTTTTTGAGTATGATGCTACAAGCTTGGCGCACCTATTTTTTGGCAGTTTTTAAGATTTTCTTCTTTACAGGACCTCGCTAAGCTTCATCAGGTTGGATGGGAAGCGTCGGTGCACAGCCATTTTCAGATCTCTCCAGAGATGTTCAATCAGGTTTAGGTCTGGACTCTGGCTGGGCCACTCAAGGACATTCACAGAGTTGTCCCGTAGCCACTCTTTTGTTATCTTGGTTGTGTGCTTGGGGTCATTGTCCTGTTGGAAGATGAACCTCCACCTTCATCTTCTAGGGGTCTAGAGCGCTCTGGAGTAGGTTTTCATTAAGGATGTCTCTGTACATTGCTGCATTAATCTTTTCCTCGATCCTGACTAAACTCTGTCGCTGAAAAACATCCCTACAGCACGATGCTGCCACCACCATGCTTTACCGTAGGGATGTATTGGCCAGGTGATGAGCGGTGCCCGATTTCCTCCAGACATGATGCTTGCCATTCAGGCCAAAGAGTTCAATCTTTGTTTCAATCTTTGTTTTAATCAGACCAGAGAATTTTGTTTCTTATGGTCAGAGTCCTTCAGGTGCCTTTTGGCAAACTCCAGGTGGGTTGTCATGTGCCTTTTACTGGAGGAGTGGCTTCTGTCTGGCCACTATACTATACAGGTCTGATTGGTAGCGTGCTGCAGAGATGATTGTTCTTCTGGAAGGTTCTCCTCTCTCCACAGAGAAATGCTGGAGCTCTGTCATAGTGACCATCAGGTTTTTGGTCACCTCCCTGACTAATGCCCTTCTCTGATCTCTGTTTGGCCGGGCGGCCCACTCTAGAAAGAGTCCTGGTGGTTCCAAACGTCTTCCATTTACAGATGATGGAGGCCACTGTGCTCATTGGGACCTGCTGCAGAATTTTTTCTGTACCCTTCCCCAGACATGTGCCTTGATACAATCCTGTCTCTGGGTTCTACAGACAATTCCTTGTACTGCATGCTTTGTGCTCTGACATGCACTGTTAAAGGGGTTGTAAAGGTATACATTTTTTCACCTTAATGCATTCTATGCATTAAGGTGAAAAAACTTTTGATAATACCGCCGCCCCCAGCCCCCCGTTTTACTTACCTGACACCTCAAAAACTCGCCTGCTCGTTCCCGACCTCCATTCAGCCGATCAGCCTGGTCGCTGATTGGCTATAGTGGATGGATTGAAAGCAGCGCAGTCATTGGCTCGCGCTGCTGTCAATCACATCCAATGACGCGACGCGCCGGGGGGCGGGGCCGAGTGATACAGCGAGCGGCTATAGCCGCCGGCAATAACGAACCACCATGTGAGGGAGCTCGCATTAAGGTGGTTAGTTATTGCTGGGAGGAGCTGAGACAGCCGCCGAGGGACCCCAGAAAAGCAGGTTCGGGGCCACTCTGTGCAGAACGAGCTGCACAGTGAAGGTAAGTATAACATGTTTGTTATTTTTAAAGAAAAAAAAAAATTACCTTTACAACCCCTTTTAACTGTGGGACCTTTTATATAGACAGGTGTGTGCCTTTCCAGATCATGTCCAATCAACTGAATTTACCACAGGTGGACTCCAAGTTGTAGAAACGTTTTCAAGGCTAATCAGTGGAAACAGGATGCACCGAAGCTCAGTTTTAAGTATTTACAGCTTTTGCCATTACATTTATGTACATGTGATTTTAGTTTTTTACTTGCAAAGATTTCAAACCAACTTCTTTCACACTGTCATTATGGGGCATTTGTTTGTAGAATTTTGAGGAGCATTATGAATTTTTAATCCGTTTTGGAATAAACGTGGAAAACGTGCAGCACTGTAAATACTTTCCGGATGCACTGTTTGGAGCAAGAACCTGTAGGCTTTTCAAACCAATTCTTTAGCTTCTTATCACATAATTCTACTTTTGTGTGATAAGGCTGCAGTGGGCCATTTAGAAGGGAAGGGGATTCAGGGCCTTTTAGAATCATCAGAAACAGGAATTCTAAGTGTCCAACTCTGCTATGAAAATCTCTCATTACATGCTATTAAAGAGTGTGCATTCTCACAAAGCCATTAAGACATTTGTTTTGTGTAGATTGAATATATATCTGGTTAAACCTGCCTTCAGCTGTCCCTCCCATTATTCTCTTGTGTCCCCATTGCAGGCTGAAATTATGTAGACCAACTGGTGTCCTCCTATGGAGCATGCTTATATTTCAGTTCCCTTCTAAGGTCTTTGTTTCCTCCTCCTTCTCTTCTTCTTCCCTTTTTTTTTTTTTTTTTTTTTTTTTTTTTTTTTTTTTTTTTTCCCATTTTTGTGCAGCCCATGTGACTATATAGAGTGTTACACATGTGGGCATATACAGTGTGGTAAATGACACTCCCCTCATCCATGTCCTCCTATTGATAAACACTATGGGGTTGTCTGGATATAGTATGCTGATTAATCACATTCACTGAGACTCGCAAAAAAGCCTTAGTTGTAATATAAATCAGTATTAAAAGTATCAAATGTAATTAATACACGTATAATAAAAAGCACCTTGGATGCGGATGCTGACTGAAACTAGCCTTCACTTAGTTCAGACATCTCTGACTCAGCCTACACCATATTAAAGGAGAAGTACAGCCAAAGCCTGGATCACAGGAGTGCAGTTCGCTGTCAGCTGAGGTCAGAGCCAGTCCAGCCTTGGGCAAGATCGCAGCAATGAAGTTGTTATCTGCCCACATGTCTGGGCCGGCACCCAGCTCAGCCTTTAGATCACCTAGCTAAATATGATTCTGAAAAAAAAAAAAAAAAAACTCCATACTACTTTTATTGCACCAAAAAATACAAATTTGATGTGCAATAAAGATTTTATAGGGAGCTATTTAAACAGTTTTGCATTTTGGTATTTTATTTGAATTGCTGTTGCTCTTTAATTTTTTTTTTTTTTTTTTGTCATGTGACTGGCACAGCACCAATCAAAGCTGGCCAGACACTGACTCACACTGTAGTGAGCATACATCAGAAGAGTAATAGAAGCCCAAAGACCATTCCCTGCAGATGCCAAGGAACAGTTAAAGATCACACAACAGCAATGCAGAAATAATGTACTTGGAGGATTAAAAAAAAAATACAGTGCCATGTTCTAAATGATTTATGTGAATAAAGTTACTGGATAGGTAGGTGGGGAAGAGCCATCCTATTTAAAATAAATTAAAAACAGTCAACAGGTAAACGGTCTTCTGAGTTTAAATGTGACCTTTTTTTTTTTTTTTTTTTTTTTTTTTTTTTTATCTTTGGTTAATTGAGTGAATGTTTTGACTTTTTTTGCATAGCTTTGGCTGGCTAATACTTTTGTTTTGTTTTTTATGAGGGGTACAATGCTCTAGTGCACTCCAATCACAGTGGTTGCTTAAAGTTTTGAAATATATATATATATATATATATATATATATATATATATATATATATATATATATATATATATATATATATATATATATATATATATATATATATATATATATATATATATATATATAAATTTTTTTTTTTTTTTTCTCCAAATCTAGAATGCTAATAAGAAGCAAGGCTGCAACAATCCTGAAGTTCTGGCTGTTCTGGGACATGAGCTGGGCCACTGGAAGTTGGGCCACACAGTAAAGAACATAGTCATTAGTCAGGTGAATACACATTTACAGTATCTTATGTTTTCGAGATAATGGATGTATGTTCAAAGACTATTGTAAACTTTAGTTAATGTAAACTTTACTGAAAGTAGAACTCTTGTATATTTCTAGCACATTTTCAAGTAGTTATCTGTATTTCATAGTGCCCTTGCTATTCTTAAAGTGGTTGTAAACCTCAGACATGAAATTTATAACAAAGCATATCCCTATAGTGTGTACTTGTCTCTATCCAGAGCACAAGGTGTCGTTTCTGTCTGCTGCCTCGATCCTCTATCAGCATTAGTCACTTCTGACAAGTATTCCTGACACCAAGATGTTGTAATATGTTGGCCGATTTATGTATAATGTTGTATTGGAGTGCCATGTTGACCAGAAATTCAGTTGACTTGTCCAAGTCAACTGAATTTTAACATAGCAAGGGGACAGCTGAAGACCCTTGATGTGTTAAACCTAATTGAACATTTCAAAGGGTGTTCAGGTGGTATCTGTTAATCTAATTACACATATCTAAGGGGACTTGTTGATGTTGATATGTGGGAGTGCAAATTGGGGCGGTTTATGACTGCAGCTGTTCACGGCTGGGGGTTGTTGTCTGTCTGAAAGACTAACGTATATCAAAGGCCTGAATGGAGACGGCCAATCAAATTGCTCAGCCATTCAATGTCTAGTGAATATAACATGGTGTTAAGTCTATAGTCAATGTATAGTTTTTGTCTGTATATAACTATGAAGGCACAGACCTAGGAAAAAATGGGACTCTGAATTATATACTCTGTCGGATTTTTTGTGGACTTTGGACCTTGTTCTGTGTTGGAAGTCAATAAAGTGCATCTCTCTGGAAGAATTGGGTTGCTGCAAAGAGTACTTACTAATTATTATACCCAGGATACTACTACACATATTACTATATCACTGCACAAGATAAAAATATTGAGAGGGGGAGGGGCCACCAGTTGATAGCCTCAGCTATTTTACTGTGTGCTGTATGAAGGGGGTGTGTTCTTTCCTCCCAATTAGCTGTCAGAGCTCTCCTTACTGAGCTCTGCAGAGTGACTTAAGCTTTCCGCTGCCTGTTTTTGGACACCTCAGACAAGCTTTATAAATTTGGGGCTTTGAATAGATGTAGAGAAGACTGCAAATAAACTTTTATGTAAGAGGATTTGTTTCATTTCTGTATTACCTGAGGCTAGTCACTTCACTGGGTATATATAAAAGGATTTTCAACCATTTTAATAACTGCAGGTATAAAGCCAATTACAGGATCAAATGTAAAGTGCTATTTTTACCCTGAGCAGATTATTCCATTAAAGGCAGTTCTGCTTACTTAATTTAACAAATATGGCTGTTCCCATGTACTTATTCAACTACTGTATATTTAGGAATGTGTTTATAAAACATTTGTATTAGCCTGTTGGCAATAAGCTGACTACCTTTTTTAAAGATCTATATTCTCATCCACTGTTTTGGAGTATTTCTAATGAACGGTTGGATTTAACAGTATGTTAGTATATTCTACTCTTCTTTTATATAGTACATTTCTGAATATTTTGCATATTTAAATGAAAAATACAGAGATTGTTAACACTGTCTTCTACATTGGTGGTTAATGTTCAGTCTCTAACCAAGTTGCTGTCTGCTTGTCCTACCCATGGTTTGTTTACAGTCGTTAAAGATGGCATTTTAAGAATTGTATTCCATAGGTACGTTGGTCAGCTTGGAACTATGTAAGTTTGCATATCTCGTAACTGAGCGATCCCTGTGGAAGCTGCAGTGATAGCAGCAGTTTTTCCTGGTCCAATGCTTCCTCTCTGCACACTAACTACAGTGGGCTGCTCACTTGGGACTGTTAATAATAATAATAATAATAATAATATTATTAAAAAAAATTCTTTAAATTTAATACAAGTCATTCTTTGATTGGATAACATGACAGTCATGGTGTCATTGCCTGCCTCCTCACTTCGTCCAGTCAAAGAATGCTTTGTATTCGTTGAAAAAAATGCCAGGTGTTCTGGGAAGCGGTGCCAAGCGATCAACTTCCTGTAGTTGCTCCTGCAAAAGGCATGGGACCCAGAAAACTGCTGCTATCACTGTGGTAGCAGCGACTACTAAAGTGACTTGCAGCTTCCACAGGGATCACTCGGGTATGAGATGTATGTGTACATGGACCAATGTAGCTATGGAATAAAATTCATACCAAACTTCAGCTTTAAAGGCCCTACTTGTCTCTTCTGCATCCAGGGAATCAAATCTTTGTTCTCAAAGAGATATAGATGCCACTGGTGTTTGATACCTGGACTCCCATTACACTCTGACAGATGCTACATAACTAGAGAAAACCGTATTGGTGTAGCAGCCAGTGAGAGGAAAAGGAGTATAGCATGGAACAGGATACCAGCAGCAGCTGTAGCTTTTTTATTTTTTACAGGCAGCTTACTCCGTAATTTTAAAGCATGATTGATGCAAACCCTTCCCCACACCATTTAAAAAAAAAAAAAAAAAAAAATGTAAGCTTTAATGATGTTGTTTTGAGTTCTACAATTTTGGCTACCTAACCTAAATTGTCCTGGAACCTAGAGCTCAACATGGCACCTACAACATGATTTATAACTGTTTTTTTCTTTGTTAATATAAATTATTTAGAATATTCATTTTTTTTTTCTTTCCTCCATCAGATGAATTCGTTTCTCTGTTTTTCTTTATTTGCCGTGCTCAGTGGTCGAAAAGAACTTTTTGCTGCATTTGGATTCCACACAGCACAACCCACTCTCATAGGCCTGATGATAATATTTCAGTTCATATTTTCTCCATACAATGAGGTATTGCAAAAAGCTAATCAATAAAAACTCTAACAATTTTAGCTTCAGTGTAAATGAATTTAAAAGCAACAACTTTACTGTGGAATTATTTGGTTGATGGGCAGTTCATATTATTGCAATGTGGAAGTGATGGTCTTCTAAAAATGAATAGCAGATAAAAATGAAGGCTGTGGGTTATCCTTTATTCTGTCTATGCCTAGCACATGCATTATTGAAGATGCTGGAAAAATGTAAATGGTTGTGGTTTCTAGTTCTCTTACCCTATTCAGAAGGAAGCATGAGAAGTGTTGATGGCTCATCAGTGTGTTGCCACTCCTACAGTGCTGAATCGGTAGGCTGTAAGAGATTGTGACCTCATTTCTTAACTCTGACGAAAAAAAAAAAAAAAATTGAAGCCACCCTCCTGGCTGTGCTGTCTGGCAAAGTTAAGTTAATCACAAAAGTGGCTGGACTAAATAAAAGGGGGTGGGGGATAGAATATATATAATATATATTGCTCCTATATTTGAAAGAATTTAGCTTTAACAGCGTGTCAGTCAGGTTACAGTGGTGTGACTATAAGTGTGTTGGTCGGATCTCCCATTACATGTTGCCATTAAAATCTGCCTATGGACAGTCTTGGTGTTGATTTGCTAAAACTAGACAGTGCAAAATCTGGTGCAGCTCTGCATAGAAACCGGCTTCCAGGGTTTATTTTTTTTTTTTTTTGATTGGCTACCATGCACAGCTGCACCAGATTTTGCACACTCCCGCTTTAGTACATCAACTCCTCCTTTTTGTATTCATTGTTGTTCTCCTAACTATATAAGGGTTGTGTGTGTGTGGGGGTGTTTTTAATAATTTTTTTTATTTATTTTTTTTCTCCCCTTCCTAGGTTCTCTCATTTTGTTTGACTGTGCTGAGCCGAAGGTTTGAGTTCCAAGCTGATGCATTTGCTAAGAATCTTGGAAAAGCCAAAGATTTGTATTCTGCCCTAATTAAACTAAATAAGGATAATTTGGGATTCCCAGTTTCAGATTGGATGTTTTCAATGTGGCATTATTCTCACCCTCCCCTGTTGGAAAGACTACAAGCTCTGAAAGGTGACAAGCAAAACTGACAATATTTGCAATCGCCCAAAGATAAAACAAGAAGAAAACTTACACCAGTATCATTAGGTTTCTTTTGTCCCCTTTTGTCAGTTTGAAATTCTACATAGTGCTCTACCAAGTTATGATTCTAAATGTATCTGTGATACATTGAATAGGGGACATTTTAAGGACCTGAGAAGAAGTGTATAAAATGTAAATGACATGGTTTTTCTTAAATGAATTTATGCTTTTAATTGACCTGTATAAAAAGCCTTATGTTGCCTTTTTATTAATTTAAATGGACTTTGTTTGCTTCAGACTTTTTTTTTTTTTCCAGTGAATTATTGTGGGTTCTTGTGGAGTTGAACAAGAACATTTTACTGTAATATATGTGAAGTTCATTTATTTTTTTTCCTTGCAGCAGTTATTCCAGAGAAAACATTTGTCAGTAAAGCTGCAATTCAAATAAAAACTTTATATGAAACCATAAAGCTGTTTTTCAGGGTGTTTTTATAGTTGATTTATAGCAATGCAGCTCTTGGCTTGTAGCTTGCACATAGCTTGTGCAGAAAGCAGAGCTGTGAGAGGGATCCAGCAGACCTACTCACTAAAGGCTGCCTGCAGAAAATTGAAGGAGGGGGGATGGATACAGGACCAGTCACCCTGTACAAGAACAAGCATTTGCATTTATCTGATATGCACATGGCTTGTTCTGGGTTAGTGACTGACTCAGGCTGGGTTCACATTTAATATCGATGCGGCTCCCAGCAGGGGTCCGGTGCGACCTGGTTCATCGTTTCAGGTCCGATTCCAGCTCCAATTTTTGGCTGAATTCGGACCTGAAACGGACCAAAAGACGCACAGGACCCCTGTACAAATTTGCACTGGAGCCGCATCTGATATGTGAACCGGCTCCATAGAGGGCCGGTCACAATCTCTTGCTATTGTGCATTGGATGCGGGGATCCTGTATCCAATTTGCAATAGTGTGAACCCAGCCTAAATGGGGACACAAGGATAGGATATCCTACCTCACATCTTAGTAATGCATGTTACCCCATGCTTTTTCTCATTTAAAAAAAAAAAAAAAAAGACTGCAAGCACATTTAAAATACAAACTGGAGGTTATTTACTAAAGGCAAATCCACTTTGCACTACAAGTGCACTCGCTGTAGATCTGACGGGGACATGCAAGCAAAATAAAAAAAACAGCATTTTTACTTGTACATGATTGGATGATAAAATTAGCAGAGCTTCCCCCTCAGATGTACAGCGACTGCACTTACAAACGCACTTGCAGTGTAAAGTGCATTTGCCTTTAGTAAATAATCCCCAACTCCAGTCCTCAAGGTGCCCCAACAGGTCATGTTTTCTCAGGATTTCCCTCAGTTGAAACAGCTGTGGTAATTACTAAGGCAGTGAAAATGATCAAATCACCTGTGCAAAGTAATGGACAGCCTGAAAACATGACCAGTTGGGTCACCTTGAGGACTGGAGTTGTTGAGAAACACTGTTAGGCCCCTTTCACACGGGACGGATCCGTGTTGATCCGCCCAGTGAACATCCGCTGCTCAGCGGGGATTGCTCCGCTTTCCCCAGCTGAGCAGGCAGATGACAGGGCGGGACCCGCACACTGTGCAGGGACCGCCCTGTCAGATCTCCGCTCTCCCCTATGGGGGATCGGAGGAACACGGACCGTCTGTCCGTGTTCATCCGATCCGCTCTGCAGACGGATAGAAAAATAGGATTTTCTTCTGTCCGCAGAATCGGACGAGAGCGGAGCCGGACAACATCGGGTGTCAGCGGATGTACATCCGCTGACACCCGCTATCCCATAGGGATGCATGTATGTCCGTATTTCATCCAAAAACGGATGGATGAAATACGGACATACGGTCCGCACGTGTGAAAGGGGCCTTAGAAATCCACTGGGCTCGAGAACCCTACCTCCGAAACACGCCACATGGCTATGTGAAATTAACAATACTTTGCCATATAACGTTTTTATACATGCACGGGGGATGTCCCTCTAAATACAATAAAATTTGGGACCGTTGGTTACAATCCTCCGACACCTTTTTGTTTTTAAATGTTTCTCTTCTTAAACGTCAAACTACAGACTGTGTGTATACTGACAACCATGTTACAGGTTTTATATTGAACACATTTTCTGCATGTAACTAGTAAGACCCTCTCCGGTCTGGTCTCTTTCATTGGTTCTCAACCCTGTCCTCAAGTACCCCCAACAGGCCATGTTTTGGGAATTTCTCTTAAATAAAATAGCTGTCCAAATACCAAACCATTAACTCTGATTTAAAGCACCTGTGCAAGATAAAAGGAAAGCCTGCAAATGTGGCCTGTTGGGGGTACTCGAGGACAGGGTTGAGAACCACTGGTCTATTTGATAACCTATAAGTTGTGCCTGGTTACTACTGACTTCAATTAGGGATGAACAACCCAATTTTTCTTGTGAATTGATGTATACTCTAGTGAGATTTTGGTTTAGTTATACTTTGTATGACCTTGTATGAACATTTTTCTTAATAAAAAGTTCATGTTTGGGGGAAAAAAAAAAAGAAATCCAACGGGCTCCTAACTTTGTGTGCTGACAACGCTGTAAGATCTACAAATGGTGTTGTCTTCTGATGGGCTACAGAATACATGTACCATATTTTTATTAAGGGAGTTGTTCTTTAGTTGATCAGAACTGGGCAGGGCTAATAACCATGCTGTTGAGCTTAGCATAGCATTGTCAGCCTAATATGGGAAGTCAGGAGCTTTGTTGGATTTCTGACATGGCATGGTAATGTGCAGGTATTGCAGAGACTGGGGTTGATTGACTAAAAGTGGGGATTGGTTTCTATGCAGAGCTGCACCAGATTTTACAATCCACTTCCAGGTTCAGGTTGTGGTGTGTGGTTTTTTTTTTTTTTTTTTTTTTTTTTTTTTTGCCAAAGCTAAATTGAACAAGCTGAAGTTGGATGATTGGCTGCCATGCACAGCTGCACCAGGTTTTGCACTCTCCAGTTTTAATAAGAGCCCTTGCACACTGGGGCGGTTTGCAGGCGCTATTGCGCTAATAATAGCGCCTGCAAACCGCCCCGAAAGTGCCGCTGCTGTCATCCCAGTGTGAAAGCCCCGAGGGCTTGCACACTGGAGCGATACGCTGGCAGGACGGTAAAAAAAGTCCTGCCAGCAGCATCTTCGGAGTGTGTGTGTATACCGCTCCTGCCCATTGAAATCAATGGGACGGCGCGGCTATACCGCCAGCAATGTGCCTCTGCAGATAATAGCGGCGTTTTACCGCCGACGCCGCCCCCCGCCCCAGTGTGCAAGGGCTCTAAATCAACCCCACTGTATGTTGGGACTGGGAATCAACTGTTCCCTTGGGTCCTGGACAAGCTTGTTGGCTGCAAATCCAAGCTATCACTGACAGACTGCATCAAGCATCCCTCTGTAGATCTCTAACTTGAAGCGGAGTTCCACCCAAAAATGGAACTTCCGCTTTAAGGGAAGGTGACCCCCTGACTTTTTTTGGGGGGGGGGGGGGTGGTACTTTTTTTTTTTTTTTTTTTTTTTTTTTTTTTTTTTTTTTTCCCGCACCGCGACACAGGAAGGGAGATCACCTCTTCCCCTCCCTCTCGGCAATCATCTGGGACAAGTCACAGGTCCCAGATGATTGCCCGGCCAGTCACAGTGTGGCTCGTGCATGCCCGGATGTGAAGCCCACAGTATAACAATGCTAGTGCCGCAGAGAGGAGGGGGAGATGAGCGGGGCTTCATTCCCCCACTTTGCTGGACCCTGGGACAGGTGAGTGTCCGAATTTACTAAAAGTCAGCAGCTGCAGTATTTGTAGCTGCTGACTTTTAAAATTTTTTTTTTTTTTTTTTTTTTTTGCGGAACTCCACATTAACTTTATCTTATCTTGGGCTGCTTTATCTTATCTTGGGCTGCTTTCACACAGTTGTGTTTTTTTAGCAAGGTAAAAATGCATCAAACGCACAATCCCTTTAAATCCCATGGAACTGTTCACACCACTGCGCTGCGATTGCTGTGCATTATGAAAAGTTTAGTATGCCACATCTTTGGTGTTTTTTTCAAAACCACGCAGGTCCCCAATGAACAGAAAATGCATCAAAAACGCACCTGCATTGTGTTACACCACATATCGTCCCACTCCTCTCCTACCAAATTCGGAACCTCCGCCATGCAATGCTCCCTGCACCTGGTTATTGAGGGTGGAGAGACAGGAAAAAGTTCTTTATATAGTTCTGATAATGGTGTGTGTGTGGTGTTGTGTGTGTGTGTGTTTTTTTTTTTTTTTTTTTTTTTTTTTTTTTCCCTCATGGATTCGTCCAGTATAATAGTCTCCAGAATTGAAGACTGAATTTGCAGCTTTGTGGAGCCAAACTGGGAGGCGAAAGTATGTCTTAGTGGGAGGTAGCAAAAGAGAGATGGATTAGGTAGGTCAAATGTCAATTCTAAATATGCAAATTGTAACAACTCGCCCTCTCTAGTGACATCACCAAGGTTTTAATCCCCTTTGACACCCATATTATTGGATCTGGTATAGTGAGTAAATGGGGAAAACGAGGATTCCTCCACAGTGGTGTAGCTGGTGACAGGGTAGTAGAAACAGGCAACAATAAGTCCTGAACACTGTCCCAGGCCTTATTGGTTGCTCACATTGTACCCATCAGTGGAAATTTAGCCCCAGAGCCTCTGTACACGAAGAGACGCAGGCTCTCATAGGAGCCCAAAACCGCTGCTTCCAAGATTGAGTCCCCATCATCCCCAAGAAGCCATCTACGTGCAAAGACTCCCTGGCTAGCCAAAAAATATTTATAAAGGTCAGGGAGAGCTAAGCCCCCTTTGTCCCCAATATTCCTGAAGTGCAGTAAGGTCCATTCTGGGAGGGGAGTTCCCCCATATAAAAGAAGCATACCATGTACCCGACGAAAAAATAAGCAGGGAATTGCATAGAAAATATTTAAAAAAAAATAACAGTATATTCATTTTCAGAAGGTTTATACATCCTAGCACCGATAGGGGGAGATTCTTCCATATCTGTTTTCCTTTTGAGAAGATCCACCAGAGGTAGCAGATTCAGACCAAAGTAATCTGCAGCCCTTGGAGATATGTGAACCCCAAAATAGGTAAACTGAGTGACTCACTGTAGTGGCAACCTCAGGGTCTGCTGCCGCCCTTGTACCAGTCTAGTTGGAGAATGAATTGACTTTTAGGCCTGAAAATTTTGCAGTTTTCCAAAATAGTGAGGACTGCTTGAAAAGATTTACCTGGATCCCTCAAAAACAGCAGCATATCATCCGCATACAGCGCCAAACACTCTTTAATGTTCCCAACTTCCAGGGCCCCAACTTCAGGTGAGGAACAAAGCGCCACTGCCAATGGTTCAATCATTACGGTAAATGGGAAAGGCGATAAAGGGCAGCCCTGCCTAGTTCCTCTACCTACCTCAAAAAAAGGGAATATGGAAGATCCCATTTTTAACACCATCTGAGGCTTACTGTATAATAATGACAACCACTTATAAAAATGTTGCCCGAACCCCATACATTCTAACGCCACTTTCATGTAGCCCCAATCAACCGAATCAAAAGCTTTGGCCATATCCAGTAATGCATTTTTTTTAATGGAGCAGTGTGAAAACATACTTATTGTTATGGTACCAATCTATGCAAACTGTAGCATTACAAGCTTGGCAAAATTGGAATGGTAACGCTTTCAACACTAGATCAGATGTACAGATATCCTGCCAGCAGATGGCAGGGTGATTCCAGAAAAGCATTTGCTCTCGGAGAGAACTGAGAGAGGCTGTGGCCAATAAAGGTAACGTGTTTTGCTTCAGCTAGTCACTTCTTTGCCTCAAACCAGGAAGTAGTTGCTCGAGTTGTTTGGTTTATAATAGTTAAAGTGTAAGTTCACCTTTACAGAAAAATCTGTAAGGTTGAACTTACACAGGACCCCCTTCTCGTCGCTGCCCCCAGTCCTGCTGACCTGTTGCGTGGCGATCTTCTATTCTGAATCCCGGTATAGCCACCTCAGGGGCCCGGGGCTTAGAAATCCCCTCAGCATTCACGCATCTTCTTCCCCACTGACAGGACGGGCTACGCAGGTTTTGATTGGTCGATGCCACCTATGTGACCCCTGATGCCGCTATACCGGGGCTCAGAACGGGAGATCGCCTAATCCAGGTCAGCGGGAATGGGGGGGGGGGGGGGGGGTCCTGTGTAAGTTAACCTTACATATTTTTCTGTAAAGGTGAACTTACCATTTAAAGAGAGAGAAAACTTTTACCTATAGGTAAGCCTATAATAAGGCTTACTTATCGGTATTGAAAATATCCCCTAAACCTGTACAGTTTAGGAGATATTTCCAGTGCATGCATCCAGTGACATCACTGGCGCATGCGCTCTGAAGGAATGGCCCATGGGTGCCGTTCCTTCCGAGCCTGTGCCGTGAATGGCAGCTCCTGTGGAATGCGTGGGAGTGACATCATCACGGCTCCGGCCAATAACAGCGCTGGAGCCCGCAGACCCGGGAGAAGCTCCAGGAAAGATGTCAGCTGTGACAGCAGTGTGCAGGGACTGCTACAACAGCTTAGTTTTAAGGTAAGTATTTCATAAATGAGCTACAATCAATGCATACTAGCTCATTATACCTTTTTGTCTTGCAGGGTTTTTTTTTGGAGGGGGGAGGGGGGATTTTTTTCAGAGGTTTACAACCTCTTTAAGGCCCAAAATTGGGATAAAAGTTAGCTTTTTGATATGTCTCTACTTATTCCTATCCAGTCATAAGGTCTCATCATATACAATATAAGAAAGAAGAAAGTTATTAAAAAGCACTTAAAGGTAAAGCAAAACTAAACTTGTGTTTGTTAAAGCTGAATTCTCAGGGCCTCCAGGAGCTTTTGCCACAAAACATGATTGTTAGCTCCAATATTTTTTCAAGATCCGGAGTCTTTAGCTGTCTTGAGTGGGCAGGATGCCTTTGCTTCCACATATCCACATGAGAGATACTGTACCTCAAAAATAAAGAGACAAACATAGCCTCTTTTGCCATAAAAAGCTACCTGTTAGCATTTTCTTTCACTATGAAAATATAGACCAGCAATGGAAAAAAATAGGTTGGTTTACAATTAGTCCATGAATTCAAAACGTACCCATTAGTTATTTTGCTGCTGTCAGCGCTGTATTACACTGTAGTAGTATCAACTACATACAGTATGCAGAGCTGTGTTCTGGTAGCATCACGGATGACTTCCCGTCTCCTGGCAGAACTAAATTGAGTTGGGCTGAGTGCTTCTCAGCCATTCAGAGGAAGGGTGTTTTTTATGAATTAATACAAGGCAGAATAACTTTGTTATGGAAGTAGCCCAAACAAACTATTAAAAGTGAAAAGAAACCTGGATTAAAGCTTTAGGTTAGCTCAATTTTTTTCAAAAGGTCAGCAATGACAGCCCATGTGTCTCAATAAATGTGTGATTTAAAGTTATAAACTACAAATTGGGTACCAGCTTGAATAATCCTTTATTCTGTTTAAAAAAAAATGCACATATATTCAAATCTGCTCATTTTATTTAGAACCATTGTATCAAAAGACTAAAAACCACAAAATTTGTAATCTAGTCAGTGGAACCAAAGTTTTCCATGTTGAACATTGCTTCACCTATTCTTGTTGACTACTAGAAAATCCTTGAAAGTGTTGTGTCAGAAGATCAGAAGTGTGATAAGATTCTATCCAATGATTGTTGTAAAATGTAGAAAACAAATAGTTAAATTGAACATATAAAACATATAAGCTGATAATATTTGGGAACATACTGTATAAGGTTTTATAATAAGACATTCACTTGATTCTATTATTTGCAGCTGTACTCGATAATGATCTTGTGAGTTCACAAATCAAGCTGCTGTTGGAAAATAATAGGTATAGCCTATTGTTGGATAGCACATGCTTCCCCTCTGTGCAGAGATTTAGGCTATGTTTCCACTATTGCGTCCCCAAAGTCGTGCGATTTTGCCGCGATTTTTTACCGCGATTTGAAGCAATGCCTGTATCTATGGACCTCAAGTCGCATCAAAGTGGGACCAAAGTAGTGCAGGGACTACTTTGAAGTCGCTGCGACTTGAAGTCGCACAGATATGAACGGTACTCATTGGAAATCATGGGAAACAATTTGTCATGCGACTTTTCAGTCCCAAGTCGCATGAAAAGTCGCACTAGTGGAAACAGAGCCTTACAGCCAATCCCCATGTTTTGATGAAGTTTAAATAGTTTGTTTAGAACAAGCTGCTCCAAACAAACGATTTCCTTCACTAACAGATGCAGTGGCTGTGAGCGCTGTATGGACTGTAGCCTCTGCTACACACAGTACACAGTGTTGTGCTGTGGCAGTGTGAACAGGACATGAAGTCTCCATCCCACCACTGAAATATAGTGCTGTATACTGTAGGTGGCTAAGGCTATATACAGTTTATACAGTGATCACAGCCGCTGCATCTGTTAGTGAATGAAATAGTTTGTTTGGACCAGCTTATAAAGTTCACTGAGACATGGGCTGTAAACTTGCAGATGTACCCTCCTGTCTTGTTTCTGTTGAGTCAGACTTGTCTGATTGCGCCTGCAGGTCCTACATCTCCCTTAACCACTTAAGGACCGGAAGATTTTCCCCCTTAATGACCAGGTCATTTTTTGTGATACGGCACTGCGTTGCTTCAACTGACAATTGCTTGGTCGTGCATCGCTGTACCCAAACAAAATTTAAGTCCTTTTTTTCCCACAAATAAAGCTTTCTTTTGGTGGTATTTGATCACCTCTGCGTTTTTTTATTTTTTGCGCTATAAACAAAAAAAGACCGTCAATTTTGAAAAAAAAGTTTACGTTTTGCTACAATAAATATCCAAAATATAATAAACTAATTTCTTCATCAGTTTAGGCCAATATGTATTCTTCTACATATTTTTGGTAAAAAAAAAAAAAAAAATCGCAATAAGCATATATTGATTGGTTTGCACAAAAGTTATAGCGTCTACAAAATAGAGGATAGATTTATGGCATTTTTATTATTATTTTTTTTTTTTTTTTTACTAGTAATGGTGGAAATCAGCAATTTTAAGCGGGACTGTGACATTGCGGCGGACAGATCGAACGCTTTTGACACCAGTGACATTTATACAGCGATCAGTGCTATAAAAATGTACTGATTACTGTATAAATGACACTGGCAGGGAGGGGGGTTAACACTAGTGGTGATCAAGGGGTTAAATGTGTTCCCTGGGAGGTGTTTCTAACTGTGGGGGGAGGGGACTGACTGGAGGAGGAGAGAGATTGCTGTTCCTGATCACTAGGAACAGCCGATCTCTCTCTACTCCCCTGTAAGAATAGGGATCTGTTTGTTGCATTAGCAGATCCCCGTTCCAGCTCTCTGTGAAGCTATTGCGGCCGCGCGCATCGACTCCCTCGGTATGCAGCGTGTGCGCACACCTCCGGCAGCGCATGCGTGCCTGCTATAGCTCTTAAAGGAGCAGATGTACACCTAAGGCGATTTGCGGGAATGAGCCATCCTACCGCAGTATAATGTCGGCGGCTGGTCGGCAAGTGGTTAAAGGACCAATATCACAAGAAAGGTATTCACAACTGTATACAGTTTATACTGTACATGTAATGATACCTAATTATGTTACTAACAATTTTTTGCACGAGTAAAGTAATTTTTTTTTTCTTTGAAAATAATAAACATGTTATACTAATTGCTCTATGCACTGGTTTTACACCTCTTCTTGGTGTGCCACCATAGGAAGTTACTTCCTATGGTGGTACACCTGTGAGCTCACTCCAAAGCTGCACTACCTGCGTCTATAGACACAGCGAGCGAAGCTCCGCCCTGCTCCCTTGTCACAGGATTTGACTGACAGCAGCGGGAAGCGAGAGCCATTGCACACAGGCACAGCACTGGACCGAGCCTAGGTAAGTATGAGGGTGGTGAGGGGGCGACACATACTAAAATATTTTTTACCTTAATACAGCGATCAGTGCTATAAAAATGTACTGATTACTGTATAAATGACACTGGCAGGGAGGGGGGTTAACACTAGTGGTGATCAAGGGGTTAAATGTGTTCCCTGGGAGGTGTTTCTAACTGTGGGGGGAGGGGACTGACTGGAGGAGGAGAGAGATTGCTGTTCCTGATCACTAGGAACAGCCGATCTCTCTCTACTCCCCTGTAAGAATAGGGATCTGTTTGTTGCATTAGCAGATCCCCGTTCCAGCTCTCTGTGAAGCTATTGCGGCCGCGCGCATCGACTCCCTCGGTATGCAGCGTGTGCGCACACCTCCGGCAGCGCATGCGTGCCTGCTATAGCTCTTAAAGGAGCAGATGTACACCTAAGGCGATTTGCGGGAATGAGCCATCCTACCGCAGTATAATGTCGGCGGCTGGTCGGCAAGTGGTTAAAGGACCAATATCACAAGAAAGGTATTCACAACTGTATACAGTTTATACTGTACATGTAATGATACCTAATTATGTTACTAACAATTTTTTGCACGAGTAAAGTAATTTTTTTTTTCTTTGAAAATAATAAACATGTTATACTAATTGCTCTATGCACTGGTTTTACACCTCTTCTTGGTGTGCCACCATAGGAAGTTACTTCCTATGGTGGTACACCTGTGAGCTCACTCCAAAGCTGCACTACCTGCGTCTATAGACACAGCGAGCGAAGCTCCGCCCTGCTCCCTTGTCACAGGATTTGACTGACAGCAGCGGGAAGCGAGAGCCATTGCACACAGGCACAGCACTGGACCGAGCCTAGGTAAGTATGAGGGTGGTGAGGGGGCGACACATACTAAAATATTTTTTACCTTAATGCAAGGAATGCATTTTGGTAAAAACGATTTAAGAATAAGTATATAGTAAATTCTGCGCTTAGGATAATAGGTTGCAGCCTCCCCTAATAGGTTCCCAAGGGAACTTACAAGAGTTAATAAAAAAAGTGGGGTGATGGCATCAACAAGTGGCATGATCCCCACAGGAAAAAACAAGGGGCTCCCATAGTGTCCTGCTCACCATCGCTAGTTAGCGATTGTGTTTTTTAATATTTTTTAAATAAATGCTTTTTACTACTACACTATGGGAGCCCCTTGTTTTTTCCTGTGAGGATCGTGCCGCTTGTTGATGTGGAGGGATCCAGGAAGCCCTGATCGGAGCACACTCCGGAGTTCCATTGTACAGGTGATAAGGCTGACGGAGGTACAGATGACCTAGTACAGCTTACCAAGGTGGAGATCCATTTACAGTCACCCACTCTATGCTTACTGAGATTGAGATGTATTGAGGGTATATATGTGTGTGTGTGTAGTCTGTAGATGTGTGGGCTCAAACCCAATAAGTAAATTCAAGCGTGTTAAGGGTAAGTATGTGTATGACCTTACAATGACATGCAGGCATGTGGTGCACCAACATCAAGGTAGATGAAAATATATGAGCTCAAAAACATAAAGACATAAGGCTCAACCACTGCATATATAGCCCCCTGAGCATTGGCATGCTACACATACTCTGGTTAATTCCCAGTCCTTATATAGCCCTACTACAAGGAAAGGACTTTATAAAACGATCTAAATACATAAGGTATCACCTGTAAGTCTAATACACAAATAAAAATTTAACTAAAAAGTGCCGTAAACAATGTAAGACGTAAGACATATTGCGGACACATTAACTGTGACTCTGTTTATGTGACATGTACAAAAAAGTCTATATATATATATATATATATATATATATATATATATATATATAAATAATAGTCCATATAATATGCATATAAATTTATTCAAATGATGTGACGTGAAATTGAATAGTGACTTGAGTGCTCTCAATATCTTCTGGTGACTCTGTGCTCCCCACCAGGGTCCCCACTCACCAGATCCAATCGCCCCCACAGGGGCAACGCGCATATAAATGCAATCAGTGCGATTACTACTCCATAGTTGTTTGCGATATCCAAGGTAAATTTCCGCCTTCAGATGAAATGTGGTATATTCTGTGGTTGGTTCCTCATAAAATGAAGGAGATGTGGACTCTCATAGTGTAGTAGATCATTAGGAATTTATTAAAAACATCAGCATAAAAAATATATATAAATGAAAAACACTCTAAAAAATAAATGAATGTTGTAAGGAAAAAGTCCCGGAACCGGCTTGTAGAACTAACCAAGAGATCATCCAATCCACTAATGTGAATAGTGAACGTATGCTAGTGGAGATCAAGCCTAATTTAAAAAAGGAAGGTGAACGCTAAGCCGCACATTGGAGACAGCAGCTCCGCTTTGCGTACCATCTGCGTTCCACTCATTTGCAAAACAGGAAATGACGTAGCGTGCGTGGCGCCTTATCCCTCAGTTGTGATTGGCTGCCCTGCTATTGGGGGACGGGACAGGCATGGAGACTCTTCCATATAATGACGTGGTGCGTGGCGTGCTGGCACCGTCGCTGAGGATGTCTATGACGAAACGCGTAATTCTTTTTTCTTTCAACGGCGCCACGCACGCTACGTCATTTCCTGTTTTGCAAACGAGTGGAACGCAGATGGTACGCAAAGCGGAGCTATTCAATTTCACGTCACATCATTTGAAGAAATTTATATGCATATTATATGGACTATTATTTATATATATGGACTTTTTTGTACATGTCACATAAACAGAGTCACAGTTAATGTGTCTGCACTATTGCGGTCTTATATTGTTTACGGCACATTTTTGTTAGTTTAATTTTTATTTGTGTATTAGACTTACAGGTGATACCTTATGTATTTAGATCGTTTTACAAAATCCTTTCCTTGTAGTAGGGCTATATAAGGACTGGGAATTAACCAGAGTACGTGTAGCATGCCAATGCTCAGGGGGCTATATATGCAGTATTTGAGCCTTATGTCTTTATGTTTTTGAGCTCATATATTTTCATCTACCTTGATGTTCGTGCACCACATGCCTGCATGTCATTGTAAGGTCATAAACATACTTACCCTTAACACGCTTGAATTTACTTATTGGGTTTGAGCCCACACATCTCTATTTCTATGTCTGTGCACTGTGTGCCACTGGAAGACTACACACATATATACCCTCAATACGTCTCAATCTCATTAGGTAGCGCCAATCGCCCCTTGTTATTATTTCTTTCTTTCTGGTGTGGAGATCCCCTTGGGGAGCTCCATTAGGGAAGGCAGCAGACCTACGGTGTATCCTAAGCGCAGTCTTGCACACTTGCTATATCTCTATGCTTACTACCCTTGCAGGGGTAACTACTTTCGGTGAGTGGGGACCCATTGGGGGAGCACCAAAGTCACCATACCTGCTGTGCACTGAAGTCACTTGATTTCTGGATATTTGGGATCACATTTTTTGTTCCTTTCTTCAATTTTTTATTGTTATTTTTATATACATATATTTTTTTTTATTTATATGTTCCCAATTGGTCAGGAACTTGGACTATGCATTGAACACTTATTAATAATATGTATTAGTTGTGGACTTTAGTTGCAAGTTCTCTAAGGTGCGCTTATTTACTTAGCGCTCACACTGATTGGTGTGGATATTTTTGCACTTTATATACATCCACTTATCACGTTATGGTTAACGGATTGGTTTATTTAATTATGGTTTCAACTTTAGTCTTTGGGTTGGATGGATGAGGGTGGATATGCATCTCACTTTCTGAGTTGCATCCTAGCCTTATTCAGACACACTCCAAACACATAATCACCTATTAGGCATTTTCTACATACTTATTGGTCTAGTAATTAATATTTTTTCTTTTGTGTATGGTTTGAAACATCTTCTAGATGTCCACTTTCATATCACATTTTTTGGGACTACACACATTGTTATTTTTATATACATATTCTTTTACATCAGGTTTAAGGAGTGCAGTCTAATTATCCTACACTACTTCCGTACCACCATTTAGTGCCATATAGGGTAGCGCCATCACCCCACTTTTTTTATTAAAAACGGTTTAAGCGGGGGCGTGTCCTGACCATGGAGGAGTAGAGACATGTGTCTTCTCAGCTCCGTCCCGCCGCCGCACTTCTACAGCTTCACAGCGGAGAAAATACCCGCTCTAAAGGCAAATTATGTCCCTGAGACATCGGGCATCCTCCCAGCCACAACGGACTGACCGATCGCGGCAATCCCAGCTGGACTCTTTCTACCCTGGGCAGAACGGGAGAGGCCGCGAGCCTTCCAAGATGGCGCCGACCGGGAAGACACAGCGTGCAAACAAGGCCGCAAAGACCACCGCCGGCCAGTCACAGCAGCTGGATGAATCCTCCATACTATCTCCAGGGTTGGTGAGTGACTCGGCCCCCCTGATCTCCCCAGGCTCCCCCAATTCCCAAGATGGTGACTCTGCTGACCTAGACCCCTGGCAGGCGCTGATATCAGGCGCCATATCATGTCCCTGCCCACGAAAGCTGATCTTGAACGCTTTGCTGACAGGGTAGAAAAAGCTTTCAAGGAGGACATTGCACAGCTTAAAGCTGACACAACTCACCTAGGAGGCAGGCTTGAATCCCTGGAGCAAAAATTTGAGGAAACTCTCCCTGTCATTTCCATGCTTCAAGATAAATGCAACATGCAGGGCCAGCAGATTGAGGCCCTGTTATGCCAGTTAGATGACACGGAGAACCGTAGTCGACGGGCGAACATCAGGATACGGGGCCTGCCTGAAGCCACCGGAGCCAGAGACATTGTTCCCACTCTGGAAGGAGTCTTTAAGGAAATTCTGGGATTACCTGCCACTGCTACGATCGAAATAGATTGCGCACACAGGGCCCTGAAACCCCCATCTCAGGATGCAAACAACCCAAGAGACATCATCTGTAAACTACATAAATATACGCTAAAAGATCGCATTATGCAGAAAATGAGGGGGAAACCCTATTTTGATTTTGATGGTGCACACTTGGTTTTCTACCAGGACATTTCGAGACGTACCCTCATGCAACGTAGAGCACTACGTCCTCTCCTAACAGCCATCCAAGATGCAGGTCTGGTGTATCGATGGGGATTCCCTTTTAGCCTTCAAGTCACCAAAGATGGTAGAACCGTGACCCTTCGCAACAAAGACGACCTCCCGCATTTCCTGACCTCCCTGGACTTGGATCCGGTAGACTTTCCTGATTGGAGATGCTCCTCAGAAGTGGGATCTGCTAAGCTACCCACTTACCAGCCGTGGCAACCCGCCAGGAACCAAAATCGCAGGAGGAATCGCAGGCGACCTCTCTCAGAATCCTCACTGGGACCGCCCTTATCTGGGAACTAGTAAATGTGCACTTCTGGGTTAAACGAATTACTGCTGAGATTTTTATCTCCAAGTTTTTCCTCTTTTTTTCTTTTTTTACGCACTGCACTTGGACTCTCCCCATAACATTAGCCACAAGGCTATCTGTGAGCTATAATGTTTTTGAGTCTCCAGGGCTCCTCCACTTTCTCCATGTCTAATCGCACCACGTTAGATGCGGTGGGAGGAGGCGGAGGCCCCCTCGCCCTCTCCCTAAGACGGCACACATACCCCCCAGTAGGCTGCCCTGTTTTTTTATGGGTATCGATCCCTATTGGGATCTAGGGTCGTGGTCTGGACCCCCTCCCCCTTTCAGGAGGGGGCTCCTCGGCACGACCCTTAGTAGTTGTTACATATACCTGGATGCTACCATCCACGCTGCTTTGATGGTTGTAATTCTGTTTTTATTTCCTACCTCATACATGTTTTGTTTTTTTTCTCCCTTCTCCTACCTACTCCCCCCCCCCAATACAGGTTGCTTCGTCCTGCTGTCTGCAACGGATCCTCCGCAAATTTACACACCTTGAACATCTACATGTCACCCCATAGCATCTTTACGGGTAAGTACATATAACGTACGGGCTTTGCTCCCCACACAAACGTAAAAAGCTTTGGGGGGAGTTAAAACGTTTAAAGACTCAAGTGGTTTTCCTCCAGGAAACCCACTTTACGCTAAAATCTCTTCCCAAACTGCCCACTCACCTTTTCAACCAATGGTTTATTAGCATATCTCCGACCCCTAAATCCAAGGGGACAGCTATTGCTATTCATAAGACTTGCCCCTTTCAGCCTTCAGACCACGAAACAGATCCCTTAGGGAGATATGTTTTCCTAAAAGGCAGTATTGCTGGTCAGAAGTACACATTCGCGACCATTTATGCTCCGAATGCTGAACAACTCACCTTTATAGATAATACACTAGACCGCCTGGCAGATTTTAGAGAAGGCTTCTTAGTCCTAGGGGGCGACTTTAACATAAGCCCTGACCCAATCTTAGACATATCCCATGCGAGGCCCTCACACTCCTACGCATTTCTGAAACACTTCCGCAAGACTATTCAGTCCCACCTACTTACTGACAGTTGGCGGACGCTTAGACCACTAGACCGTGACTTTAGCTATTACGCTAAAGTACATGACGTATATACATGAATCGATCATATCTATGTAGATCGAAATGTTCTTGAACTCCTACAGTCAGCGGACATTGGCTCTATTTCCATCTCCGACCACGCCCCAGTAACGATGGCTTTTACTTTGCCATCAGGTACGCGCGGAACACAGACTTGGCGACTTAATGAAAATTTATTAGACGACGCGGTAGTGATGGCTGAAGTCGCAGATACCCTAATTCACTATTTTAAGGAGAATCCAATAGGCGAACAAAATGAAGGGACGGTTTGGGAGGCCCACAAGGCTGTGGTTCGGGGGGCATTAATTTCCCAGGGCTGTAGACTTAAAAAGATACAACAAGCAGATTTTTTGAGAGTGGACACTGAGCTTCAGAAGGCAGAACTCCGACACAAAGCTAACGGAAGCCCAGAGGCACTAAAAGAACTGACAGAGCTACGTGAATTGTTCCTATGCCTACTCGATCGCCAAACCCGCAAACAGTTCAGATTCATAGCACATCGATACTATGAACACGGAAACAAATGCGGTCGCATGTTAGCTCGCGCCCTACGGAAGCGTCACGCTCAGACATACATACATAAATTACATGATGCTTCAGGAACCCCGATTCTGCACTCTTCTAAAATTGCTGCAGAATTCCGAGCTTATTATGCTAAATTATATAACCTAGACTCCGACCTCCCCCCCGTTTCACGAGACATTAGACAAAACGCGATCCGAGACTACCTGACTGCAGCTAGACTCCCAGCACTCACGGATGAGCAATCCTCAGACCTAGATGCCCCAATTACCCTAAACGAGCTTTGTGTCACGGTGAACTCCTTGCCCAATGGGAAGAGCCCTGGACCGGATGGGTTCACTAAGGCATATTATAAGGCCTTTTTGACTCACCTGGAAACTCCCATGTGCAAATACTTTAATTATATAGCAGATGGAGGAATTATCCCATCAGAGGCCCTTCTGGCCCACATCACTGTGATCCCGAAAGAGGGCAAGGATCCCACCGTCCCATCTCCCTTCTTAACCTGGACATTAAAATCCTAGCGAAGATATTGGCAAATAGACTTAAACATCTTATCCGACATTGTCCATCCAGACCAAACGGGATTCATAATGGGTAGAGAAGCCAGAGACAACTCTATTAGGGCGGTACATCTCATCCATTGGGCTCGTGCCCGCCCCGAACCACAGCCTTATCTTATACTGTCAACGGACGCTAAAAAAGCGTTTGATCGCGTTGATTGGTACTACTTGACAGAGGTGCTCCGATCGCTGCGGATAGGTCCGAGAATGTTATCCTCCATTATGGCCTTATACTCTACACCTTGTGCACAGGTCAAGGTAAATGGGACCCTTTCAGCTCGCTTCCCCATCAGGAATGGCACAAGACAGGGGTGCCCCCTCTCACCACTTCTGTTCGCCTTGGTGCTGGAGCCATTCCTCCGCACAATACGCGCTAGCCCCGACATTAAAGGTCTTACGGTTGGTAACACAGAACATAAACTCTCGGCATACGCCGACAATGTCCTGTTCCATGTCTCAGATCCCCTGCTTTCATTGCCCAACTTGATGAAGGAACTGAAGCTCTTTGGGTCTCTCTCGAATTTTAAAATTAATTTTTCAAAGTCAGAAATTCTCCCCATTTGCCTGACGCCCCAACTAACCACGAGCCTTAAATCCGCCTTCCCTTTCACCTGGGCCACGTCGGCCATTCGGTATCTTGGTGTTCAACTCACAAATAGCTTTAATAGCCTATATGCCGCAAATTACATCCCATTGTTAGCTATGGTTAAAAAAGACCTCTCCCAATGGACACAGACGGCCTTTACATGGTTAGGTAGAGTGAATATAATAAAAATGAACATTCTACCACGCATCCTGTTCTTTTTACAGATGCTACCAATTCGCTTACCCCGATCTTTCTTCGACAAGGTATCTAGCCTACTGTCAGATTTTATATGGAATGCACGTAAACCTAGGATAGCCCTACGGGTTCTTCGACGCTCGAAACAGAATGGAGGCCTGGGCCTTCCAGACGTTAGACGATACTACTGGGCCATAGCTTTACAGAGGATGCTCAACTGGCATTTCCATACTTGCTCTAAGCTATGGATACCTTTAGAGAAGTGTCTAGCTGGTAGAAATTTATCTTATGCTCCCTGGTTGTCCCGAGAGTATAGAGGACTGTCGGAGACGACGTCCCCCTTGACCACCCAGGTACCAGATAAGATTAACCCGCTGTTAAAATTGGCTCCTCCAGTGTCCCCGTTGGCCCCACTGGGGGGTTTCCTATGGTTCCCCCCGGGGGAACAAATGGGCTTCTTTGAGTCATGGGTGGAGGGTGGAGACGCCAGCTGTGGTAAACTTATGAAAGATGGTAAACTCCTGAGATATGAAAATCTGCCTATAGGCCAACAGGGCACACCAATGAACTTCTGGAAATATAGACAGCTACACCATTTCTTCCAGCTACACGGTCATAAGATTAGAGACCCCTCGCTTCTCACCCACCTTGAGCAACTTTTCATTGCAGAGGAACCTACACCGCACTTGGTCTCGGAACTATATAAATTACTAGGCTCGGCGCTCCCTCATACTACACCTGCCTATATTAGACGCTGGGAAAACGACCTAGGCTTGGTTTTCGCAAAGACAGACTTAACATACTTATATCATCTTACTCACTCATCCTCGATAGAGTCTAAAACCCAGGAAACAAACTTTAAGCTACTATCCCGATGGTATAGAGTACCGGCGGACTTGGCCCGCTTTTACCCTTCCACGTCCGAGCTGTGCTGGAGAGGATGCGGACAGAGGGGTACATTGAAACATATATGGTGGGATTGCCCCCAGATTAAATCTTTCTGGGAGGATATACGGAACCAAATCAAACTAGTGACAGAGATAGATGTCCCATTCTCCCCAACCCACTTTCTCCTGCAGGTTCCCCCGATCTCGCTACGTAAATATAAGAAAAGTGTGCTACCGCACTTGCTGAACGCGGCCAGACGCATGATTCCAATTTATTGGAAGAAACCCATGATCCCCACACGTGCTGAGTGGATCAAAAGAGTGCGTGAGATCCGGGAAGCTGAGGATTGGGTGGCGACCAATAAAGGCCACAAAGACCGGTTCCATGATACCTGGGCGTCATGGACCGAATACACCTCAGACCCTAACAAAGTGCCCTCTAGTTTAGACGTTGCACTCTTGGAACTGGCTGATCCACACTTAGAGAACTTGGATTAGCAAAGACCCAATCCAGTAGGCCTGACCTTAGGACCTAAATTTACTTGTGGAACGCCAAATTCAGCTCCGGGGGATCCGTTGCGGACGCAGAGGAGGCTTACCATTATTTGCAGGTAACCTGATCCAACCCTTCTTCTCTTTCTATCTCCCCCTTTTCCTCTCATACCCCTCTTCTCCTCCTACACTGCCTCCCCCCCCTTTTCTTTATCCTCTTTTCCTTTTGTTATTATGTTTCACCATTTATTACTGTTATTTATTCTAATTACTAGGGAAACTTATGAGAGATAAATAGTTAAAGGACGGTCAACATAGAACCGAAACCCGCTGAGGTGGGCCCCGGGTTTTCTAGGAGCCCGGCAAATTCCGCATGAGCAAATTACTGCTTTGTGGTCACGGTGGCCTGCGTGGGGGCAGGGGGCGGATTGATGGAGGCCTTGAGCCCTCAACCTTGCTCATTCCAAAGGGCTCCACATCCGGGGTACACCCACGGGAGCCGTTAAGCTGGTTTTGCACTATTTATATATCCCACAAGCACATAAGGCTTAAGACGCTTCCTGACTGCTCCCTTGGTGAACACCATAGGGTTAAACCTAGTATAGCATTTTTCTTTAGGTAAATGGTAATGTATGTGTTTGTTCAACCCATATACTAAATGTTGTTATCTGTACGACCCTGCGTGGTCGATGTTTACACGATTTGCACTTGTTGGACATGCTATGTCACATGTTGTTTGGAAAAATAAAAAGTTATTATACAAAAAAAAAAAAAACGGTTTAAGCTTTACAACCACTTTAACATCTGATACCAGTCTGCGCTGTCTACCAAAATTGACAGTGGTTGGGACAAAACATAATACCACCAGGATGTTTCAGCAGTTGCAGCATACATTTTTATTGTCAAAACTTGCAAAGACGGACAACCATTAAAAGCATCCATGGTATATTTAGTCCAAATTGCTATACAGTAGCTATTGTAAATGAGGAGAAAAATAAAAGGCATGCAGAAAAAAAAATTACTTAATACTATCGATACATGAAACAGGAAATGATACAGGAAACATAAGGGGAATACAAAGACATTGAATTTCAAAAGAGCCAACTTCCCTAAACTACGATCCTTGCTAGAAGATACTAATTGGGATAAAATCTTAGGAACAAAGAACACGGAGTAAAATGGGTATGCTTTAAGAGCATATTAAATAAGGGCATTGGCCAGTGCATCCCAATGGGAAATACATTTAAAAGAGCTAATAAAAGTCCTGGGTGGCATAACTCCAACGTAAAAATGCTTATAAAAGCAAAGGAGAAGGCCTTCAAAAAAATACAAGACTGATGGATCATCATCAGCATTCCAACTTTACAAAGAATGCAACAAGAAATGTAAGGGTGAAATCAGGGTGGCTAAATTAGAACACGAAAGACACATAGCGGAGTAGAGTAATAAAATCCCAAGAAATTCTTTAAGTACATAAATAGTAAGAAAGGCAGGTCAGATCACATTGGCCCCATAAAGAATGATGAAGGGAATCTGGTTACTGAGGATAGAGAGATGGGGAAGGTATTGAATTTTTTCTTCTCCTCGGTCTTCATGAGGGAATTGGGAGGCTTCAGTAACCAAAACTGCAATGTTTATCCTCATGACACATCACAGGAAGCACCCTCACGGCTAACAGAGGATAGAATTAGAAATAGACTTGAAAAACTTAACACTAATAAGTCACTGATCCGTGGTGGAAAGTGGGGTCCCCCAGTTTTCTGTCCTGGGACCAATTCTATTTAATTTATTCATAAACGACCTGAAGGATGGGATAAACAGCTCAATCTCTGTATTTGCAGATTTTACTAAGCTAAGCAAGGCAATAACTTCTCTGCAAGATGTGGAAACCTTGCAAGAAGATCTGAACACATTAAAGGGGTGGGCAAATACATGGTAAATGAGGTGTAACCGGTTCAATACAGGGCATTTTCACCCCCTTCCTTCCCAGACCAATTTTTAGTTTTCAGCGCTGTCACACTTTAAAGGACAATTGTGCGGTCGTGCGACGTTGTACCCAAACAAAATTGACGTCCTTTTTTCCCCACAAATAGAGCTTTCTTTTGGTGGTATTTGATCACCTCTGCGGTTTTTATTTTTGCGCTATAAACAAAAGAAGAGGAACAATTTAAAAAAAAAAAAAAACACAATATTTTTTACTTTTTGCTATAATAAATATCCCAATTTAAAAAAAAAAAACAATTTTTCCTCAGTTTCGGCCGATACGTATTCTTCTACATATTTTTGGTAAAAAAAAAAAAAAAATCGCAATAAGCGTATATTGATTGGTTTGCGCAAAAGTTATAGCGTCTACAAAATACGGGATAGATTTATGGCATTTTTAAAAAAAAATAATAAATTTTTTTTTTTTTACTAGTAATAGCGGCAATCGCGATTTTTTTTCATGTCTGCGACATTATGGCGGACACTTTTGACACATTTTTGGGACCATTCACATTTATACAGTGATCCGTGCTATAAAATTGCATTGATTACTGTATAAATGTGACAGGCAGGGAAGGGGTTAACCACTAGGGGGACACAAGGGGTTAAATATGTTTCCTAGGGAATGATTCTAACTGTAGGGGGAGGGGACTTACAAGGGGAGGAGACCGATCAGTGTTCCTCTGTACTGGGAACACAGATCGATCTCCTCTCAACTGACAGGACATGGATCTGTGTATTTGCACACACAGATCCACGGTCCGGCCTGGTTAACGGGCAATCGCGGGTGCCCGGCGGACATCGCGGCCGCTGGGCACACGCACCGAGTCCCGAGCAACGCGGCGGGCGAGTGCACCACCTAGACGGCCGGGAAGCCCGGGCCATCATATGACGTCCACCCAGGATGGGAGATCCCATCTGTGGACGTTATTTGACAATACGCGGGTAGTGAAGTGGTTAATGTAGAAAAATTTAAAATAATGCATTTGGGTGGCAAAAATTAAAGTTACGTACCGGTAACGTCTTTTCCTGTAGTCTTTCAGGACAGCCACTATTGAGAGATAGTCTCCTCCTCTTCCTGTAGGAAACACTGCGCCAGCCCATAAAACTCTCACTTCCCCTGCCAGACCTCAGTTTTTACAAGATCACCTCCGGTCAGCTGGGGAGACACAAGAACACATTAATAACATACCATTCAATATCATTATCATACTGCGTTAGGGTGGGTAACTAGGGCTGTCCTGAAAGACTACAGGAAAAGACGTTACCGGTACGTAACTTTAATTTTCCCTTTACGTCATTCAGGACAGCCACTATTGAGAGGATAATCGAGCACTTACCAATTAGGGTGGGACTACAGCTTGCAGAACTTTTCGCCCAAAAGCCTGCTCACCTGCCGCCACCAGGTCCACTCTGTAATGTTTAAGGAAAGTGGAGTAGCTGGACCACGTCGCTGCCTTGCATATTTGCTCTGGCGTTGCTCCAGCCTTCTCTGCCTGGGAAGTTGCCACGGCTCTGGTAGAGTGTGCCTTTATGCCCATAGGGATCTCTTTCCCTGCTAAAGAATATGCCTGCCCAATAGCTAATCTAAGCCATTTGGCAATTGTGCGTCGAGACGCTCTGAGTCCTTTTCTGGACCCGGAAAACAAAATAAATAGAGAATCAGACTTTCTTATTGTTTTAGTCATCTCTAGGTATTGTAGGATACACCTCCTTACATCTAGAAAATGAAATTTCAGTTCCCCTTCTCCTGAGGGGTTGGGACAAAATGAAGGTAGGACTATTTCCTGGCTTCTGTGAAAGCCTGACACCACTTTAGGAAAAAATGCTGGATCCGTCTTAAGGACTATCCTATCTGGCAAAATAACGCAAAAAGGAGGTCTAATTGATAACGCCTCAATTTCACTGACTCTCCTGGCAGTTGTCACTGCCACTAAAAATGCTGTTTTTAAGGTTAACTCTTTTAACGAACATTTGTCCAAGGGCTCAAAGGGAATTCCTGTTAGGCTCTGCAACACTAAAGATAGATCCCACCTGGGAAAGGGGGGACCTCGGATAGGTCTCTGTCTGGACAGTGCCCTAAAGAACCTGACCACCCATGGATTGGTGGCCAAAGATTTCTCCATATAAGCACTAAGTGCTGACACCTGGCTTTTAAGGGTACCTACGGATAACCCTTTGTCTGCTCCACACTGTAGGAACTCCAAAACAGCTATGGGGCTCTGCACCGAGGAGTTTTCAGTGCACCACTTGTTGAAAAGGAGCTAGACCTTTTTATAAATCTGACGCGCCTCCTTTTTTCTACTGTTGAGGAGGAAGGAGATTAATTTCTGAGAAAATCCCTTAGATTTTAATATACTCTCCTCAGTAGCCAGGCTGCTAGTTTCCACTGGTGTACCTGTGGACAGAGGATTGGACCTTGTGAGAGAAGATCCTCCTGAGGTGGAAGGAATAGGGGCGGTTCCACTGCTAGCTGACTGAGAATTGAAAACCATGCCCTTTTCGGCCAATGTGGAACTACTAGAATGAGGGAGGTGTTCTCTAGTTGGAACTTCCTCAGAACCGCCGGTAATAACACCGAAGGGGGGAAGGCATAGCATGTCTTGAAATGCCAATTCTGTGTTAATGCGTCCACCCCCAGTGCCCCCTCTCCTGCGTTTAGGGAGAAAAAACAGGGGGTTTTCACATTGTCTCTTGAAGCGAAAAGATCCACTTCCGGGGGTCCCCATTTCTCGGATATGAGATTGAAAACCTCCTGGTTGAGGGCCCAATCTCTCTCTCTCAGCCTCCTCCGGCTGAGAAAGTCCGCTATAACGTTCCTTTCTCCTCTCAGAAAAACCGCTGAGAGTGAGAGAGTGTTGGTCTCGGCCCAATTTAGGATGTCTGTTGCTAGGGCCAGCAGACTTCCGCTTCTGGTGCCTCCCTGTTTGTTTATATAGGCTACGGTAGAATAGTTGTCTGATCGTACCTGTATATGGTGGCCCTGAAGCTCTTTTTTGAAAAACCTGAGGGCCAGGCCGACCGCCCTCAGCTCCTTCCAATTGGACGATCTTTTTAGTTTGTCTCCCCTCCATACGCCCTGCGCTAGAAGGGATCCCAGATGCGCCCCCCAGCCTTTGCCGCTTGCATCCGTGGTTACTATCCGTGAAACTGGGATAAGCCACAGACGTTCCTGCGACAAGTTCACTTCCTTCCTCCACCACCAAAGAGATCTCTTTAATTGATGGGGAACCTGTACTAAGGTGTCTAGATCCTTCTGACTGTGGTCCCATATCCTTAGTACGTATGACTGCAGGGGACGAAAGTGTAATCCTGCCCACTGCACTGCTGGGAGAGTAGAGGTCAGCAGACCTAGCGTTGACATTAGGGACCTTTTGGACACCCGATGGTTGCACTGGAGAGATAAAACTGCTCTGTCCAGTTTTAGAATTTTTTCTCTTGGAAGAAAAACTTTCAAGAGTGTCGAGTCTAGCAGGTATCCTAGGTACATAATGCGCTGTGAAGGAATGAGCCTGGACTTGTCTAAGTTCAGGAGCCATCCTAATCCTGTCAGTACCTTTTTTGTCAGGTCGAGATCCCTGAGCAATTTTTCTGGGGATACTGCAAAAAGGAGCAGGTCGTCCAGATAGGCTATAACTGACACACCCTGCAGTCGCAGGAAGGCCATGGCCTCTGCCAGGATTTTGGTAAATATTCGGGGCGAGGAGGATAGCCCAAAAGGCAGGGCCTGGAATTGTAGGTGCAGTATTGCATCGCCCAGGTTTATTTCTAAACGGAGAAACCTCTGAGAGGTTTCTGCAATAGGGACGTGCAAATACGCGTCTCTGAGGTCCAGAGACACCATGAAACAATTCTGCGGTAACAGAGCCCTGACCGTAAAAATTGACTCCATGCGGAATCTTTTGTAGCAAATTGACCTGTTCAAGGGCTTTAAATTCAGAATCAATCTGAATTTTCCTGAGGGTTTTTTTACCATAAATACATGGGAATAAACCCCCTCTCCTTCCTCCCCCTTTGGTACTCTGCAAACTACATTCTGTAGTTCTAACTCCTTCAGCGCGTCTAATGCCCCGTACACACGGTCGGATTTTCCAATGGAAAATGTCCGATCGGAGCGTGTTGTCGGAAATTCCGACCGTGTGTGGGCTCCATCGGACATTTTCCATCGGATTTTCCGACACACAAAGTTGGAGAGCAGGAGATAACATTTTCCGACAACAAAATCCATTGTCGGAAATTCCGATCGTGTGTACACAAATCCGACGGACAAAGTGCCACGCATGCTCAGAATAAATACAGAGATGAAAGCTATTGGCCACTGCCCCGTTTATAGTCCCAACGTACGTGTTTTACGTCACCGCGTTCAGAACGATCGGATTTTCTGACAACTTTGTGTGACCGTGTGTATGCAAGACAAGTTTGAGCCAACATCCGTCGGAAAAAATCCTAGGATTTTGTTGTCGGAATGTCCGAACAAAGTCCGACCATGTGTACGCCCTATAACAAGGCCTTGGTTTTTGTCGTGCAGCTGGAAAGCTGCGTGACAAGGAACCTTTGTGAGGGGGGCCTTGTGAATTCCAGGAGATACCCCCTTCTTATGATCCCTAGGATGAACCGATTGGGGGAGATGATCTCCCACTGTGGAAGGAAGGCCCCCAGTCTTCCTCCCACCGTTTTTAGAGAGTCATTGATCTTTCTGGGCTTTTTCAGGAGGGCGAAAAATCGCCCCTCCTCTGCCCTTGCCTCTTTGGCCCCAGGTTTTCTTCTGCCCCCCCGTTTAGGGGCTTCCCTGCGCTTTTGCGGATGAAACCTCCTCTTTCTGTGTTGGGGTTTTTCGTTTGAGTGGGAAGGACTTCTTTTTGTCTGCTGTCCGGTCTAAGACTGTATCTAACCCAGGAGCAAAGAGTAGGTCGCCTGTCAGGGGTATCCCACATAACTTGACCTTAGAGGCGGCGTCGCCCGGCCAAGTCTTCAGCCAGAGGGCCCTCCTGGCCGAGTTAGCCAGGTCCGCTGATCTGGCTGACATACGGACTGACTCTGCCGAGGCGTCTGCTATGTATGCGATTCCTCGCAGAATCGTGGGGAAAGACGCTAGGATAGTCTCTTTAGCCGTGCCAGCTTCAATATGCTCCTGAATCTGGAAAAGCCAGTGTTCTAAATTGCGAGCTACCACAGTAACAGCCATTTCTGGTTTTAAGTTACCGACTGTCGAGTCCCACGTCTTTTTCAGTGGTGAGTCTATCCTTTTGTCCATGACGTCTGATAAGGCCCCCATATCCTCAAATGCCAGGTCTGTGTGCCTAGAGACCTGAGAGAAGGCCGCATCCAATTTGGGATTTTTATTCCAAATGGACGCTGGATCCTCTGAAAACGGAAATCTTCTCTTAGGGTCCTTTCACACTGGGGCGATTTGCAGGCGCTATTGCGCTAATAATAGTGCCTGCAAACTGACCCGAAACTGCCGCTGCTTTCATTTCAGTGTGAAAGCCCCGAGGGCTTTCACACTGGAGCGATGCGCTGGCAGGACGGTAAAAAAAGTCCTGCCAGCCGCATCTTTGGAGCGGTGAAGGAGCGGAGTGTATACCGCTCCTGCCCATTGAAATCAATGGGACGGCGCGGCTATACCGGCGCGGCTATATCTGCAGAGGCGCTTTGCGGTGGTTTTAACCCTTTCTCGGCCGCTAGCAGGGGGGTAAAACCGCCCCGCTAGCGGCCGCATACCGACGGTAAAGCGCCGCTTACAATAGCGGCGCTTTACCGCCGACAATGCCCCCACCCCAGTGTGAAAGGACTCTTAAGGGAACTAGAGAAAAAGGGCTTTCTTTCCGGATCCTGCCACTCTTTTTTAATCGTCTCCACCAGAACCTCATGTACTGGGAAAACTTTTCTCTTTTGATCTCCTAAGCCCTTATACATAAGGTCATGGAGTGAGAGGGGTTTTTTATCCTCGTGTATACCGAGGGTCGTATATATTGCTCCTAGGAGGTCTTCCACCTCTTCTAGGGACAATTTATACCTGGAGATTTTCCTGGACTCCCCATCCTGGTCCTCTCCCTCTGATTCCTCATGGGAGTCAGAAGTTCCACTGTCTGGTTGCCTAAGCTCCACCCCGGAAGGGCCTGAAACCTCTTCTGCCGTAGCCATATTAGTGGATCTGGCAGGAGCAGAGCCCTGAGCATGAGGCGGGGTTGTGTCCTGCTGAATGGGATTAGGGGGAAGCTGAAATTTCTCAAAAAGCGTTTTAAAGGATGAAAAAGTGGATGACAGCTCCTTTACAGAGGCTGCCAAGCCGGACTGCTGTTCAGAGTCCCTTTCCTTTACCAAGGAGTCTAAGCATTCTTTACACAGAACCTTGGTCCAAGCTTCCCCTAAACTGTCCCTACAAGAGGCACACTTCTTTTTAGAGACATGAGTGGACTTTGTCTTTTCTGTGGATTTCTGAAATTACATACAGAAAACATATTACATTCAGCGATTTTTTAACGGAAACAACCCTGGGGGTGTACCCGACCCACCTGTAGGGATCCGAGTCACCCCCACCCCCTGACCACCCAGGGGGTCTGTCCCCCCTCTAAGTAAGGAACCGTACATGGGGGGGGGGGACAATCCTAGGTAGAGAGGACCCCTTCCCAGGGAACTCTTACCTTCGGAAGGCTGGAGATAACGTCCGTATGAACTGCAGCATCTGCCTCAGACATGACTGCAGGTGGTTGCCTGTGTAGAGTCTCACACTGTCTGCACATGTAAACCGACTCACTCCAGCCTGAGCCCAGCCCCCTATCAGCACCACGACCTGGAACCGGAAGTCGCCCAGCTCGTTCGTTCCAAACAAAAAATGCGGCCTGTACAGCGTACAGGGAGAGCGGAGTGTCCTCCTTGCTGCGGCCCTGTGGACGCGATAGGGGGCCCCCACAGCCTGATGCCACGCTTGACAAGGAAGGGGTGGCTGCTGTTTGCGGGTATGTACCGCCATCCATTGCTGGAAGCCCCTGCTCCCCTGGGGATGTTTTGAGAGAGGCCACAATCTCCCTGACTGTATCAGCCTGGTTCTCTGCACAGTGTCTCCCCTCCGGAGGAAACACTATTAACTGAGGTCTGGCAGGGGAAGTGAGAGTTTTATGGGCTGGCGCAGTGTTTCCTACAGGAAGAGGAGGAGACTATCTCTCAATAGTGGCTGTCCTGAATGATGTAAAGGGAAAATACGAATGCAATCAACTCATTGGGGGGAGAACCTCTGAGGGAATCTAGAATGGAAAAGGACCCGGGGGTCCTAGTAAATGACAGGCTCAGCAATGGCATGCAATGGTTGGTGTCATAACTGATCACATGTGCAGCATCATGGTAGTTGAAGATTAAACAGAGCCAAGATGGCAGCTTCCTTGGCTGATAACGACAGAAGGGTTTACTTCTATTTTAAGACCCCTTTCACACATGCAGACCGTTTATTTCATCAGTTTAGTCATGTTTTTACAAAGAAAAAACAGATGAAGTTTGCATCAGTTTTTTATCAGGTTACCATCAGTTTTTACATCAGTGTTTTACATCCACTATCAGTGCAAAAACAGATGCAAGAATGGACCGTTTGTCCGTTTACATCTGTTTTTTGTCCATTCTGATTTGTAACAGAACAAAAATAGGGCTTTTATCCGTTCCAAAAAATTGATGTGGATGTAAACTGATGTAAATGGATGATGATCCATTTTTCCATAAAGATGCATTGATGGCCGTTTGTCATCTGTCAACGGATGGATGAAAAATGGACAAAGGGTCCGCATCTGTGAAATTGGCATAAGGGCAAATTAACAAGGTCCATAGAAAAATTCTCCTCCAATCACTGATACCTATCCAGTGATACCCCACTGCTCCAGTGTCTGGATTATCTGGCACAATATATGCAATGTTTTTGCATTTGGTGAGGGGTGACCTCCTGCCATATGCTTGGGTCTAGCTACGAATCACTATGCCTAAGCGCTGTTACATGATGGAGGGGGTGATAGCATGGCTTAAAGGCGCATCGGACCGATGCTGTAGCAGGTAGGTAAGTATGCATTTTTTTGTACCATTCCCACACTTCTACTTTAAGGCATCACATGAAAATGAATGGCAGTGCAACACAAACATGTGAAGCAAGCCTCAAGGTTTTTATCTTCATGCCAATGTCAAAAAAGGGTTTTAAACAGGAAAATCTGGATGCCGCACACCGGATAAAGTTGAAAACATCTTCTTTATTGTAAAACTTGGATCATAAAAAACAGGACAATCAGGCAGGTAGTACAGACACAGCTGACGCGTTTCGCACTCTAGTTCGAGCGCTTACTCATAGCGTTTACTCATAGCGCTTACTCATGGGCTATGAGTAAGCGCTCGAACTAGAGTGCAAAAACGCGTCAGCTGTGTCTGTACTACCCGCCTGATTGTCCTGTTTTTTATGATCCAAGTTTTACAATAAAGAAGATGTTTTCAACTTTATCCGGTGTGCGGCATCCAGATTTTCCTGTTTCAAACCCTGCTTCAATTTGCATTAAGCCAGCACCTGGGACTCCCCTCCTCTGAAGGATTCACTAATACACACCTGAAAGCAAGTTCTCCTGAGCGGTGATTCATTTTCTCTGTAATGTCAAAAAAGGACCGCTCAAGTCTGCAAAGTGAACATTGCATCTGATATATCCTATGATCTTCTATGTACATACAGTATGTAAACTAGATGCGTTTACAAAATCAAGAACAATTTGCATTAATAGTCCATTTAGTGCTGGTTTTGTGGAGATGAATGCACATAAGCATGATTTAAATTGTTTTAAAGTAGGAGCATTTAAACACAGGAAAAAGTGATTTGCGAGGCATGAAAGTTAAAGGGGAACTGTACCCTAAAAAGGAAAGTTCTGCTTTATGTCCCCCTTTAAAAAAAAAATTGGGGGGGGGGGGGGGGAATATGCATTTAGTTTTGGTAGGTACTTACTCCCACTACCAGTTGGATCGCCTAGGAGTTTCCACCTCTTGGGATACATCACAAGTCCCAGGAGGCTGCAGGACCATTCACACAGCTTGTACATGCGCAGTGGGAAGCTGGTTGTGAAGACCCAGCTGCCTTCCCACAGAAAATATCCTGGCGCCAGGACCCGAAGAACTGGCCCGGTGAGGATGGCGCTTGATCCTTGGACAGGTATGTGTCCTTTTATTAAAAGGCAGCTGATACAGTATTTTTTAGCTGTGGATTTAATTTTTTTTTTTTCAAAAAGACTGAAGATCCTCTTTAACCACCTCAAGTCTGGACACTTTCACCCCCCTTCCAGTCCAGGCCAATTTTCAGCTTTTAGCACTATCACACTTTGAATGACAATTGGTCAGGCATGCATAACTGTACTCAAATGACATTTTTATCATTTTTTTTTTTTTAGATAGATAGAGCTTTCTTTTGTTGGTATTTAATCACCATTGTTTTTTATTTTTTTTACAATATAAAGGAAAAAATACAGAACATTTTGAAAAAAAAAAGTTTTGCAAATAAATAACCTTTCCCTATAAATTTAGGCCAAAATATATTCTGCATTTTTTTTTTTGGTAAAAATAACCCAAAACAGTGTATACAGTGCATCCGGAAAGTATTTACAGTGCTTCACTTTTTCCACATTTTGTTCTGTTACAGCCAGATTCCAAAATGGATTACATTCATTATTTTCCTCAAAATGATACAAACAATACCACATAATGACAACGTGAAAAAATTTAGAAACATCTCAAGGATGATCACTGGAAACTGGATGCACCTGAACTAAATTCTGAGTGTCATGGCAAAGGCTGTGAATACTTATGTATATGTGATTATTTTCGTTGTTTATTTTTAATAAATTTACAAAGTTTTCAAACATGTATATAAATAAAAAGTGCTGCGCAAATAAGAATCCATAAACAACTAATAAAAAATTGTAGTGTGGTAACAGTATGAAAGAGCAGGAACCACCGGTGACAATAAGTATCTGGATGGTGACTTTATCCCTCCACCACTCTTAGATGGCCCCTCACCTCAGATATTCGACCTGAAACAGGTCACAACGCTTTAAGGATTGAATGGATCAGTCTTTATAATACTCCTTCACTTCCTTCAGCTCACAATGCTCAGTATAGGCAGATGATGAATATAGAATAAGATAAAAAGCAACAAACCATAGTGTTCTCCGTATAAAGTTTATTAAAATTGATAAAGAAAAAGCACGTCAATAACACTCACATATAACCGGCACTCCGATCCGAGTGCCGGCCAGCGGGCTTGTGATCGTATCTGTCGGATGACCGTGGGTGACGTCACACGCTCCTTACCCCCCAAACGCGTTACGTCCTATGGGCGGGACTTCATCGGCATGGGGCGGGATGCGTAGTGACGGCCCGCATTGTTGTTATTATACTCCATGGTGACGGCGGCACCAATCAGAAGGACAGGAGCAGTGATCAGGAGGGCAAACGCCTCCCTGTCATTATTTAATGGTTATTGGTTCCTATTATCCTTTACTCCCAACGGAAATTGCATAGATCAGCACCGCCAGCAATAGACAAACTTAAAATGTATGATATACAGAAAAGATTGCTTGCAATATCCAAATGGCCTATGTCCTCATGCATAGCAAACTTTCTAAATGTATATGTCATAATGTTTTAAAAAATATACGCATAAGTGATGCAAAGTCGCATGCAAAATAAACGCATATCGTATAAGAATGATTGCTTACAATGCCCGAATGGCATATATCACTATGCACAGCAAACACTCTAAATCTCCAAGTTGGAGTATTTTAAACATTAAAAATGGTAAAAATTAAATGCGCATAAACTAATGCTGCAAAATCGCATGTGAAAAAATCGCATGCTTAAAACCCCATACATAATATGTATGAATAATAAAAAAGAAAAGACATCAACCCACGGGAATCCGTCAAACACGATCACATATACAGTATTAAAAAATAAAATTAACAACAATAATATCATCTATTTGGAATAAAACAATTTAAATCAAAATCAACGTTCATTTCCGATCAACCTCGGTTTATATACCGTAAGGCTCCGACTTTGCGTGATCGTGTGGCACCTGGGGTCATTGATCCGCCTAAGACTGTGACTAGTGGCCTATTTAGGTTCCTTTCTGGCTTTTATGCATGTGGGAAGTGTGCCACATGCAGGAAGGCCTGCAGAAACATTAAGAGACGCAAGGAGTTTGTTTCATATGCAACACAAAAAAGTTACAAAATTGAGGGTTTGATTACGTGTTCGACAGTGGGGGTGGTCTACATGCTGGAGTGTGATTGTGGCCTTCAGTATGTGGGCCGGACCTCAAGAGCACTCCATGTAAGAATTGGAGAACATATTAGTAACATCAAGCGGGGGGTAAAAACCCACAGTGTCTCTAGGCATTTTCGCCTTTTTCATCAAAAAGACCCCAAATGCTTAAAATTTTGGGGGATAGAAAAGGTACCGCGACACTGGAGGGGTGGTCATTACATCAGACAGCTCAGCCGTAGGGAATCGTTCTGGATCTATGAGACCAAAGTCCTCTCCCCCTTTGGAATGAACGTTGATTTTGATTTAAATTGTTTTATTTCAAATAGATGATATTATTGTTGTTAATTTTATTTTTTAATACTGTATATATGATCGTGTTTGACGGATTCCCGTGGGTTGATGTCTTTTCTTTTTTATTATTCATACATATTATGTATGGGGTTTTAAGCATGCGATTTTTTCACATGCGATTTTGCAGCATTAGTTTATGCGCATTTAATTTTTACCAATTTTTATGTTTAAAATACTCCAACTTGGAGATTTAGAGTGTTTGCTGTGCATAGTGATATATGCCATTCGGGCATTGTAAGCAATCATTCTTATACGATATGCGTTTATTTTGCATGCGACTTTGCATCACTTATGCGTATATTTTTTAAAACATTATGACATATACATTTAGAAAGTTTGCTATGCATGAGGACATAGGCCATTTGGATATTGCAAGCAATCTTTTCTGTATATCATACATTTTAAGTTTGTCTATTGCTGGCGGTGCTGATCTATGCAATTTCCGTTGGGAGTAAAGGATAATAGGAACCAATAACCATTAAATAATGACAGGGAGGCGTTTGCCCTCCTGATCACTGCTCCTGTCCTTCTGATTGGTGCCGCCATCACCATGGAGTATAATAACAACAATGCGGGCCGTCACTACGCATCCCGCCCCACGCCGATGAAGTCCCGCCCATAGGACGTAACGCGTACGGGGGTAAGGAGCGTGTGACGTCACCCGCGGTCATCCGACAGATACGATCACAAGCCCGCTGGCCGGCACTCGGATCGGAGTGCCGGTTATATGTGAGTGTTATTGACGTGCTTTTTCTTTATCAATTTTAATAAACTTTATACGGAGAACACTATGGTTTGTTGCTTTTTATCTTATTCTATATTCATCATCTGCCTATACTGAGCATTGTGAGCTGAAGGAAGTGAAGGAGTATTATAAAGACTGATCCATTCAATCCTTAAAGCGTTGTGACCTGTTTCAGGTCGAATATCTGAGGTGAGGGGCCATCTAAGAGTGGTGGAGGGATAAAGTCACCATCCAGATACTTATTGTCACCGGTGGTTCCTGCTCTTTCATACTGTTACCACACTACAATTTTTTATTAGTTGTTTATGGATTCTTATTTGCGCAGCACTTTTTATTTATATACATGTTTTTGAGGTATTTTTTGAGTTGACCTTAGTGCCTGCCTGCATTTATATTGTCATATCAGTCAGCGCTGAATTTATTACATTATTTCAAAGTTTTCAAACAAACACATTTCACATTGTCATTATGGGGTATTGTTTGTAGAATTTTGAGGAAAATAATGAATTGAATCCATTTTGGAATAAGGCTGTAACATAAAAATATGTGAAAAAAGTGAAGCGCCGTGAATAAATTCCAGATGCACTGTATTAGTCTGTGTGAAGGTTATAGAGTCTACAGACTATGGTATAGATACAGTATTTGAAAATTGATCAGTCCTGATGTGCTGACTGCCTACATCATTTCTTGAGACCCTAAAATGCCAGGATAGCACAAATGACCCCTTTTTTGAAAAGTAGACACTCCAAGGTATTTAGTAATTTTTGTCACAGTTTTTTGGGAAAATTAAGAAATTAAATAAAAAGGGTTTTTTCACAAAGTTGTCAATTTACGCTGGTATGGAGTATGGCCGTAATCAGGGTGCTGATATGCCATATGGCGTTAATCAGAACACTGGTATGGGGTATGGTGGTGATAAGGATGTTGTTACGTGGTATGGCAATGATCAGAATGCTGGTATGGGTTATGGTGGTGATCGGGACGCTGGTATGGTGTATGGCAGTGATCAGGATGTTGGTATGGCATATGGCAGTGATCAGGATGTTGGTATAGCATATGGCAGTGATCAGGATGTTGGTATGGCATATGGCAGTGATCAGGATGCTGCTATGGGGTATGGCAGTGACCAGGATGCTGCTATGGGGTATGGCAGTGACCAGGATGCTGGTATGGGGTATGGCAGTGACCAGGATGCTGGTATGGGGTATGGCAGTGATCAGGACACTGGTATGGCGTATGGTGGTGATTATGATGCTGTATGGGTTATGGTGATGATCAGGATGCTGGTGTTGTGTTATTGTGAGCACTAATGACAGTGGGTGGCTGCACTCTTTATAGTAATTACACTGCGGGCAGTGATCAGGTACACTGGGGTTGGCTGGTACTACAGTCTGTGAGTGTGCATTTAGTGACAGGCTGCTGTACACTCACAGGCTTGTAATGGTTCTCTCTGCTCTCAAAAGGTTATCTCTGCAAAAGTATTTACCATGTGATTGGACACAGAGGTAATGTGATCGGTGGTGTCTGACGCTGCACTAACTCTCCTTGCACAGCACCTCCAATGTCATTGTATAGTGCTCTCACTGCCCTTCCTATTCTACCCCCCCCCAAATCATGTCAACCTTGTATTACTTCACACCCCTTTTACCCAGCACCCTCTGTCTTCAAACTGCCCTCACCCAGCACCCCCTGTAATGCTGACACTTCACATCCTGTCACCCAGGTCTTTCCATATAAGCAGCACTGACCCAGCATCCTCCTATCACCCTGTAATGCTTACAAAGCACCCTTTGTCATTCAGCAACCCCATATCACCCTTAGGCCCCTTTAACAAGGGTCCGATCAGGTCCACCTGTGAGTTTTCTAGGAGGACCTGATTGGACTGTCCATTGACCCCTATGGACCGGCAGGTGTAACGGAACACAAGTCTGGTTACCTCTGGTTCACTAAAAAACAGAAGGGGATCCATCCAGGCATTTTTGGATCGATAGTAAACAGACAGCTGACTCTGTTTGCTCATAGAGCAGAATGGGCTCTGTCCACGTTTGCCCTGCAGAAACTGAGCGGACGCGGATGTGTCATCCACTCGTGTTGACCAGCTCACATATCCCCTGGTGATCTCAGTGGTGTCCGCCCCGGGTGAAGTGGCCCTTATATTGCACCCCTATAATTGACCCTCTGTCATCAAACATTCCCATGTCACCCTGTAATGGTTACAATGCACCCACCACCATCCCCAGTCACCCTTTAGTGCTGACACTAAACCACCTTATTCCCTCATTTCCCATCACCAAGCACCCTGCATAGCTAACAGTGCAACCGTGACCTTTGTGCCAGGCCCCCTCACCAAACTTCAACTGGGTCCACTCCACCTGCACCTCCCTGTAGCACTGCACTCCATACACTATCACCCTGCTAAGCTAACAGTGCAGCCATGTGTACTCCACCACAGCTCTATGCCACCCTATAACACTGCACCCCCTGTTATCTAACTCCCCTTCACACAGCAACCCTTTATTGCTAACAGCACATCCCTGTCACTCATCTCCCTAACACTGCTCCTCTCTCTTCTCATTGCACATCAGCTGTATCCTATCTTCTAGGAACAGAGTGACGGTGACATGGAAGTTGTTTTTCCCGGGGTTTGAGTTCACCCCGTGCATACCCCTCCCACTTCCTGTCCCTCGGCTGACATCACTTCCGGGTCCCTGTAGTGGACGGGACGTAGACGTGAGTTCAATGTCACTTAGGTAAGGGAGGCTGAGTGTTACTTTATACCTGTACACAAGTCTGTGATAGTTCTCGTCATTAGAGATCACAGGTCAAGCAGTGCCGACTATGTCATCCATAACCTGAGGAGACTTTACTACATAGCTACAGAAGAAGGACCTCTCCTACCTTCATTACAAAACGAGCACAACCAATAGAACGGACACTCCTGTGTTTAGCTTTCCCAAATGTAGTGATCAGTGAAGTAAACACATTGAGTTTGTCGGGCTGTTGGCAGCAGAGATGAATGGGGCACCTGTTCCTCCTGATTGCAGCTAACTACCAGCTCACCATGTACCAGAGCTAAACACCCAATGTACATGGGGCATTAAAGTGTCCAATCAGATCTAGGACACACACAGTTCGGTTTTCTCTAAACAAAGGGAGATTTACTAAAAGATCTGGTGCAGCTGTGCATAGTAACCAATCAGGTTCTAGGTTATATTGGCAAAACTTAAAGGGGTTGTAAAGGTTCATGTTTTTTCACCTTAATTCACCCTATGCATTAATGTGAAAAAACACTTGTCAGTGACCAGGTGTTACTTACCTGACCCCTCAAACTTGTCCCACATGCCATCTCTGCCTGGGGTTCTTGGCTGTTGATTGGATAGATTGATAGCAGCACAGCCATTGGCTCCCGCTGCTGTCAATCAAATCCAATGACGAGGCGACGCCGAATGCTGGCTTCGGGAGCACACCCGCAAGGTAACCCCCCAGGAGAGCGCTTCTCCCAGGGGGTTATCTAATGCAGGGAGGAGCCAAGAGAGCCGCTGAGGGACCGCAGAAGACCAGGTTCGGCACTCTGTGCAAAACGAGCTGCACAGTGGAGGCAAGTTTGATAATTTTTTTTTTTTTTTAAATAACAAACATAACTTTAGTGTCACTTTAAAGTGATACTAAAGTCTCTTTTTTCTTTAAAAATAACAGACGTGGTTATACTTACCTGCTCTATGTAGTTGGTTTTGCAAAGAGCAGCCCAGATCCTTCTCTTCTTAGGTCCCTTGCCGATGTTCCTGGCCCCTCCTTCCTGCCAGGTGCCCCCATGGGGCACCCCAGCCATGCTGCTGCTCTGTGTGTCCATTCAGACACGGAGCCACTATTTGGCCCCCCTCTCCTCATTGGCCTTTGACAGCAGCTGAAGCCAATCAGGACTGAGAGTCCAAGACAGCTGAGGCACTCGTGTACATTGCTGGATTGAGATGGGGCTCAGGTAGGTATTGGCCCACGTTCACACTGGGGGCAGGTTGGAAATCATGCAAGTTCAGCTGGACTTGCACGATTTCAAACTGGTATTTCAGTCTGACTTCGGGGGCGATTTGACAGACATCTGTGCTGGTTCATGCACAAATGTCTATTGAAATTGCCTCCAAAGTCGCCAAAAATAGTGCAGAAACTACTTTTAGGAATCGGTGCAACACTGCAAAGTCGGCGTCGCACCAATTCGAACGGTGCCATTGCCAGCAATAGGCTCCGATTTGACTTGTCAAATCTCATGCCAAATTGGCCCAATGTGAACATGGGCTGAGAGGTGCCGCTGCACACATAAGGTTTTATATCTTAATGCATAGAATACATTAAAGTGATTGTAAAGGCTTGTTTTTTTTTTTCCTAAAAAAATAACAAACATGTTATACTTATAGATTTTCACAGAGCAGCCCTGATCCCCCTCTTCTCGGGTCCCTCTTCTGTGATCCTGGCCCCTCTCTCCTGTTCAGTGCCCCCACAGCAAGCAGCTTGCTATGGGGGCGCCCGAGCTCCCTGTGTCCATTCAGAGACAGAGCCCCAACCCGGCCCCTCTCTCCCCTGATTGGCTAGCTGACCTTGATTGACAGCAGCAGGAGCCAATGGCACCACTGCTGTGTCTCATCCAATCAGGAAGGAGAATCTCAGGCAGCTGAGACACTCGTGGACAGAGATGGGGCTCAGGTAAGTGTTAGGAGGGCTGCTGCACACAGAAGGCTTTTATCTTAATGCATTCAGATAAAAAAAACTTCTGCCTTTACAACCCCTTTAAGGCTGCTTTCACACTAAGGAGTTTTTGAAGCATTTTTGCTTAAAAAAAAAAAAGTGCCTAAAAAGCTAAAGAAAAATGCATCCCTTTAAATTCTATTTATGTGTTCACACTGGGGTGGTGCGCTTCCATTGCATTTTTGAAGCATGTTTGGTGAGTTAAAAAAACCTCACCAAAAACGATCCTCCCTATTGAAATGAATGGGAACTGCATCTAAAATGCCCCAAAAACGCACACAATAAGCATGTTTGGTGCAGTTTGAGTCACACCTTCCTCAAATGCTGAAAAAGTGCAGCAAAAATGCTCCATTAACGCATAGGCATTTTACAGGCAGTTTTGATGCGAACCAGTGGGGTTGATTTACTAAATCCACTTTGCACTACAAATCCACTTGGAGGTGCACTCGCTGTCGATTTGAGGGGAAGCTCTGCTGATTTCTATCATCTAATCATGTAGAAGCAAAAATGCTGTTTTTTAAATTTTCCTTGTATTCCCCCCTCAAATCTACAGCGACTGCACTTCAAAGTGCACGTGTAGTGCAAAGTGGATTTGCCTTTAGTAAATTAACCGCAGTGTGAAAGTAGCCTAATTGAACAAGCTGAAGTTAGAAGCTGATTGGTTACTATGCACAGCTGCACTAGATTCTGTGCGCACCAGTTTTAGTAAATCCCCTCCTCGGTGTGAATGGTACCATTGAAAAATCATTACATGCATGTATATGTGTTAGAAATGCCCTCTAAATGCATACAACACACCTGTCATGGGTTAAAAAAGACCCATATACTCGTTTTGGCTTTCACCATGATTTATGCTTCATATTAACAATGAGAAACTGTGCACAAAATTGTATAGTGAACAGAAACCCTGTTTAATGTCACTGGCATTCCAAAACTTATAATTATTTTATTATCCCCTATAAGGCTGGATTCACACCTAGGCATTTTTAGTGCATTTTGCAGATTTGCACTACAGAACGTGTTCCATAGGAAACCATGTTAAATGGACTGTAGTGCAAATCTGCAAAATGCAAAAAGCACTAAAACTGCATAGATGTGAATCCATCCTAAATGATTTTTATTTAGAATAGAGCTTTGTCATTTTCCTGCTTCCGATGTCCTCTAAATAAAATGTTACATTTGGGTTTCGGTTTCTAAGGTTTGGAGAGCTGATAATTAAGGATGAGCTCAGGTGTGTTTGAAAGCTGCACGTGCAGAGCCCGCCAGGAAGTCGGCACTGCACAGCACTAATCACAAGCAGTGAGACATTGTCCTGATGTGCGGCTGCAGAGATCGGGAAATGTCTCACTGCCTGTGATTAGCGCTGTGCAGTGCCGACTTCCTGGCGGGCTCTGCATGTGCGGCTTTTGAACACACCTGAGCTCATCCTTACTGATAATAAGAAGAGTAGTTAAGCCAGGGTCCAGAGTAAAACTAGGTACACATGGATCGAATATTTGGCCAGTTTAGCAGGGACAGGCCAAATTTCACTCTGTGTAGCCCTTTTGTTCAACAGAAGCCAATCATTAGATCGGCTTCTGTTGAACGGTCATGTTGGAAAATCTGCTTTTTATCAGCCGCTGCAGCACTGATCAGTGTATTCTGTCAGGGGAGGGGTTTCAATTGTTAGAATACAATAACGCAGCGGGGGGGGGGGGGGGGGATTTCCATCTTAATTTGTTAGTGGATTAGAGTGGAATGGATTAGAGCACCTGTCAGTTTTAATTGGTGTCAGTGCCCCCGTTAGGGAGATTCACTCTTTCGGTTTGTTCTGTTTATCGTTATCACCAAGAGTGAAACTGAAAGAAATTAACACATTTTTGGGATGTCCCCAGAATAGGGATAGAAGGGAAATCTTCCAATGGGGACACTAGTTCTGGTAGCAACCTTTGTAAGGACTTGTTGTCACTTCCTGTTTTGGCTATGGGATGGAAAGTGAAGGAAAATCTCCCTCCCCAATGTGCGACGTGGTTCCCAAACAAAATTGACGGCCTTTTTCCCCCACAAATAGAGCTTTCTTTTGGTGGTATTTGATCACCTCTGTGGTTTTTATTGTTTGCTCTATAAACAAAAAAAGAGCGACAATTTTGAAAAAAAAGCATTATTTTTTACTTTTTGCTATAATAAATATCCCCAAAAAATATATAAAAAAAACATTTTTTTCCTTTTGGTTTAGGCCGATACGTATTCTTCTACATATTTTTGGTTAAAAAAAAAATCACAATAAGCGTTTATTGATTGGTTTACACAAAAGTTATAGCGTCTACAAAATGGGGGATAGTTTTATGGCATTTTTATTAATAATTTTTTTTTGGCGGCGATCAGCGACTGTTATCGTGGCGGACATGTCGGACACTTTTGGCGCTATTTTGGGACCATTCACATTTATACAGCGATCAGTGCTATAAAAATGCATTGATTACTGTGTAAATGTGACTGGCAGTGAAGGGGTTAACCAGGAGGGGGCGCTGCAGGGGTTAAGTGTGTCCTGGGGATGTGTTCTAACTGTGGGGGGGATGGGCTATGTGTGTCACGACACTGATCACCGCTCCGATCCCAGTGTCCTGTCACTAGAAAGAATGGGGAAATGCTTGTTTACATCAGCATTTCCCCGTTCATCCTCTCCGTGAGACAATCGCGGGTATCCCCACGGACATCGAGTACACAGAGCTCGCGGTGGGCACGCGCGCACACAATGCTGCGTCTTAAAGGCGACGTGCAGGTACGTTAATATGCCTGTCCATGCCATTCTGCCAATGTATATTGGCATGCCCCGGCCGACAAGGGGTTAAACCTAGTACACACGATACGATTGTTGATAACCGAGCGTCTGATTTTTGTCAAAAGGGCGTGTGCCTGGATTTTGTTTTGCATACTAACGGTACACAATTGTCGTGCCACAAACACGAACATAGTGATGTACTATGAGGAATTTCAGCTCTTAAGCGCCACCCTTTGGGCCCCTATTGCTAATTTTATGTTTGGTGAACATTGATTCCGAGCATGCATGTTTGTACTTTCGACTTTTGTGTGACGGATTTGTGTACTGACCATACGAAAATCTGACGTCAAAATTTACTAGCCTGTCATCCAACATTTGTTGGCCGAAAGTTGGACAACAATTGTCAAAAGGAGCGTACTAACAGTAAGATTTTAGAATAACAGTCTGTCAACAGACAATCCCCTGCCAACAATCGTACCGTGTGTAGGAGGCTTTACTCTACCCAAAATGTAAGTGAGGTCTCCAGAACTGGACTCAGTATCCTATTTGAGGTCTCACTAAAGATCTATATAGGGGAATCAGGACCTCCTGCTGGTGACTGCTCTAGTGATGCATCCTAGAATTCTATTCACTTTTCCCACTGCCTGGCCACACTCTCTGGTTTTTTTTTTTGGTGAGAATTCTTACCACAACCACTTGCATTAGGTGTGGTTGCAGTAGCAGTTCGTTTGGCAGCAGTACTGCCTGCCAAAAAGATGATGCTATTTAAATTTGCTGTGTTGCAATTAGGGGTCGACCGATTATCTGTGCAGCCGATATTCACTTTTTTTTAAGCTTTGGTATCGCTAACAAGCTTACCGGTATTGCTTCAAGCGGTTGTTCCGGGGGTGATGCTGCAGGCATCTCCCCGCTACCGTTCTTTAGAACGGAGGGTCTACTTTCTTGTAATAATGACCGATGCGGCTCAGCAGCCGCTCGACTGTTATTACAGGGAGCGGGAGGGGACATCCCGCCACTCCGCCGGGTCTCCCGCTCCACCAGGAGGCCCGAACGATCAGCCGGCACGGCCGTTCGCTGGCTGAAGATCCAAACAAAGCAGATCAGCATTGTTCGGGTCTCAGATCTAGTAACTCAGAAGTGATGTCATGACTTTACTTCTGGATTACTGGCATCCTAAAGGCGCCAGTTTTAAAAAATAGAAAGTATTCAAAAATACAGATCTTGACATTTGGAATACTTTCAAGTGCAGAGGAGGGGTTTGGGGACTTATGGACCCCAGATCCCAACATAACGAGCACCGGTGCTTCCTATTACTGTCACAAGGGATGATTGTGATAAAAAAAAAAATTAAATCTACAGAATATCAGCACCGGATATTGGCTATTGACCTGAAAGGCAGCCAAAAAAATTTGGTATCAGCACTGGAAAAACTATATCGGTGGACCCCTAGTTGCAACTATGATATTGTGTACAAACATCTCCACTGGTGGTGTTAATCTGCTGCTGTGTGCAATGGGGGGCAGTTAAAACGCAATCAGACTACCGTATTTCTCATCTCTCTGCAACCTGTGTGAAGACAAAAAAAATCCCTTTTTTTTAATACTTGTACCTCATTTCTCTACGCAAGATCCACTATCAAATATCAGAGATAAAAAGTAAACATAAAAAAAGAAATGGACAATACAGAAAAAAGACTGTGAATGAAATAATCCAAGCCATTTAAAAGAGAAGTATGTTTTTTTTATTTTTTTTTATTTCCCCATTATACAGTATTTACCTAGGTGGATGCAGTATAGGTCTGATGCTGCATCTGTCCCCCGTCGCCTCTTCACTGAGACCCGAGCAGAGAGCTGCTGCCTGTCAGTCAGCAGCTCTCTTCTCTGCTCCTCCTCGCTCACTGGAGCACTGAGCTGTGGAGGGGGGTAGAGCGGGCGTTTCAGGCTCTCAGCTGCTTGCTGAGACAGGCATCAGTTCAGACTTTATTGCCGTGATGACGTGGTGCCTGGACTGATTTGTGTGACGTCAGCAGATAGTGGACTTCAGACCACTCTCGGCTGAAAATGGGTCACAGGAGTGCAAAACGGATTGTACTCCTGTGACCCATGGGAGAAGCCCAGCCAAACGAGCTCAGGCTGGACTTCTCCTTTAATTATTAGAACCCTGTGCATGAATAGGTTTCCTTTACTGGCCAGAATAAGCGCCTAGGTAAGAAAAACACAGACTACTGTCTGCAAAGGCCCTGAGGGCTGCATGATAGTAGCCAAAGGACCACATGACCGCAGAATGGGCACCAGGTCCCTATACAGATTGAAACCGCATTACCGCCTTCCTTAGCTGTTAAACCAAATATCAGAGCTGAGATGCAGCATTTTACTGCTTTATGCTGCTTGGCTCTCCACCTTACAATTTTTTGCACGCTGAAAGTCTACAACCAGTTAATTTTAGTTTTTCTTTTTTATATTAGTTCTGATGAGCTCTTTAAACCTATACATGTGAATATTAATAAAACCAACATGTCATTTTAGAGGTGCTTAAAGTGATATTAAAGGCAAAAAACCATGTCATATTTACCTGCACTGTGCAGTGGTTTTGCACAGAGCGGCACAGATCCTCCTCTTCTCAGGTCCCCCGCTGGCACTCCAGGCCCCTCATTCCTGTTGAGTGCCCCCAGAGCAACCAGCTTACAATGGGGGCACCCAGGCAGACGCGATTTAGAGCCGCTGCTCAGTGTGTCACTTTATGTCATGTTGTGTCTGTTCCCTACTCCTCTCATTGGCTGTGATTGACAGCAGTGGGAGCTAATGAGGAGGGAGAGTCCCCGGAGAGCCAAGGCTCTCGTGCTCATTGCTGGATCGAGAGGGAACTCAGGTAAGTATTAGGGGGAGGGGGCTGGGGGAACTGCTGCACACAGATGTTTTTTTCTTTTTACCTTCAGCCTTTAGAACTACTTTAATGGCTTTGTTTGTTATATGAGTTATTACTAATGCATGGTAATCATCATTTCTGTCACCCTGATTACTGCAGGCTGTCACCTGAAGCTCTCTTTCTACAATAGTAGCTTTGCGATTTATCTGAGCCAGAATGTGGCCTGTGATATTGACTGCAGCAAGGACGTATGCTCCATACATTACCTTCCCAGTGGCACTCGTGGTGGGAGCGGTGGGATATCACTTGGAATGGTTTATTCGTGGAACCCCACAACAGACTAAAGAAGAGCAGAGCATTTTAGAAAAAAGAGAGGAAAGAATCCTACAGGAGGCTGCAGGACGGGATCTCACTCAAGTCACCAGTCTGAAGGAAAAACTGGAATTTACACCCAAAGCTGCCCTTAATCGCAATCGACCAGAAAAAAGCTAAAAATATGAAACTCCTCCCATTTCTTAATTTTAGGTGGTATTCTGATTGTACCAGAGACCTGATGGAAGAACATTGTATACATCCCTTCAGTTCAGAACAGTGAAGATTGATGGTGCATCTTTATAATTTTGAATATATTTCCTCTTGATGGGCTCTTCAGCAGAATCCTTTTACCTCTTTGGTTTCAAGTCTTTCACCTCTAAACTTGCTCACCCCTAAAAAATGGATTGCTGTTGCCCATGCTTTGTCTTATATAAAAACTATCTAATACATAAATGGAATGTTGTGTATCTCAAGATTTATTTCTGGTTGGGCTCACTCACTGCATTGCCACATAAACAGAACAAAATGTGTTTTTCTCTTTTAAATAAAGATATAATATGTCATGATAAAAATATAAATTATATCGTCTTCCTAAGTAGAGATGTCCAGTCTGTAATGAGAAAACAATCATGTAATATTTTATTAAAGTGGGAGTAAAGTTCCAAGCATTACTTTTCCCTATAGGTAAGCCCATAATAAGGCTTACCTATAGGTAGTATAAATATCTCCTAAACGTGCACCGTTTAGGAGATATTTACATTACATTAAGCCAGTAACGTCACTGGTGCATGCGGTCTGAAGGAATGGCCAACCGTGTCGTTCCTTCTGAGCCCTGTGCCACAATCAGCAGCTCCCGCGCACATGCATTGCGGCACCGGCCAGTCACAGAGCCGGACTCCGCGAACCTGGAAGCAAGACGGGTGAAGATGGGAGCCCGCTGCAGCTCTGAGATCTCGTGCGGGAGGGCTTTGTTTTAAGGTAAATATAACACGCGATGCATACTAGCACATTATGTCTTTACCTTGCAGGAAGTAAAAAAAAAAGTCCAGCGGTTTACATCTGCCTGCACTGCAATGTTTAAGTGCTTGTTTTGTTCAGGGGAGAGGAGAAAGTCTGTTGCTCACCCGATCCTCCGCTCCAGCAGCAAACAGCACTCTCCCATGATCCAACAGTGGACTGTTCCTGGCATCCCCATGTCCAAAGTAAGTCTACGGAGCCTGCTCTGGGCTTGATGATGTCAGGAACAGTCCACTGCTCAACACCTGTAGGGGTGGGAGAGCAGGAGCTGCAGGGATCGGTCTTGTGCTGGGAGGATCAGGGGATTAGGTACTTGTATCTCCCTTCATCTCTCCCCTCGACAAAAATGAGCAATTAGCCCCCACTGCAATAGAAGACCTATTTTTGCCAGGAGTTCAGTAGAGAACAGTCAGTCCGTCTCCAACTTGGCGATACTGTCTCGTAGGGTTGTGTATTCAGGATGGAATGAACAGGTGTATGATGCCTTTCGTAGCTCCCATATATATTTTTCAGCTGTGTATTTAGCTATTTGTCAGGGGTTTAGCTTTAACCTCTTCACAATGGCCATATGCATACACCGTCAGGAGGGCCTCAACGCCGAGAGGCTGCATATATGCGCACCAAAATGTAAACAATGCTGTGCCGAGAGCGCGCAGCCTGTGCACTCCTGGTACAATTATTGGCAGGTACTGCCTCTACTTGCGATCAGGAGCTTTCCGATCATGTGACAGCCAATAACGGTGGTCACATGATTGTAATGCCCGCAGCCCGGGGTCTGAAATCTCTTAAGGAGTTGGGAGGCACCGGCATTAAGGACTCGTTAACACCACATGCAAGGCAGTGCTTTTTTATTCATAAAAAAAGTATGGAAAGTAGATGATATGGGTTCCAATGGCATAGTTCCAGTGCTTTTCCAGAAAAAAAAAGTACAACATGCTTTTTTCCTGCACAAAACTGTACTGGAATGCAGTAAATGCAAAAAAAAGCTTTTAGATGCACATGCAGAAACACATATGAAACGGATCTGGGGGACATTTTTGTCGTGTGAACTGACACTAGAAAGCATCAAAAATGCACCAGACCCCAGTAAGGGAAAAAAAACATCTGGAATGCATCCAGAAATGCAAAAAGCAACAAAAACGCACCAGAGCGCATCAAAAATGTGTTAAAAACACATGCAGAGAGGCATCTGGAAGACATTTTTGTGGTGCATCTGTAGAAAGCCTTCTATGAAGAAAATATGATGGTCAGGCTGTAGTACCTGTTCAGCACTACAGCCTGACCATCATATTTTCTTCATGGAAGGCTTTCTACAGATGCTCAGCTCTTAGCAATGTTTTAAAAATGTAATTTTATTTTCAAGAAAAAAATGGGCCCTGATATGTTAGGCTATGACCCGATTACGTCAAGTTGCGCAATTACCCCGATTCACACTTAAACCCATTTTTTTTTTTTTTTTTAATTACATTTTTTTTTCAAGAAAAAAAATGGGCCCTAATATGTTGCGCTATGACCCGATTGCAGAAAGTTATGCAGTTAGCCGACTGTGGCAAATTACGCTATTACCCGATTGCAGCAAGTTGCGCAATTACCCCGATTGTATCAAGTAATGCTATTATCCGATTGCCACAAGTTGCACAATTACCCGATTGTGGCAAATTCCTTATTGCTGCAAGTTGCGCAATTACCTGATTGCGTCAAGTTCAGATTGCGACAAGTTGCGCAATTATGTAGAATTAATTATTGCTGCAAATTGTGCAATTGGCCGATTGCGTCAAATTCCTTATTGCTGCAAGTTGCGCAATTACCCGATTGTGTTAAATTCCAATTGTGTCAAGTTACATCATTACATTTAAAAGCAATTTTTTAAAAGTTTAATTTTTTGTAAGAAAAAAATGGGCCCTGATATGCTGCACTATGACCCGCTTGCGGCAAGTTGCGCAATTATCGGATTGCGTCAAGTTACGATTGTGGCAAGTTGCGTAATTACCCCGGTTGCGTCAAGTTACGTCATTACATTTACACAAAAATGGGCCCTGATATGACTCGATTGCTTCAAGTTGTGCAATTACCCATCGAGTTACGCTGCAAAAGGGGGCTCCCGGATTCCGATAAGCCCCCTGGCCGCAGACCCCGACAATCAACGGCCAGGGTTGTCAGGAAGAGGCCCTTGTCCTCATCAACATGGGGACAAGGTGCTTTGGGGTGGGGGGGCCGCAGGGCGCCCCGCCCCAAAGCACCCACCCACCCATGTTGAGGGCATGCAGCCTGGTACGGTTCAGGAGGGGGGGCCCGCTCGCTTGTCCCCACCCCCTTTCCTGACCGGCTGGGCTGCGTGCTCGGATAAGGGTCTGGTATGGATCCAGGGGTGACCCCCCACGTGTTTTTTTCAGCGTAGGGGTTCCACTTAAAATCCATACCAGACCCAAGGGCCCGGTATGCTCTTGGTGGGGGGGACCCATGCCGTTTTTTTATTTAAAATTTGGCGCGGAGTTCCCCCTCAAGATCATCTAAGCACAAGTCGCATGCCAAAGTCGGATCATGCAAGACAGAAGAGAGAAGTGCAGCAATTCCAGAATTAGGGTGGAATCGATTGATCTCCTATCAATTGGCCAAGGCAACTATACCTGCCAGGTAAATTTACTAGCAGCCCTGCCTAACCATCAGTGTGCTGCATCCTCCCCCTGCCTACAAAACTAAGTCTAAACAAAACTAAGTGATAACATCAAATTTAACACACCTGTTCCCCATTTACACCTGGTAACACTAACGAGTCACATGACACCGGGGAGGGAAAATGGCTAATTGGGCCCAATTTGGACATTCTCACTTAGACTCCATTCACACAGGGGCAACTTTGGATCCGACTTCAAGTCGCCCCTAGTCGCCTCAAGTCGCGCTACATGAAAAAATTAAAGTAAGTGAATGGATCCGTCTTAATGCACACTACTGCAGTCGCTCAGACTTCAGTATATGTTCCTGTACTACTTCAATCCGACTTCTAGGCGACTTGTACCCATTGATCTCAATGGAAGTCCCCTTCAAGTCGGATCCCCGTTCATAATGAGGAAACTTTACAGGAAAAAGAAAAGAATTTACCCAGGAAGAGTGACTGCGATATGCCAGCGCCGAGCTGGCTCGCTTATCGGGAACGGAAAAATGTTTTTTCCTTTCCCGATGAGCGACAAGCAATACTGACATGTGTTTGGTATGAATCATGAGGGGGAACTCCACGCCAAATTTTAAATAAAAAACCGGCATGGGTTCCCCTCCAAGAGCATACCAGGCTCTTAGGTCTGGTATGAATTTTATGGGGGAACTCCCTATGCTGAAAAAACGGCGTGGGGGTCCCCCCAAAATACATACCAGACCCTTATCCAAGCACGCAGCCCGGCCGGTCAGGAAAGGGGGTGGGGACAAGCGAGTGCCCCCCTCCTCCTGAACCGTACCAGGCCGCATGCCCTCAACATGGGTGGTGGGTTCTTTGGGGAAGGGGGGCCCCATCACCCCAAAGCACCTTGTCCCCATGTTGATGAGGACAAGGCCTCTTCCCGACAACCCTGGCAATTGATTGTCGGGGGGCTTATCAGAATCCAGCCCCCCCCTATGTGAATGAGTATGGGGTACATCGTACCCCTATCTATTCACCTGGGGGGAAAAAGTGTCAATAAAAAAACACACTACCACACTACACAGGTTTTTAAAGTAATTTATTAGGCAGCTCCGGGATCTTCTTCCAACTTCGGGGGTTTCTTCCGACTTCTCCGCTCTCTCCGGCCTCTTCTCCAGCCTCTTCTCCTGGTGTCCGGTTCTTCTCCCGCTCTCCGGTTCTTCTGCCGGTAGTGTGTTTTTTTTATTGACACTTTTTTTCCCCCTAGGTGAATGGGTACCCCATACTCCTTCACATAGGGTGGGGATCTGGGGCCCCCCTTATTAAAGGGGGCTCCCAGTTTCCAATAAGCCCCCCATCCACAGACCCCGACAACCAACGGCCAGGGTTATTGGGAAGAGGCCCTTGTCCTCATCAACATGGGGACAAGGTGCTTTGGGGTGGGGGGGCCGCAGGGCCCATTTTGGGACCATTCACATTTATACAGCGATCAGTGCGATTAAAAATGCATTGATTAATGTGTAAATGTGATTGGCAGTGAAGGGGTTAACCACTAGGTGGAGCTGTAGGGTTAAGTGTGTCCTAGGGAGTGATTCTAACTGTGGGGGGGAGGGGCTGTATGTGACATGACACTGATCACCGCTCCCGATTACAGGAAGCTGTGATCAGTGACAGTGTCATTAGGCAGAATGGGGAAATGCTTGTTTACATCAGCATTTCCCCGTTCTTCCTCTCCGTGAGACGATCGCGGGTATCCCCGCAGACATCGAGTCCACAGTACCCGCAATCACACTCACGGAGCTCACGGCGGGAGCATGCGCGCCCGCAAACAGCTTCTTAAAGGGCAACGTATAGGTACGTTAATATGCCTGTACGTGCCCTTCTGCTGACGTAAATCGGCGTGAGCCGGTCAGCAATCGATTAAAGCACAAACAGCGGCCATATTGTTATGTCATGAAAATAGTTTGTTGGGGCCTGCTTGGCCCAAAAGATCTATTTAAAGTAATATTAAACCTGGAATTCTACTTTAATTAACCGACTTCCTCTGAGCTCAGGTTGCCCTGGCCATCACCAAACCTCTTACCAGATAATGAAGGAGACGCAGCACAGTGATGAGTTAATCTGTATGTCCCTCTGCTTTCATCTCCTATCAGCATGCTTCTTGTCTGCACATGAACTGATTGGTTCCTTGTGCTGCTTCTTCCTCAACCATTCAAGTTCTGCTATACACGGACTGTAAGAGGCTGATATCAGGTCAAATTTAGGTATATACACCGCTTGTAATAAAAATACTTTTCATTATGTATTAACGATTACAGTCTTCCATTCATTTGTGTTTTACATCTACCTAGATTTCAGCTTTAGGGTTATCAGAGGCAGGTTAAAAGACTAAAGTCATAGATTTTAGGTTTACTTTAAAGCAGACCTGAACTAAAAAAGTGAAAATTTGTTATCTTATAGGTAATGTCTAAAAGTGTTACCTGTGCCTAAGCAGTGCACTAAAAATGCACATTTTGTCATGAATTCCTTCTAAAAAATAGCAATGGACTTTAAAAGCAGTTTAAAACCCCAGCATTTTTTTGCTTAACATTGAGAACAATAAAGTAAACATTCCCCAGTAACCTAATTGTTAAATATCTTACCCCAGCACTTTGGCTTACAATTTGAATGCTGGTGACTCCTGCTCTCTCAGTGCTGCTTCCCTTAGCTTTTGGTCTTCACCAGAAAGAGTTAAAGTGACACTAAACTCTGGTTTAAAAAAATGTTATTCAAGTACAGTTGTGTTCAAAATTATAGCAGTCCCACATCGCTAACCAGATCAATCACTGTTTTTGGTATTTTTTTGCACTATAAAGAAAAGGGAGTGTCTTGCTATCCCAGGTCATAGGGCTGTGTGTTTCTATTGATGCACATGCAGAAGGTTTTTTCACATTACAGAATGCATAGAATGCAGTATGGTAAAAAAAAACTTCTGCTTTTAAAACTACTTTAATTCTGGTGATCAATGCTTTCTGCAGCTTTCCTTATGCTCCTTGATTATTTAGTATTACTAATCAACTCTAACATGAGAAAACCAAGCTCTGCTTCTACCAACATGGCCACCTCCACACAGAAATATTGGGCAGAGCACAGCACTTACACCCTGGTCCAATGTGGACAATAGGGTGCGACTTGTCATGCAATTTGAAACTGTCAAATCCCATGACAAGTCACACCGGTGTGACCCGGGGCTTAGTAATGGGGAAAAGATTTTGCTGCAGGACTCCTGTAGGCAATACTGGTGACTGGTCCTTTGCCCTTCGTTTGCCTATTTTGACCCAGCTTCCACAATTCATGTCCTCTTAAAGAATACATGGATATGCAACCAGTTACAACCTAAAGCAGTTTTTTCAACCAGGGTGCCGTAACACCATGGGGTGCCTTGGGAAAATGCCTAAAAATTGCTCTAAATTGCCCAGAAATTGTCAACCAGCTGGTGAGTGGGTCAAGCCTGATTTTTTTGTTTGTTATACAAAGCCACACGTTTTATTGTGCACCACTACATCCTTGGGCACCGTGTGGGCCAGCTGCCAGCTTCCTAACAATGGATGACATCATAGGTTAATAAGGAGGACATCAGGTACCTAAGGACGTCCTTGTTTGCCCCTCTCTTGCACTGGGGTCATGTTAGCTGAACGAGGAAGAGAAGTTAAGGGAGAAGAGAAATGCTGAAATACTAATCAGTACCAAGGAGTGCAAAGGAGTATTTGCTTTGTAAGAATAAATCACCTCTAATATTTGGCGTCCTACATGTGTGTAGAAGTCACTGCAATATGTAAAACTGTCCATTACGTTTTTTACAATTTAGAGTGGAGTGCCTTGCCTGAACAAAGGCTGAGATACACTGACCTAAAGGATGTTAGCAATCTAGGAATTTAAGGGTATTTATATACTAAGCTCCATGAGCAGGGCCCTCCTATTCCTTCTGTATTAAACTGTATTGTAATTGTACTGCCCCCCTTATTTATTGTAAAGCGCTGCATAAACTGTTGACGCTATATAAATCCTGTATAATAATAATAATAAACTAGTTGATGATGATGACAAACATATCCATTTTTGGCTTAAGACAACACAAACTCCTAAATATAATAAAACATAAAGACAAATGACAGCATTCTCTTACAAGTTTCATGTGTATTAAAGATGTAGCTGTAGCTCCCTAGTGTGATGTGTTTGACCTCGACTTCTTGTGCTCTGAGTTCAGAATAATGAGGAAACACTTGCTGCCTTCATCTGATAAGGTCTTTAATGGGATTCTAGAGGAAACTACTAACTGGTGACTCCATAATCTATTGTTACTGCAAGCTTGAAGACTAAACACAGATGTGTAAGCAACCAAACACAAGAACTAGTGAGTGGCAGAAACAGATATGTATGGCTTGAAGAATGTATTCTAAAGCAACTGGCCACTGTCTGTCGTATTAAATTATAATACTCAGAACATTCAGAAATAAGTAAACAGGTAAATGTTGGTGATTTCTTTTTTTTTGTTGTTTAATAAGCTGTAATGGTATTTGCCTGTAAAAGGAGGATATATTTGTGTGCTCCCTACTATTGTGCCTAGTTTACATCCTACTAAATACCCTGTAGGTTCACATCCTTCTTTCTTTCACTGACCACAGATGCTGGAGCATTCTTTCTTTAACTAAACACAGACCACGGATGATGGGGCATTCTTCCACTGACCACCAACACTATAGTATTCTTTCTCCTATTAACCACGGATGCTGGGGCATTCTTCCACTGACCACCAACACTATAGCATTCTTTCTCCTAATGACCACGGATTCTGGGGCATTCTTCCACTGACCACCAACACTATAGTATTCTTTCTCCTATTGCCCACGGATTCTGGGGCATTCTTCCACTGACCACCAACACTATAGTATTCTTTCTCCTATTAACCACGGATGCTGGGGCATTCTTCCACTGACCACCAACACTATAGTATTCTTTCTCCTATTAACCACGGATGCTGGGGCATTCTTCCACTGACCACCAACACTATAGTATTCTTTCTCTTATTGACCACGGATTCTGGGGCATTCTTCCACTGACCACCAACACTATAGTATTCTTTCTCCTATTGACCACGGATGCTGGGGCATTCTTCCACTGACCACCAACACTATAGTATTCTTTCTCCTATTAACCACCGATGCTGGGGCATTCTTCCACTGACCACCAACACTATAGTATTCTTTCTCCTATTGACCACGGATTCTGGGGCATTCTTCTACTGACCACCAACACTATAGTATTCTTTCTCCTATTGACCACGGATTCTGGCGCAATCTTCCACTGACCACCAACACTATAGTATTCTTTCTCCTATTGACCACTGATTCTGGGGCAATCTTCCACTGACCACCGACACTATAGTATTCTTTCTCCTATTAACCACAGATTCTGGGACAATCTTCCACTGACCACCAACAGTATAGTATTGTTTCTCCTATTAACCACGGATGCTGGGGCATTTCTCCCACCGACCACCAACACTATAGTATTTTTTCAATTAACCACAGATGCTGGGGCATTCTTCCACCGACCACCAACACTATAGTATTCTTTCTCTTATTGACCACGGTTTCTGGGGCAATCTTCCACCGACCACCAACACTATAGTATTCTTTCTCCTATTAACCACGGGTGCTGGGGCATTCTTCCACCGATCACCAACACTATAGTATTCTTTCTCCTATTGACCGCGGATGCTGGGGCATTCTTCCACCGACCACCAACACTATAGTATTCTTTCTCCTATTGACTACGGATGCTGGGGCATTTTTTCACTGACCACCAACACTGTAGCATTCTTTCTCCTATTGACCACGGATGCTGGGGCATTTTTTCACTGACCACCAACACTCTAGCATTCTTTCTCCTATTGACCACAGATGCTGGGGCATTCTCCCACTGACACCTGGGCACTCTTTCTTCTACTAACCACCAATATCGTGTCATTTTTTCTGCCATTATCCACACATGCTTGTGCATTCTCCTACTGACCTTTGACAACATAGCATTCTTTCTCCCACTGACTATGGACACCATGGCATGCTTTCTCTCACTGACCACGAATGCTGGGGCATTTCTCTACTTACTGCCAACACTGGGGCTTTTTTTTCTCTGACTGACCACTGATGGTTGCCCTCACTCTTCTACTGATCACCAACAGGGCCATTATTCTTTCCACTAGCCACTAACACTGGGCATTCTACCTCCTCCTACTGGCCACCAACAGTGGAACATTGCCTCTCACACTGACCTCTTTTATTAGCAAAATAGAACACAAGCTGCAGTGCCTTTGGGCAGGCCATGCAGCTAAAGGTTTAACTGCACTTTCGTATGTGATTATACAGAGGTGTGGATGTTTCTGAAGCCGGGAAGAATTGTGTTTGTTGCTAATTAAAGCGTACAGTACTTATCTTTAGGTAAGTGTTTTTGCAAAAATTATTGGGGTTTTATCCAATATCTGGGAAATTATTTGGCATTGGTATTTAGCACTTAGTAATAAGTGACTTTATACAGGAAACACATCTGTATTTCATTTTGAACACACTTTGAGAACATTGTGGATCATTGGACAAACTTTGGTTTGTTATTAAAAAGGTCTTTTTTATTGGATTTGGAATGAAGCTTTAACTGGGAATGTATAGCCCGTACACATGGGTCGAAAATCGGCCACAATCATCCGGTACAGTATAAACCGGCCAGCATTCTGCCCGTGTGTACAGCTGCGTGTCTGACAGAAGCTGATCTCGCCACCCGTTTCTGTCAAACGAGCATGCTGGAAAACCAGCAGCCGATAGGCATCTGATCAACGCCTGTAGCCTATGGCTGCGAGCGCTGACCGGTCTGTTCTGGTTGGGGGGGGGGTGGGTGGTCCCCTTGTCAGAACACAATAGCACAGCGGGGAGATTGCTGTACTAATATTGCATAGTTGGTACAGTGACCTCCTCGTTTTTTTTTCCTTCAGCCCGCTGCGTTGAATGGAATAAAAGGCTCACCACACACATTACCATCTGATTGTACAACCTCTATTAGAAGTGTCAAGAAGTATTTAGTGCAAGGGCTTGTTTGATTCATTGCTGTTGATTGGATAGTTTAGGTAGAGCATCATATTCGTTTTGGTGGATCTAAAGTTGATTGTATGGTCAAATTATAACGTGTGGTGAACCCTAACCTGGATACTCAATGGCTGATATTCTGCAAAAATAAGATATGTACATCCTAACGTCAGTGTGCTATACACTCACCGGCCACTTTATTAGGTACACCTTGCTAGTACCGGGTTGGACCCCCTTTTGCCTTCAGAACTGCCTTAATTCTTTGTGGCATGGATTCAACAAGGTATTGGAAACATTCCTCAGAGATTTTGGTCCATATTGACATGATAGTATCACACAATTGCTGCAGATTTGTCGGCTGCACATCCATGATGCAAAATCTCCCATTCCACCACATCCCAAAGGTGCTCTATTGGATTGAGATCTGGTGACTGTGGAGACCATTGGAGTACAGTGAACTCATTGTCATGTTCAAGAAACCAGTGGTGAGATGACTTGAGCTTTGTGACATGGAGCATTATCCTGCTGGAAGTATCCATCAGAAGATGAGTACACTGTAGTCATAAAACGGTGGACACAGTAAGGAACAATACTCAGGTAGGCCGTGGCATTTAAACAATGCTTAATTGGTACTAAGGGGCCCAAAGCGTGCCAAGAAAATATCCCTCACACCATTACACCACCATCAGCCTCAACCATTGATACAAGGCAGGATGGATCCATGCTTATGTGTTGTTTACGGCAAATTCTGACCCTACCATCTGAATGTCACAGCTGAAATCGAGACTCATTAGACCAGCAACGTTTTTCCAATACTCTATTGTCCAATGTTGGTGAGCCTGAGCGAATTGTAGCCTCAGTTTCCGGTTCTTAGCTGACAGGAGTGGCACCAGTTGTGGTCTTCTGCTGCTGTAGCCCATCTGCTTCAAGTTTCGATGTGTTGTGTGCGTTCAGAGATGGCATTCTGCATACCTTGGTTGTAACAAGTGGTTATTTGAGTTACTGTTGCCTTTCTATCATCTTGAACCAGTCTGCCTTTTCTCCTCTGACCTCTGACATCAACAAGGCATTTTCGTCCAACACAACTATCACTCACTGGATATTTTCTCTTTTTTGGACCATTCTCTGTAAACCCTAGAGATGGTTGTGTGTGAAAATCCCAGTAGATCAGCAGTTTTTGAAATCAGACCAGCCTGTCTGGCACCAACAACCAGGCCATGTTCAAAGTCACCTAAATTCCATTTCTTCCCTATTTTGATGCATGGTTTAAACTTCAGCAAGTCATCTTCACCACGTCTAGATGCCTAAATGCACCACTTGCTGTGCTCCTACATGTGAACAGTAACGGTCGCTGTCAGCCTGTCATTACTTTGTACAAGCTTAACAGCTGCTGCTGTTTGCATGCACCCATCATTCCTGCTTCAAGAATCCACAGATTCTTGCTGCTGGAGTCTGGTGTATGCGGCTAAATGGCTGTGTGAAGTAGGCCTAACAGTGATTCTCAGACAAACAGAAAAACACACAGATAAAGTAGCTGTATTATCCACCAAAAAAAATTGTATTCTGGTTATCCAGTTCTGAAATCTACATTGCTCTGCCACACAGCCCTTTCTGACAGAGGTGTGATCCGACTTTGCCCTACGACCTCATGTCTGACTTTCATGCGACTTCAATGAACAGGCTCCAACTTTGATCTGACCATATCAGGCCCTTTGAGTCTAGTATGAATCTTGAGGGGGGAGCCCCACGCAAAAAAAACAGCGTGGGGTCCCCCCAAAATCCATACCAGACAAGCAAGTGTGCCCCCTCCTGGACAATACCAGGCCACATGCCCTCAACATGGGGGGGGGGGTGGGTGCTTTGATCCCCAAAGCTTCTTGCCCCCATGTTGATGGGAACAAGGGCCTCTTCCCGACAACCCTAGGAAGTGGTTGTGGGGGTCTGCGGGCAGGGGGCTTATCGGCATCTGGAAGTCCCCTTTAACAAGGGGGGCCCCAGATCCCGGCCCTACTGTCTTCTCCCTCCGGTGATATTTTCTTCCACTGGTCTTCTCCCTCCACTGCTGTCTTCTCCACAGCCAACCCGGTCCTCCTCCAACACTGGCTCCCGCCATTGTGTCATCTACTCGATGTCTGCCAGTTCTTATATAGCCATGGGGTGTGGCCATCCGGTAACGTCACCATGAGACTCCGCCCCTTGTGATGTCACATGCCTCCCTCCCATATTGAGGGCATGTGGCCTGGTATGGTTCAGGAGGGGAAGCAGCTCGCTCGCCCCCCCCCCTTTCCTCGCCCGCTGGGCTGTATTCTCAGATAAGGGTCTGGTATGGATTTTGGGGGGGACCCCACAACCTTTGTTTTATGATTTGGGGTTCCCCTAAAAATCCATACCAGACAGAAGGGCCTGGTATGGATTTTGAGGATATCCCACGCGTTTTTTTTTTTTTTGGCATGGGACCCACTTAAAATTCATACTAGACCCGAAGGGCCTGTTATGGATTGGGAGGGACCCCCATGCTGTTTTTTTTTATAATGCTGTCTCTTTTTGTTTACATTCTGAACCCCGCTGACAGCAGGGGTGCCAGCTTCTCAACAACCAGTAACTCATCCCTGCTGCTTACAGCAGGGATGAGTCACTGGTTGTTAGGATGCCAGCACCGCCAGCTCTTTAGAAACAGATATTTCATCACGGCTGCTTACAGCAGGGACGGGTCACTGGTTCTTAGGACTCAGGCGGGTCCTGGCTCCTAACAACATGCACAAATTGCATACAAAATCAAATTTAAAAAAAATGCATGTAGATTTGATTTTAATGTGTTTTAATTGAAGTCTATGGACCACAAAATCACACTGCATTGCACCAAGGTAGCACAGTACCCTTCCCTAAAGACGCATCGCAGCTGCTTTGCATTGTCGCATCTGAAATCATATCAGTGTGAACCAGGCTTCAAAGTAGAACTATAGGCAAAACTTTTTTTTTTTTCCTTTTGGGTAGCGTAAGGGCAGGTTATAACCCCTGAAAGGTTTATTTTTGGCATCTTTGTTCCATTAGGGAGATTTCCCTTCACTTCCTGTCCCATAGCAAAAACAAGAAGTGAGAGGAAATTCCTGAAAATTAAGGGAATTCCTTGGGGACCCCCAGGCCACCAGAACCAGTGACCCTAGAGGAAGATTTTCTCTCTACTTTAACTTTCACTTTCAATGATAATGGTAAAAACAGAGGGTGAATCTCCGTAACGGGGACACAGACAGAATTTAAAAACTGACAGGTGTTCCAATCCTTCTCCCATCTAACTAAAACTAAAAAAAAGTTATTGCCTTTAGTTATACTTGTTGACCACAATGTATACAGTTGTTCTCAAAAGTTTGCAAACCCTGGGATAAATTGTGACATTTTGGCAATAATATTGAAAATATGACTTATCATGCCAACAAACTGTCTTTTATTTAAGGATAGCAATCACATGAAGCCATTTATTATCACATAGTTTTTTTGGATCCTTTTTAAATCATAATGATAACAGAAATCACCCAAATGGCCCTGATAAAAAAGTTTACATACCCTGGAATGTTTGGCCTTGGTACAGACACATTTGTGGCTTTTTAAATCACAATTAGTGTCTGTGTATCAATGAGTTTGTTAGCTCTCACATGGATGCCCTAAGCAGGCTAGACACTGAGCCATAAGGAGGTAGAAAAGGACATTTAAAAGACCTGCGTAACAAGGTAATTAAACTTTACAAAGATGGAAAAAGATATAAAAAGATATCCAAAGCCTTGAATATGCCAGTCAGTACTGTTTAATCACTTATTAAGAAGTGGAAAATTAGGGGCTCTTTTGATACCATGCCAAGGACAGTGCGGCCAGCTGGTCACAGAGGCAATGAGAGACTAGATCATCTCGCCTCTATGGCCTTGGAGGACCGGAGCAATACTTTCGGTCTAGGGCAGAAGTAAACCCATTTCTTTTTTAATCTTTTGCTCTTAAAGGTAAAGGAGAGATTTTGAATCTTTTTGACCTTAGATCTCTCCATAAAGAGAACCTGTCATCCTTATTTCTATTACAAGGGATGTTCACATTCCTTGTAATAGAAATAAAAGTGATATAAACAAAAATTAAATTAAAGGTACGGTGTAAAAATAAAATAGGATTATTTTTTAAAGCTCCCTCATCCCTCCGTGCTCGTGTGCAGAAGTGAACGCATACATAAGTCGCAAACGCATATGTAAACAGTGTTTGCACCACACATGTGAGGTATCACTGGGAACGTTAGAGCGAGTGCAATAATTCTAGCACTAGACCTCCTCTATAACTCTAAACAGGTAACCTGTAAAAAAATTTCAAACGTCACCTATGGAGATTTTTAAGTACCATAGTTTGTCACCATTGCACAAGCGTGCGCAATTTTAAAGCATGACATCCCTTTACTCAGCGTAACATCATCTTTCATATTTTAACAAAAAATTGGGGTATTTATTGTGCTTTGTTTGTATTCATTAAAAAAAAAATTTTCCCCAAAAAATTGCGTTTGAAAAACTGCTGTGCAAATACAGTGTGACATAAAAATTGCAACAATTGCCAATTTATACCCAAGGGTCTCTGCTAAAAAAAATATACAGTATATCATATATATATATATATATATATATATATATATAAGGCTTTTTGCAGTTACTGCCAAGCTACAATCACTTATATTAATGGCATCTTGTGGTGATTCCAGGGAACTACAACAGAATCTCTACTGTACTTTCCTACAGTGATACCTTTCCTGTGGTAAACTGCTGAGCCTGCACACTTCAATGGCAGGTTGTCGGCGTCTTCAGCTATTCGTGACTGTCTGCACCGCCAGAGATTACCTGCGGCGATCGATGCTGGACACAATTTTGTGTGACAGGAAGTAACACAAATTTACACTTCCTCTATTATGTGTACCCATCTAGTTGGGAAAAATGACATTATGGTATTGGTTTATGTAAGTTAAAGCGGTGTTCAGGCTGGGGAAAAAAAAAAATGAAAAGTCAGCAGCTACAAATACTGTAGCTGCTGACTTTTAATATTCGGACACTTACCTGTCCAGGGAACCTGCAATGTCAGCACCCCAGCTGATTTTCTGACCGGCTGTCGTGTGCTGCCACCACCATTCCTCGTAGTGGAAACCGGCAGTGACGCATTTCGGCTTCATAGCCAGTTCCTTTCTGCGCATACGAGAAGTGCGCTGGGCTTTCTAATTGGCCCAGTGGCGGGGGAAGGGGGAAAAAGGATGGGGCCCGAACTTCCGAGCGACGGCGCCTGTCAAAGATAGATACCCGTTCCCCCCTCCCCCCTGAAAGGTGCCAAGTGTGGCACCGGAGGGGGGGGGGGAGCAGATCAGCGTAAGTTCCACTTTTGGGTGGAACTCTGCTTTAACGAAGATAGGATTGGCGAATATATTCAATGGCGGATCTTGTGTGGATACCAGGGAATGAACTTTGTGTGCTGGAGCACAGAAATCTTTGATGGCATAGATACTGGAGAGTGAGCTGTGTATGCTAAAGTGTAGGTCTCAATGGTTGATGGATATTACTAGTAATATTGATAATGAGAAATGAGCAGTGAGTACTGCATTCAGATATCGATATGGCATATATCCCCACTGTCCTGATTTCTGCAGGGCTGTCCCGGGATTTGAACTAAATTACATCAAACAGCAAGCCTATCCCCCAGCACTGGGTGTTAGAATGTTCGATCCAGCATCCGATGCCAATATAAGATCTCCCACTTATCGATCCACTCCACTATCTCCAATCACCCTTATGATATCACAAGATAATCCACTCCCCCTTACCATCAACATGGATCACCTTCAAGAGTTTACTATTGCCCACTCCCCAGTGCATCATCCTTTCTAAGTCCCGATATCTCTCAGCCTCCCACTTCACATCTCGGCTCACAATAGCATACCTCCCACTTTTTTGAAATGGGAACGAGGGACACCTATTAGCAAGTATGAAGGCATAGAACACACCCCCTGCCATGCCCCCTTAACTGCTTTCAGATCGCCCACCACACATACAGTATACAGCGACAGGGCGGCCCAGGTGCGTGAAACAACGTACCTGGACACAGCGGGAGCCAATCAGCGGGTCCACCAGGAACCCAGCGATCGCACAGAGAGAGCCAGAATGGTCTACCTTTGTAAACAAGGCAGACGGCCATTCTGCCAGAGAGGAAAATTAAGATATTGCTAAGCAGAAACACAGATCTCTGTTTTCCTCCAGTAACAGCATTCCCCCCACAGTTAAAAAGCACTCCCTAGGAGCACACTTAACCCTTTGATCTGATGTTGATGTTTACAGGTCTTGTATGGATATTAAGGGGAACCCCGCACCCAAATTAAAAAAAGGAAAGGCGTGGGGCCCCCAGGCCCTATATACTCTAAACAGCAGTATACAGGCGGTGCAAACAAGACAGGGACTGTAGGTTTGTTGTTAAGTAGAATCTGTTTGTAATGTTGAACTGGTACATTTTTAAAGTGTAGCTCCAGCCAAAAAAAATCTATTTTTAAGCTTTTTGGAAAACATAGGGGAGGGTTATCACCCCTGTAACATTTGTTTTGCTGTCTGTGCACCTCTTCAGAAGATTTTACCTCACATTTGGGGTTTTTAGTGAAACAAGACACGTTTTTTCCCATATAAACTCTTACAGGAGAGAATTTCCCTTCCTAGGGGTAGATTTCAACGCACTTCCTGTTGTCTCCTTCCGTTTGCAAGTAGAAGTCGTTTGTAAGTTGGATGTTTGAAAGTAGAGGCCTGTCCTATATATTCTGCAGAAATTGGGACCTTAGGTGTTGGTGTTGCCACAACACTGTAGGCCCTCACAGTTACTCTTGGTGGGCGCAGGAACGGGCCCTGCTGTGAAATATTAGATCAAGAATTGTAATTACATGCCATTGTTGAACAGTGGTAGAAAAATTGGGTCTTTGGTGGTGGTGGTGGTGCTGGTGCCACAACACTGTAAGTCCTCACAGTTACTCTTGGTGTGTGCTGGAACGGGCCCTGCTGTGAAATATTATATCAAGAATTGTAATTACATGCACCTGTTGAACAGGGGCAGAAAAATTGGGCCTTTGGTGGTGGTGGTGGTGGTGTTGCCACAACACTGTAAGCCCTCACAGTTACTCTTGGTGGGCGCAGGAATGGGCCCTGCTGTGAAATATTAGATCAAGAATTGTAATTACCACCTGCCTCCCTCGCAAATGCTACGCTCACCCTCTGACTCGATTCTACACTCTCTAACTCACATTTTCAACCTCTCCCTCTCTTGTGGCATCTTCCCAAACTCTCTAAAACATGCGCTAGTCACCCCCATACTTAAAAAGCCCTCACTGGACCCCACCAATCTCAACAACTTACGTCCCATCTCCTTCTCCTCCAAACTTCTTGAAGGACTGGTCTACAACCAACTAAGTGACCATCTGACCATGAATAAACTTCTTGATCCCCTTCAGTCCGGTTTTCGCCCTCAACACTCCACGGAAACTGCTCTCCTTAAACTCTCAAATTACCTACTAATGGCTGAAACCAGTGGACACTATTCTGTACTACTTCTCCTGGATCTTTCTGCTGCCTTTGACACAGTGGACCACCCCCTCCTCCTCAAAAAACTCCACTCCTTTGGTCTCCGTGACTGTACTCTTCGCTGGTTCTCATCCTACCTATCCCACCGCTCCTTCAGTGTCACTTACAACTCTACTTCCTCCTCTCCTCTTCCTTTCTCCGTTGGGGTCCCCCAAGGTTCTGTTCTTGGACCTCTCCTTTTCTCAATCTACACCACCTCCTTGGGTCAGTTGATTGCCTCCCACGGCTTTAAATATCATCTCTACGCTGATGACACCCAAATCTATCTCTCCACCCCCCAGCTCTCTCCATCTGTTTCCTCATGCATTACCAACTTACTAGCAGACATATCAGCCTGGATGTCACATCACTTCCTCAAACTCAACCTATCCAAAACTGAGCTCATGATATTTCCTCCCTCAGGTGCCACTTCCCCTGATTTCTCTGTCAATATCAACGGCTCAACTATCAACCCATCCCCCCACGCCAAGGTCCTAGGTGTAATCCTGGACTCTGAACTAACCTTTCGACCCCACATTCTATCACTATCCAAAACTTGCCGCCTCAATCTCCGCAACATCTCCAAGATACGCCCCTTCCTAACCAATGTCACCACAAAGCTTCTAATCCACTCCCTGGTCATCTCCCGCCTCGACTACTGCAACTCCCTCCTCATTGGCTTACCTCTAAATAGGCTATCCTCACTTCAGTCCATCATAAACGCTGCTGCCAGGCTCATCCACCTCACAAACCGCTCAGCGTCTGCTACACCCCTCTGCCAATCCCTCCATTGGCTGCCACTCAGTCACCGAATTAAATTCAAGATACTAACTATAACTTACAAAGCCATCCACAACCTAGCCCCCAGCTACATCTCTAACCTAGTCACAAAATAACAACCTAATCGTTCTCTTCGCTCCTCCCAAGACCTCCTGCTCTCAAACTCCCTTGTTACCTCATCCCATGCTCGCCTTCAGGACTTCTCCAGAGCCTCTCCCATCCTCTGGAATGCTCTACCCCAATCCGTCCGATTTTCTCCTACTTTATCCACTTTCAGACGATCCCTGAAAACTCATCTCTTCAGAGAAGCCTATCTGGCCCCCACCTAACAACTGTACATTTATCTTCTCAATCAGCACATCACCCACAGTTATTACCTCTTGTATCTCTTGACCTTCCCTCTTAGATTGTAAGCTCTAAGGAGCAGGGCCCTCTGATTCCTACTGTATTAAAGTGTATTGTATTTGTACTGTCTACCCTCAAGTTGTAAAGCGCTACGTAAACTGTTGGCGCTATATGAATCCTGTATAATAATAATAATAATAATAATTACATGTCCCTGTTGAACAGGGGCAGAAAAATTGGGCCTTAGGCACTGGTGCCACAACACTGCAACCCCTCACAGATGCTATAGTTGGAGCGCAGGAATAAGCCCTGCTGCAAAGTATTGCATCAAAAATTGTAATTATACGCCCCTGTTAAACAGGGGCTGAAAAATTGGGCCTTGGGCACTGGTGATGGTGCCACAACACTGCAACCCCTCACAGATACTATAGTTGGAGCGCAGGAATGAGCCCTGCTGCAAAGTATTGCATCAAAAATTGTAATTACACGCCCCTGTTAGACAGGGGCAGAAAGATTGGGCCTTGGCCACTGGTGGCGGTGCCCAGAACCAAAAATGTTCTTACAAGCTATCAGCATGAAAATTGAGGAGGAAGAGGATTGTGACTCAGCATAACAGGATAGTCACTCAGCATCAGCATAGGCAGTCTTGAAGGGATCTCACATTTAAAAAAAATTTTTACAAAAAAATGTTACATCAGCATCAGGTGCTTGGTAGCCGGTGATCCAAGACTGATTCATTTTTATGAAGGTCAGCTGATCGACCGATTCGGTGGACAGGCGCACCATGTGATCGGTTACAGAGCCTCCAGCAGCATTTAATGTGTGTTCCGAAAGAACGCTGGATGCAGGACAGGCCAGTAGCTCAATTGCATACTGTGCAAGCTCTGGCCAGTGATCCATCCTCAAGACCCAGTAACCCAGAGGATTTTCGGTGGGAAAGGTGTCCAAGTCTGATCTTGCCCCTAGGTAATCCTGCACCATGTGAATCAGACGCTGGCGATGGTTGCTGGAACCGATCAGACCTTGGGGCTATGGACTAAAAAATTGTCTGAACGCATCGGTCAGATGGCCACCTTCTCCACCGCTCCTTCTGTGACTGACCGAAGCCTCAGCAACACGTTAACCAGGAGGACCAGGAAATTGTAACCTCCCAGGCTCTGGAAACGTGTTGCACAAACCTTTCTGCAAGGCCTCCCGAAGATGTTTCATCCTCTGCTCCCTCTGCGACGGCAAGATAAGGTTTGCAACCTTACCCTTGTAACGTGGATCAAGGAGGGTTGCCAGCCAGTAATCATCCCTCCCCTTAATACCACGAATACAAGGATCCTTTTGCAGGCTTTGCAGGATCAGGGAGGCCATGCAGCGTAGGTTTGCTGAGGCATTCGGTCCAGAGTCCTCTGGGTTACTAAGGACGATATGATCCACAGCCACCTCCTCCCAGCCACGTACAAGTCCATGAGTTTCTTCGGACTGTAAATGATCCCTTGAAGACTGCTGCTGATGCTGAGTGCCAGGCTCCACCTCCATGCTGACACAATCCTCCTCCTCCTCCTCTTCCTGTGTGATCGGCGGGCATGCAGGAACACTGTCTGGATAAAAGGGGCCTTGAGAGGTAAGGAAGTCCTCTTCTTCCTCCCTCTGTTCTGCCTCAAGTGCCCTGTCCATTATTCCACGCAGCGTGTGCTCCAACAGGTGGACAAGAGGGACAGTGTCACTGATGCATGCACTGTCACTGCTCACCATCCTCGTGGCCTCCTCAAATGGTGACAGGACAGTGCATGCAATCCTTGATCATAGCCCACTGGCGTGGGGAAAAAAACAAGGTCCCTTGACCCTGTCCTGGTGCCATAGTCGCATAGGTACTCATTGATGGCCCTCTGCTGCATGTGCAGCCGCTGCAGCAAGGCCAACGTTGAGTTCCACCTGGTGGGCATGTCACAGATTAGGCGGTTCTTAGGCAGGTTAAATTCCCTTTGGAGGTCAGCCAGCCGAGCACTGGCATTATATGACCTGCGGAAATGCACACAGACTTTCCTGGCCTGCCTCAGGACATCCTGTAAGCCCGGGTACCTGCCCAAGAACCGCTGCACCACCAAGTTAAGGACGTAAGCCAAACAGGGCACATGGGTCAGTTGTCTCTGTCGGAGGGCGGAGGAGGTTGGTGCCATTGTCACAAACCACCATACCTGGCTAAAGCTGGCGTGGCGTCAACCACCTCTGAACCTGCCCCTGCAGAGCTGACAGAATCTCTGCCCCACTGTGGCTCCTGTCCCCCAAGCACACCAGCTCAAGCACCGCATGGCATCTTTTTGCCTGCGTGCTTGTGTAACCCCTTGAACGCCTACGGAGCACCCTTGGTTCCGAGGACAAATTAGCACAGGAAGAGGCCATGGAGGAAGAAGAAGAGGAGGGGGTGGAGAAGAGAGGTGTGGCAGAATCACCACTAGTAGAATTTTGGAGGCGTGGTGGCGGAACAACCTCCAACACTACTGCACCCTGTCCTGCATCCTTCCCAGCTGCCAGAAGAGTCACCCGGTGCTCGGTGAAAGATGGGTAACGTCCCTGTTCATGCCTGCTGGACCATGAGTCAGCGGTAATATGCACCTTACCGCTGACCGCCCTGTCCAGCGAGGTCAAGACATTGCCTTCCACATGCCGGTAGAGAGCCGGAGTCGCCTTCCGTGAGAAAAAGTGGCGTTTGGGAACCTGCCACTGAGGAACCGCACATTCCACAAACTCACGGAAGGGGGCAGAGTCTACCAACTGAAAAGGCAGCAGTTGAAGCCAAGCAATTTAGCCAAGCTAGCATTCAACCGCTGGGCATGTGGATGGCTGGGAGTGAACTTCTTTCGGCGGTGCAGCAGCTGGGGCAGGGAAATTTGCCTGGTACAATCTGACGTTGGTGTACTGATAGCAGATTGCCCGGAAGTACTTGGCTGTGACACACGTAATTCTACACCTTCATTCCTCTCAGTGCAGGTTTCAGAGAGGACTGAAGGTATAGTAGGGTTGGAGATCCCAGCTGAGGAGGAGCAAGGAGAGGTCCGCTTTGTTCTTTGGTGTGGGTCTTTTAGGTACGCTTGCCAAAGAACTGCATGTGTCTGGTCAAGCATGTGGTGCCCAAGCGGGTGATGTTTTGGCCACGCGAGATACGCTTGAGACATATGTTGCAAATAGCAGTGGTGGGATCTGATGCACTCGTCTCAAAAAAGGCCCACACCAAAGAACTTTTGGAATAACGCACTGAGACAGCAGACACATGCGGAGCTCTGCGGTGTGATGCAGTCGGTGTGCTGCACTTAAGCTGGCCCCTGGAGGGCATCCTGCCTTGTTGGAGATGTGCCTCCTCCCTCCTATCAGGCACCCATGGGGAGTCAGTGACCTCATCATCCCCACCCTCCTCATCACTGGAGCAAAGCTGGCAGTATGCTGCAGCTGGGGGAACATGACTGCCAGATTGCTGTCATTCTTGGGCACCCCCTCTCTCTGGGCTCACATTACTGCCTTCCTCTAGGTGGGTACCATCATCGGAGCCTTCAAAACGCTGGGCATCCTCCTGGAGCATGTACCCAACACTGTGGTCAAACAGTTCAGGGGACTCCTCAGGAAGACATGGTGGGGCTAGGGAAGGAGTGACTGATGCCATTGAGCCGAGAGAAGAAGCCACGTTGGCAGCTGCTTTGCCAGACAAAGTACCCTGAGCCTGGGTGAGAGAGGATGAGGAGGATGAGGACGGCTTGGTCATACACTCTACCAAGTCTTCTGCATGTTGCGGCTCAACATGGCCAGCTGCCGAAAAAAACGACAAGCGTGTCCCACGGCCATGTGCTGATGAGAATGCACCGTCTCCACGACCAGCACTGTTGCCTCTAGACACAGAGCCTGCTTGCCCTCTTTTATTGGCTTGTGACTATCTGCCTCTCCTTGTTGGCCTTCCAGACATACTAATGGCCTGCAGTGAGATGTAGCTGCACAAAGTTGGGATGTATATATATACTGATACTGCAGCTAGCAGAATCAACTGCCTGCCTGTAGTATTATTACTATGAGAACACCAGCAATTGTCTTCAGGTAGCTTTTGGTGCACACTGTGCAGAGGACACAGTACACTAACTGTAAATCCTGCAGCTGCCTGCCTGTGTTAATAATAGGATCAGAAGAACAACACCAATTTTCTTCAGGTAGCTTTAGGTGCACACTGTGCAGAGGACACAGTACATTAACTGTAAATACTGCAGCTGCCTGCTTGTGGTATTAATAGGATCAGAACAACAGCCAGCTTCATCGCGCCACCTCCCACTGTCGCTGTACACCCAGTAGGACGGGCTACCTGTGGCCATCCGGCCGGTGCCACAGGTTGTTCTTTCATTGATGACGATTTTATACCTACATGTAAGTGTTTATGTTTTTTACTTTAATAAACCACCTTTGATTTTACACTATGGGAGCCCTCCCTTTTTCTTTCCTATGATGACTACTAATGCTGAGAGCTGAGTCTCCTTGGGGATTCGTCCATTTCCATCACAGTCCCTGACGCCCTTCCAAGTTCCATCCTCATCCGTGGGAGTTCCAGACTAGCAGGATCTCAATGCCCATTTAGACCCTCTGTAACGGGGGGTCATGGGGTTCCGGTAAGCGGCCAGGCTCCCCTTTCTTTTGGTGGTGGACCCACACATTCATGATTCTATCTTATTTTGAATCACCTAGGACTGTACATCACCTTTTGGGTTTCTCCCATATGGACCTTTATGATTTATTTTTTGTTTCATTCATTACCCATGGATTTTATCTGAAGTTTTGATTGTTATGTTTGTATTATTGCACTGTTTACTAGAGAGATCTATGTGTTCCCGTTACAATTTTTCACATTGTACATGGTACAGTTTGGCATAATATTATATTATATTTATGTATACACCGCACTGTGCGGCACTCCTCAGTCACAAATTTATTTATTTGCTAAGCGCGAGTCCACACATTTTTTTTTCTTTTTTAATTTTCTACAGGTACCTTTAGGTGCACACTGTGCAGAGGACACAGTACACTAACTGTAAATACCACAGGCTGCTTGCCTGTGGTATTAATACGATCAGAACAACAATTGTCTTCAGGTAGCTTTAGGTGCACACTGTGTAGAGGACACACTACACTAACTGTAAATACTGCAGCTGCCTGCCTGTGGTATTAATCGCATCAGAACAACAGCAATTGTCTTCAGGTAGCTTTAGGTGCACATTGTGCAGAGGACACAGTACACTAACTGTAAATACTGCAGCTGCCTGCCTGTGGTATTAATAGGATCAGAACAAAAGCAATTGTCTTCAGGTAGCTTTAGGTGCACACTGGGCAGAGGACGCACTACACTAACTGTAAATACTGCAGCTGCTTGCCTATGGTACTAATAGGATCAGAACAACAGCAATTGTCTTCAGGTAGCTTTAGGTGCACACTGTGCAGAGGACGCACTACACTAACTGTAAATACTGCAGCTGCCTGCATGTGGTATTAATAGGATCAGAACAACAGCAATTGTCTTCATGTAGCTTTAGGTGCACACTGTGCAGAGGATGCACTACACTAACTGTAAATACTGCAGCTGCCTGCCTGTGGTATTAAAAGGATCAGAACAACAGCAATTGTCTTCAGGTAGCTTTAGGTGCACACTGTCCAGAGGACGCACTACACTAACTGTAAATGCTGCAGCTGCCTGCCTGTGGTACTAATAGAATCAGAAGAACACCACCAATTTTCTTCAGGTAGCTTTAGGTGCACACTGTGCAGAGGACGCACTACACTAACTGTTAATACTGCAGCTGCCTGCCTGTGGTACTAATAGGATCAGAAGAACACCACCAATTTTCTTAAGGTAGCTTTAAGTGCACACTGTGCAGAGGACACAGTACACTAACTGTAAATACTGTAGCTGTCTGCCTGTGGTATTAATAGGATCAGAACAACAACAATTGTCTTCAAGTAGCTTTAGGTGCACACTGTGCAGAGGACGCAGTACACTAACTGTAAATACTGTAGCTAATAGGACTAATAGGATCAGAAGAACATCAGCAATTTTCTTCAGGTAGCTATAAATACTGTAAAAACTCTTGCCTGCCTGTCAGTAGGAAGAGAATAACAGGAACGGATCTAGCTAAACTGAATACAATATATATATATATATATATATATATATACACACACACACACACAACACCTAGGATGCATATGTATACACAATACACTGTAAGTGCAGCTAACTGACTCACCTGCCTACTCTATCTAACTATCTAATCAAATGACACTGTCTCTCTGTCTATCCCTCCGCTGCCACCGTAACACACTAGACAAGGCCACCACGCAGGCGGCCTTATATAGTGTGGGGCATGTACTAAACTCCCCTAAGCCATAATTGGCCAAAGCCACCCTGGCTTTGGCCAATTATGGCTCTCTGTACAGACGGCGCTGTGATTGGCCAAGCATGCGGGTCATGTCAGTGCATGCTTGGCCAATCATCAGCCAGCAATGCACTGCGATGCCGCAGTGAATTATGGGCCGTGACACACCACACAAATTTGGCGCGAACGTCCCATAACGTTCGAAATTCGACGAACGGTCGAACATGCGATTTTCGGGTCGAACATGAGTTCGACTCGAACTCGAAGCTCATCCCTAATGACCATATTCAGTAACACCTAGAGTCTATGAGATCTGTCGCACTCACCATCCTTGGTACATCCTATTGGCCATTCATTCTGCTGTGGTATAACTCAACTTCTCTCCTGGAGATGCATGTCCTCGTACGTTGGTTTCTGTTAAATCTGTAACTGTATAGCTGTATAGTAAAATGACGGTGACACTTGTGGTACTAGTGGTTCTCACTACATGCTAGTTGGCCTCGGGCAATCCAGGCTGGTCCACGTGAAAAAAATCAAAGCAATCCAAAAAACAAATTGTGCGGCAACACAGGGAGGAGGGGGCCCGTCCCTACCTCTACATGTTTCATTCTGCCCACTGGAACTTTGTCAGGACATACAGGGCCGTGAGCTGTCTCCAGGTTAAATCAGGGTTAGTCCCACCCCTTCTGATCTTAAAGTGACCCGGGATTCAGGTCCATGTCAACTCACTAAGAGTATTGCTATAAACAAGCTATATACCAAATATACCTATTGAGTAAAGGAAATAATGCTACAACCCACCTTATACTGTATATCGGAGGATACAGCTAAACAGAGCAGGTATACACAGAAAGGGTTAGTATCTAAATGCACCAAAACAGGGGTATCATCTGCATAAATGTGTATCCGCATATACTATCAACCCATATTAACCCCCCCCTTTAAACATCCTAAAAGGGTAAGGTGCTATTTAGATTATACCATTGGTTCAAAAGGAATACCAGGAGCTTGAGGAACAGAGAAACTCTTCTAATATTAATCCCAGAAAACACAGGAGGTTAGTATGTAATCAAATTGTATGGAAGAACCTAGGGATTATGAGGAGGCTAGTCGAAATCAGGACCAGGACATTCTATCATTGTTCACGGGAAGCATTTGAGTGAAAAATTACTATTCAACCCCTTCAGTAACAATGAATCAAACAAAAATATCCATGTGGCTTCCTTTTGCAGCAGTACCTTCTCCCAATCTCCTTGTCGGGGCTGGGCTCAGCCCTTCCTTTTCTGAGCTGGACGCTCAGCTGTAGGCTAATTGCCAGCTCCTATCTCTCCACAGGGACTCACCTCTTCATGATATCCTGCTTGTCAGTCCTGCCTACTTAAGCCGTCCAGCCCAGATGATCTCTGCCTTCACCTTGGTCACTATCACAGAGACTATCTCCTGCGTTTCTGTTGAAGACTTGCTTGGCTGACATTCCTTCTGGCTCCAGATCCTGTTTGCTGTTCCACTATACTGTTCCCTGGCTTCCTGACTTTCTGGCTTCTCTGATTATCGTTCTGGTTTCTGAACTTTGGCTATGTTTTGACTACGTTTGTGCTATTTACTTTTATTATTAAACAAGTGTGATTTAACTGTACTTCTGTGTCAGTCTGATTCATGGTTTCTGACACTTTTCTTCTTTCTGATAATCCTAGCTTGTAGATTACCATACATTTGAAGCCTTTAGTTGATGCGCCATGTGCATCCCTAAAGTGTGTTGCCACCGGTGACTCATCGTCTTTCGTGGTTATGCTTGTTAGGTGCTCCCCCCATCCTTGTTGTGAAACTTGCATCTAGTTTTTCCTACATATATCATGCCACATGGGCAATTTAGTTGGTAAACAACAAAGGAGGAGGAGCAATTGACAAAAGATTAAATCTTATATGTCTGTTTACCTTTGGAGTCTCTGAATGTTTTCATCTTCATCACGTATTTCCAAAAGCTACAATGTCCACAGGGGTACATACATACCCACCGGAGGGGGAATAGATGAAAAAATGGAATTAATTTCACTGGATTGAGTGTATTCGCAATGTACCAACGCTTCTCAAACTGTTGGAGCTCGCTTGCCAATTTGGTAGGGGCAAGGGCCCAGGATTTATTTTAGTCTATTGTGCAGTGTCTCCCTAGCACCTCTCTCAGTTGGCTCCAGTGGGTCCCATAAGTAGTGACCACCCCTATTGGTTCATGTTTTGGTTCTTGAGAGGTATGGGCTACCTCCTGTTCCATGCCCAGGATCGTTTCTCTCTTCTTATTTAGATTTTTGGACATTCCCTCTCTAATAATAGCATTTGGGTATCCCCGAGCTCTAAACCGTTGTCTTAGTTGTCTACTTTCTCTGTAAAATTCTTTAATACTTGTACAATTTCTCTGGATCCTTTTTGTACCCTTTTTGGAAATCATTAAATCCAGAAATTCAATCTGGTGTGCATTCACCTTAAAAGTAAGGTAGATGTTTCTATTATTTTCATTAAGATTTAGAATAAACCTCATAAATTGGTCCGAAGATCCCCTCCACACCACCAGCACATCATCAATATAACACACCCACAAGACCACATGCTCAGTGAAAGCTGGATTGGTATATACTATCTCCTTCTCTCACCAGACCAAACGCAGGCATGCATAGGAGGGGGCACATGCGGCTCCCATGGCGACTCCCCTCTTTTGTCGATAATACTTCTTAATAAAAGTAAAGAAGTTCTTATTTAAAACCAATTCCAGGAGATCAATTAAGAACTCATTGTGAGCCCCTGAAAGGGGTTTCTGGGTGTCCAGTTATTTTGAAATCGCTTCTACCCCCTACCTCATGTGGAATAGAGGAATACTAAGATTCCACATCCACTCCCGCCAGCACACAATCCTCAGGTATGGTAAGGTCCATTAGTCTTCGCAGGATGTCTGCTGAGTCCAATACAAAAGACAGCAATTCCTTGTTAAGATGTTTAATCCGTTTGTCTATATACAGTATTTGCCTATCCTTTCCATTGGGCCCCCCACATCCGAGACGATAGGTTGTCCCAGTGGCTTATTCATGTTTTTGTATACGTTTGGGGTAATGTAAAAAGTGGGTATATTGTAATCTCCTACTCTGAGAAACTCTGACTCCTTACGAATAAGGAGTCCAATTTCTTGTGCTCTACAGATACGGTAATTAACCTCCCTAACTAAATCAGAGAACTGATTTTTTTGGCCATTTTTCGTAGCAACTGGGATCATTTAGTTGTCTATAAACTTCTTCCAGATAATTTTTTTCCTGCCAGAGCACCACATTGCCCCCCTTATCGCTAGGTTTAATAACACACTCAGGGAGTTCCTTTAGTTCCTGTAAGGTCTTTCGTTCGTCTGGAGTTGGGATCCTGGTATTCATCTGGTATTCTACAATGGGGTGAATTAGTTCCCAATCGATGAAACGTAAATCCTTTGTGATTGCCTCCTGAAACATTTGGAAGTATCTGTTATTTCCGAAACTAGGGAACAATTTAGATTTTTTGGTCAACCCAGATGCTGGTGGTGGCTCAAGGAGGTCCGAGTCAATCCAAGTATTGCCCTCCATATACTCAATAAATTCGGAATCACCTAGGTCCGCTAATGGCTGGTTCATCTCTGTCACTGTGTTTCTGCCTGATTTATTTCCGAAAAAAATTAGTTTGAAGTTAATGCGTCTTAAAAACAGGCAGACATATTGCCTCTATTACTCGGTGAGAAGCCAAGACTCCTGCTCAGGAGAGATAGGTGATTCTCATTAAACCCTTCATTCCCGGCGTATAGTCAAATGATGTCCGCAGATGGGATCTCCTATCCTGGGCCAGCGTCATAGGACGTCTTCCGCTTCCTGCCGGCATAGGGGGCGTGCGCTCATGCCCGCCGCGTCACTGAGGAGCCGATGCACGTGCCCGGCAGCCACGATGTCCGCCAGGTACCCGCGATCGCTCCTGACAGAGCAGGAATGTGGATCTGTATGTGTAAACACACAAATCCACGTCCTGTCAGGGGTGAGGGGATCGTGTGTTCCTAGTATATAGGAACACCGATCGGTCTCCTCCCTCAGTGAGTCCCATCCCCCCCTGTGAGGGAACACATTTAACCCCTTGATTGCCCCCTATGTTAACCCCTTCCCTGCCAGTGACATTTATACAGTAATCAGTGGCTATTTATAGCACTGATCGCTGTATAAATGTCAATGGTTTAAAAAATGTGTCAAAAGTGTCCGATCTGTCCACCGCAATGTAGCAGTCCCGATAAAAATCGCAGATCGCCGCCATTACTAGTACAAATAAAAATAATAAAAATGCCATAAATCTATCCCCTATTTTGTAGGCGGTATAACTTTTGTGCAAGCAAATCAGAATACGCTTATTGTGATTTTTTTTTTACCAAAAATATGTAGAAGAATACATATTGGCCTAAACTGAGGAAATCATTTTTTTTTTTTTAATTTGGGACATTTATTATAGCAAAAAGTAAAAAATATTGTGTTTTTTTCAAAATTTCGCTAATTTTTTGTTCATAGCGCAAAATATAAAAACCGCAAAGGTGATCAAATACAACCAAAAGAAAGCTCTATTTGTGGGAAAAAAAAGGACATCAATTTTGTTTGGGTACAGTGTCGCACAACTGTGCAATTGTCAGTTAAACTGACGCAGTGCCATATCGCAAAAAATGGCCTGGTCAGGAAGGGAGTAAATTCTTCCGGGACTGAGGGATATGTTCAGTTAAATTAATAACATTTAGGTCTCTTTTCTCTGATTCCTTGTAGTTACCCTGTTCTCCCAGGAAGTAGAGGGCACTGTCTTGGACTGCTTCTGCTCCCACATCTGTGTTTCTGTCCCTTCTCCTGTTGTTCCTTCGTTTTCTCTTTCTTTTCTTTGCCCCATTGGAGTCTCCCTGTCTCTTCCATCCAGGTTTGGATCTAAATAAGTCATGGATCCATTTCCATCCTGTCTTTCTATTATCATTAATATGTTTCCTACTACGTGATCTACTTCTACCTCTTCTTCCTTCCAAATCAAAAATGTTTTCACTTTCAAAGCCGATCATATCTAACTGAAATTTCTTCTGTTTACCAATTTTATGTTCTTTTTGAAACTCCTCCACCTCTTTTTTCAATCTTTCATTGAATTTCTAAAATTCCTCAAGATCCTGGTATTCATCTGGTATTCATCCAATGCTTTAATGCCCTCCTATTTTGTTATTGTTTTGGTTCCATCAACTGGTATTGTTGCATATGGATTACTCATTTGTTCCCTGGGCTATAGGTGTCTTTGGCTAGTTAGGCCCGGGATTCTAGCTTCTATCTTGTGGAGCTTTTGCACCTCATTCACCCATTGTGGTTTTAAGGTGGAGTGCTAGCTCTTCAGGTTACAGACAGGTCTCATTTTCACCATTTTATGTATTATATTGAGTTTTTTGCAGGCAGATAGGCAAGGACACATCACAGGAAGCACCCTCATTGCTAACAGAGGACAGAAATAGAATTAGACTTTGGAAACTAAACATTAATAAATCACCGGGACCAGATGGCTTGCACCCAAGGGTACTTAGGGAACTCAGTCAAGTAATTGCCAGACCATTGTTCCTAATTTTTACTGACAGCCTACTGACTGGAATGGTACCAGCGGATTGGAGCAAAGCCAATGTAGCACCAATATTTAAAAAGGGCCCAAAATACATCCCTGGGAATTACAGACCAGTTAGCCTAACATCAATGGTATGCAAGCTCTTGGAGGGGATGATAAGGGACTATATACAAGATTTTAGTAATGAAAACGGTATCATTAGCAGTAATCAGCATGGATTCATGAAGAATCGTTCTTGCCAAACCAATCTATTAACCTTCTATGAGGAGATGAGTTGCCATCTAGATAAAGGAAGGCCCGTAGCCGTGGTGTATCTGGATTTTGCAAAAGCATTTGACACAATTCCCCAAATACTTTTACTGTACAAAATAAGGAACATTGGCATGGACCATAGGGTGAGTACATGGATTGAAAACTGGCTACAAGGGCAAGCTCAGCGAGTGGTGATAAATGGGGAATACTCGGAATGGTCAGGGGTGGGTAGTGTGCTGTGTGGGTAGTGTGCAGAACTACAGGGTTCTGTTCTGGGTCCAATCCTCTTTACTTTGTTCATAAACGACCCGGAGGATGGGATTAACAATTCAATTTGTATTTGCGGACGTTACTAAGCTAAGCAGGGCAATAACATCTACGCAGGATGTGGAAACCTTGTAAGAAGATCTGAACAAATTAATGGGGTGGGCAACTACATGGCAAATGAGGTTTAATGTAGAAAAATGTAAAACAATGCATTTGGGTGGCAAAAACATGAATGCAATCTATACACTGGGGGGAGAACCTCTGGGGGAATCTAGGATAGAAAAGGACCGGGGGGGTCCTAGTAGATGATAGGCTCAGCAATGGCATGCAATGCCAAGCTGCTGCTAACATAGCAGACAGAATATTGGCATGCAAAAAAGGGATTAACTCCAGGGATAAAGCGATAATTCTCCCACTCTACAAGACTCTGGTCCGGCCGCACCTGGAGTATGCTGTCCAGTTCTGGGCACCAGTCCTCAGGAAGGATGTACTGGAAATGGAGCGAGTACAAAGAAGGGCAACAAAGTTAATAAAGGGTCTGGAGGACATTAGTTATGAAGAAATGTTGCGAGCACTGAACTTATTTTCTCTGGGGAAGAGACGCTTGAGAGGGGATTTGATTTCAATTTACAAATACCATACTGGGATAAAACTTTTTTGCGGAAGGAAGTTTAACAAGACACGTGGTCACTCATTAAAATTAGAAGAAAAGAGGTTCAACCTTAAACTACGTAGAGGGTTCTTCACTGTAATGCCCTGTACACACGGTCGGATTTTCAGACGGAAAATGTGCGATCGGAGTGTGTTGTTGGAAATTCCGACCGTGTGTGGGCTCCATCGGACATTTTCCATTGGATTTTCCGACACACAAAGTTTGAGAGCAGGCTATAAAATTTTCCGACAACAAAATCCGATTCTGACCGTGTGTGGACAATTCCGACGCACAAAGTGCCACGCAAGCTCAGAAGAAATTCCGAGACGGAACAGCTCGGTCTGGTAAAATTAGCGTTCGGAATGGATACAGCACTTTCATCAGGCTGCAATGTTTAAAATTGTTTAATACAGCACACTCTCTTCTTCTTTATAATGCTAGAAGAATGAATTAGTTTTGCTACTCATATTCACACAGACTTCTCACAAACTTCTTTCTTTATTATTTATCATGATTTCATCAATATATTTTGATTTGTCACATCTGACAAAAAAGATATATATATATATTTTTTGGTTTGTATTGTTTTCAAGCCTGATCGTGTTGTTATTTTTTTTTAGTTTTTGATTTTACATCCTGAATATTTTTGGGTGTGTTTTGTGTGTCAAGTTACCATCACACCATTATTATCTTGTATTATTTAATCTCAAGGAGATTGGTTGGTGTTGGTGTCTCTTGTTAATTTCACATTGTAGTTTTGAAATATACCTGCCTCCTCACAAACAAACTGTCCTTTTTGAAGGAAAACACACATAGGCAATTATAATTAAAACACAAATTCCTTTATTAAGGGCTCATAACCAAACAAAGAGGGAGGCGACGCTGGATAAACTGCAGAAATTGGCGAAGCCTTTTTGTCCCCAGGGCACACATCAATTATTTTACTCCAAAATTGGTGGCCTGAGGAGTCCATATCTAAGGGAGTTCAATCTGGTCCAGAATTCCAAGAGATCATGAACAGCAGCAGATGATATCTGTGTCCCCAGGCTGTGGTCATACAAGAGCCTGCATCTTTTGTCAGACCAGACGGAACCCAGGCTCATCACTCTCTGGTCTTCCTTTCACGCTTCCTTCCACGCTGTGGCTCTGGTGGTGGAGTTGTGGCAGGAGGAGGAGGAGGATGGTCGAACTCACACAGGTGGGTTTTGTGTGTGATTTCGCCCCTCATCCCCTTAGTTAGTGTTTTGTAAAGAAGGTCCTCACACAGGAGGCGTTGACCCTCCTGCATGCCCTGCAGTTTTGTGGCAGCCATGGAGGCAAAGGCCTCTTCAGGAGTGGGTAAGGCTCTGAGGGACGCAGAAGCCTCCTGTATCAGCCTGAGTGCTGAATCCTGCACATTACTCCCCTTCCTTTGGTTGGAAGGCGGAGGGGAGGGACCTGCGATTCTGTCAGGCTCCTACTGAGCTCCGCCTTCTCCTGGCTGCCACTTAGCCCCGCCTCCTCCTGGCTACCAATAACCCCCGCCTCCTCCTGGCTGCCACATTCCACAGCCTCCTCCTGTGTGCCACATTCCAGAGCCTCGTCCTGGCTGAGGTCTTCCTGTGTATGAAAAAGGGACATCGTTTTAGTTTTTTCTTCATCAATCACACACAATTTTCACCTCATGACTGTTGCAAATTGAATGTTAACAAATATAAAAGATTATCATTCTGAGACCAGCATTTTTAATTTTTGTCCCAATTATTTTTGACCACTACTGTCTATTGATATGTAAAACACTTTCTTAAATCAGCAATTAGTTATCAATAATAACATCTAGTAAACATCATTTATTTATTGACCAGAAATCTGTAGAAGAATGCTATACCTGGCTCCAGCTGGGCTCCTCCACTTCTTCCTGGCGGGAAGTCCCAGGTTGGACATCGGAAGCCTCAGCTGGGGTGGAAGATAGGGTGGAAGGAAGAGTGGAGAGTGATTCCCTGACTTCAGTCTGGTCTGACAGAAATCGCAGTCTCTCATAGTACCACAGCCTGGGGGCATAAACGTCATCTGCTGCAGCTCCGGATCTCTGGGAATCTGTGACCTTCTTGCGCTCCCTAAGATAAGTGCTCCTCAGGCCACCAATTTTGGCTTTTAAATAGGGGATGGTTGCTGTGGGGAGCCCCGGCTTCACCATCTCCAGCAGTTTCTCCAGCGCTGCCTCTTTTGTTTATGATTATAATGAGGATGTTTCACCTGCCACAGACAGGGCAGCTCCCTGTACTGGTCTATGAACAGGAGGAGGAAGTTGTGGTCATTGAAGCCATCCATTTTATCTGCAAGACACAACACAAGACAAACCCTAATGTCAGGCTAAACTCTCCTAATCTTGTTACAATATAGGCCTTAATCTAGAAGCAATATAGGCCCAAGTTTAGATCTTACCTTCGTTATCACGATCGGTGTCTCCGATACTCCTTCCTCTGCTCACAGATCGTACGTACTACGCACGCGTGTTGCACTTTATATACACTGCGCATGCGTGAAACTCTGCCCGCCCCTGACGTTCTTTCTAGTCTATTCCCCGCCCCTTCTCGTTCTGCGCAGTGGGGGAAGAGCACATGGCGGAGACAGAGCAGGTGCGTGCTAATTACAGCCACAAGGAGGAGGAAAGCCCGGAGCCAGAAACGTCCCGATCCCAGAGGAGACGATTTAAAGCCTCAAATATGTCCTTTGGGGAGATGTTGGAGATGGTCGACATCCTGAAGAGGACCGACTATGATGGGAAGTATGGACCTTACCCCTACCCCAATGTCAGAAAGGCCAAGATCATGGCAAAAGTGGTCAAAATCTGCATAAGAATTTCAGGGCACGACGATCCAAGGATCAGCTCAGGAAGCGGTGGTCGGACCTCAAATGAAGGGAGCATGAGCAATACAGAAGGATCGGGAGAGTGCTGCAAAAAAGTAAGTAGTTGTCCTGTGTTACTATTCTTTATTTTTCTAACGTTTGTGCTGCTCCGTGTGCTTTTCTTTACTGTAGTACAGTTTAAAATGGCAACTTTAATGTTCATAGACACATTATTCGTTCGTAGGAAACATTGTTCGTTCGGCATAGAAAACACCATGTTTTGGACATATGCATTTGAATACATTTTTGCTAGCCTACTTCTCGTCAAATAATTTTGTTGTCTAGATGGGTTGGTAAATAGAATGAAATGCAAACTAGATTCTGTGTAAGGAGAGGACACTCAGCAGCAGTTTACACATCTGGACGTTGGAGCACTAGTGTGGGACACCAGAACACTCTTTTTATTAGGGGGCCCCACACAGGTGCTCCAGTGTATACTATAGGAGTGTCTCCATCTGTGAAGCTTGTACAAAACAGGCAAGTATTCAAGCTTGACAAAGTGACCAAAATATTGCTTCATCTTGGAAATATGCCAAAACAGACAATTGTACCCCACTTCCAAGCAATGTTTCATGTTCCTATTTCTGTCATCAAATATCTGTGTGCTAAGTATACCTATTTTTTTTTTTTTTTACATAGGGGAAAAAAGACTCGGAGGACACCACTCATCCAAGGAGACCACAGACCCCCCACCTCATGAGGAAGTGGAAAACCAACAAAGTCAACAGGAGGAGGAGGAGTAAGGAGACGAGGTGGAAATTGTCACCACATCAGGTGAGTGTCTGCAACCAGGCTCAGGTAAGAGATGGATGGCGGCATATTTATAATACATGGTGTGTTTTTGTTTTTATATTTTTAGGTGATCGTGATGTTGTGGATGAAGGACATTTCACCAGTGAGAGTGCACAGATCCTGATCGGGGAGATCATGGGGTGTAATAGGGACTTGGAAAACATCCAGAAAAACATCAATGATGTTAAAACCAAAATGAAGAACATCATTGATGTTTTAGGGAGAGTTTAAAACACCTCCAAATCCCTTACTTTTTTGTGTTTTTTTTAATTGAAAAATTTTTTAGATTTTTGGACATATTCGAGAAAAGCCAAATTTTGAAGATGCACACAGTGTGTCAACATGTGCTATCTGCCATCACGGGAGATCAATGTAGGCATTTTGGGGGTGCAACCCCTTCCTCAATAATAAAATAGCTGTGAGGAAGGGGTTGCACCTCCAAAATACGTCCCTTGATCCCCCATGATGGCAGAGAGCACATGTTGACATTCGGCAATTTGTGTGCATCTTCAAAATTTGGCTTTTCCATGGGTGACTTCAACCCATCTGAACGCGATATCAAACACAGTTTATAAATACTCATGTCTGATATTGCCTTCAATTTCTACAAAAGTTGAACTTTGTAAGTTCCATATTTGTGTATTTCTTGTTTGTTTGAAACATGCCTGTTTTACCTTAAATGGACATTTCTACTTTTATTAATGTGACCCAAAAAATTGTTATACAACAAACATGTTGGCTTGTTTTAAAACCCTTTTATAAATGCACATGTGATTGTGCTTGTATTAAAAAGATCGATACTCAAGAATGTGTGGATTATTGTTTCAATGCTCCTAAAATTTTGTTGTGGTAAAATTGGTGTTTTTAGTGACAATGGGGGTTATTTCCTAAGGGCAAATCCACTTTGCACTACAAGTGCAGTTTCAGTGCAGTCTCAAGTGCACTTGTAGTGCAAAGTATATTTTCCTTTAGTAATTAACACCCAACAGTGCTTTTTTAGGTTACACAATCACGCCATTTTCAGGACTCCCCACATTTCTGTCAGGGTCATCTAAAAGAAACACAAGCAGTAAATGTCACCCAAGATTTTAGTAGTTAAAATTTTTTGTTTATTTGAAAAATGTATCAGACATTGTCTGGCATATTGATGGCCCCCCTACCCGCAAAGTAATCAAGGTATCTAAGACAGACGGAGGTATCTCACGGGCACTCAGGGGGGGCAAGCCAGGATGGCCAGCCTCAAGCGCCGTCAGGGTTGGTTCATTTACTTGAATTCCAGCCTCAAGCCCAACTGAGGCAGCATAGTTGGCAGAATTTCACCTTAAAAAGTTGTGGAGAACACAGAACGCCAGGATGATATGATTCAGTTTATACTCCGCCATGTGTATGGGTGTAAGAAATAGGCGGAACCGGCTGGCCATGATTCCAAACGTGTTCTCCACCACTATTCTGGCTCTGGCCAGCCGGTAATTAAAAACCCTCTGGTCCGGGGTGAGGGTCCTCATAGGGAATGGCCGCATAAGATGGTCCTCCAGCGCAAACGCTTCATCCGCAACGAAGACGAATGGTTGTCCTTCCACATTGTCTTCTGGAGGTGGCAAGTCCAAGCTGCCATTCTGGAGACACCTGTAGAACGCCATCTAGGCGATGACTCCACCATCGGACATCTGGTCATTCTTCCCCACGTCCACATACAGGAACTCATAAGTAGCCGACACCACCGCCAACATCACAATACTATTGAACCCCTTGTAGTTGTAATAGTATGACCCCGAGTTGGGTGGTGGGACGATGTGGACGTGTTTCCCATCAATTGCCCCTCCGCAGTTAGGAAAGTCCCACTGCTGGGCAAAGTGGGAGGCCACAGTCTGCCATTCCTGTGGCGTGGAAGGAAACTATGGAGTCAAACAAGAAAAATAAATTAATCATTTTGCACATAAACATTGCAAGCAGATTAGACACAAACATTCTTGGCCAACATCAGTATAACATTTATTTTAGGGAGTATTTAAAGACAAAGGTATAAGGTCCACCTATCAGACCCCCCCCCCCTCATGGCCCATTTTTTAAATTTTATGGGGGGGAGATGTTTTGGACAGGTAACCATCTCCACTTCATTGAGAGATGAATGCCTAAATAATGTGTATTACTTTGGCCAGCCCCTCCTTACTTTACACTATTGGCAGCCCACTGGACAGGTAAGAAGTGTCATAATACAAAGAGATAAATACACACTGTACACATTTTAACATTCTGCTATTACCTATCAAGATAATAATAGGATACCAAAACTTTAAACAGTACCATTTAAAAGTATTCAGGCAGGCCCTTGCACTACATGTTTTGGGGAATTCATCCATAAATCTGACCACTAAAGAGGTAGGTGTAGTGTGTATGGGTTTGGCAAAGTCAGCAGATAGAGGATTGTTATCAGCTGAGTTAGCAGTTGGGGGGGAGGGAGGGTTCCAAATGATTTTGGGACACCAAAAAAAAGCCTCTGGCACTCTGCCTGAATTTCAAACACACATCACAATTTTCGAAATTTTAGGGGGTTTTTGGGGTAAAGCACTACTATGGAGCTGACAAAATACATTGTTAAGTGACTACACGAGGTGAATATAGGGCCAGGAGAGCATGCTGGGGAGGTAAGTGAAGGCAAATATGTATGAAGGACAAAAATAAAACCTAAAATTCCAGCATGCATGAAGACAAAGTGGACATTCACAGCATATTACAATCATGGTAATTAGGGAATGAGGAAAGAAATACAATATATTAGCAAACATTAAATACAATAAAATTTGAGATTAAAGGATAAAAATCTTACCTTAATATATTCCTTCTGCAGGACCTGGATGATGGCAGAACAGGTCTCCGGGATAATGATCCCCAGAGCCTGGGGGGAGATGCCTGTCGAGAACTTGAGGTCCTGCAGGCTTCTCCCCGTCGCCAAGTACCGCAGGGTGGTGACGAGCCTCTGCTCCAGAGTGATGGCTTGCCTCATGCAGGTATCCTGCCTGCTGATATAGGAGGTCAGCAAAGCCAACAAACTGTGAAATACGGAGTCCGTCATCCGGAGAAAGTTCCTGAAATCGTCAGGATTATTCTCACGGAGCAAAGGCATGTGACAGAACTGGTCATGCTGGAGCAACCAATTCTTGGTCCATGAACTCCTCCCCACCCTGTTCATGGACTGGACTTGTGTCAAGGTCAGGACCCCAACACCAAGCCCCCGCACAGCACGAACTCTACGAGGAGTACATATACGCAACATGGCTAGAAAACGGTCGGCTGCTTAGAACGAAGTAACAGAACGCACTGAAGAACAGCAAGGCCTGTGAAGAGCGACCTGAAAAACAGTAACGAACGAACAAGAACACAATGACAGAGTCACGCGTAACTCGCTGCACGCACTGAAGAGCAGATACAAACCCACAAGCACAAACTGAACAGCAGAAAACGATCTGAAAACCACGAGTGTAAAAAAGCGCGAATCGTCTCTCACCAAACTTTTACTAACACGAGATTAGCAAAAGGAGCCCAAAGGGTGCCGTGCTTGGTTCTGAATTGCCCTTTTATAGTCTTGTCGTACGTGGTGTACGTCACCGCGTTCTTGGCGATCGGAAATTCCGACAACTTTGTGCGACCATGTGTATGCAAAACAAGTTCCAACATCCATGAATTTTGTTGTCGGAATGTCCGATCAATGTCCGATCGTGTGTACAGGGCATAAGAGCGGCAAGGATGTGGAATTCCCTTCCACAGGCGGTGGTCTCAGCAGGGGGGTATTGATAGTTTCAAAAAATTATTAGATAAGCACCTTAAAGACCGCAACATACAGGGATATACAATGTAATACTGACAAAAAATTTCAGAAATAATGCCTTTATTTTCCAACAGAAGTTCCTCCAGTATTTCTAAGGTACAAATATCAGCTTAAGGACAACTTCTTCAGAATTGTCTGTGGACTCTGTATTATTTGTATCCCTGTTTTTGCTTGCATAGAACATATTTAATGTTAAATTTCTAATGAAAGCTTTAAAAAAACAAACAGGCTTGGGTTTGTGGAAGGGAGAAAGCTGAGGCCTTTATGTAGCAAGGTGGTTTCTGGGAGAGTGTATGTGTAGACAGAATAAATATTTATTTATTAAATATTATTTTTTTTATAATCTATGTTTATTATTTAGACCCGATTATTGGCTAAATCCAATGATGATTCTAAAAAAAAAAAATGTTATGTAAAAGTGTGTCAGTTTTAGTATATGAGGGGTTAGTGGATGTAAAAAAAAAAAATCTTTCATATGTAATGCAGAATGTAATGCATAATATCATTGTAAAGTAAGCATTGCATGACTGTCATCCAAATGAAGAAAATGGGAAGATTACATTCTGTGTCCACTACTTTCCTGTAGTCCAAATTTGCACAGGATATGAGATAAAGCTCTGACACATTTCCCGCTATAGTCAACGATTTGTCAAAGAGTATATTATGTAAAACAATGAAAGTCACCTAAACAGAGCCAGATTGGGTTACTATTTAATGTTTGTAAGTTACTCATAAACATAGTCGTTCTAGCATATTTAGGGGAACTGGCAATCATCCACCTTAGAGTATATGTTCTATCACTATCGTTTTCCATCTGATAAACCAGCTCCAGTTATCTGCTGTGCACTTTTCTTGTCCTCAATAGGTTTACAATTTTTGTTGCAGTGAGTGACTGTAGGGTAAGGTTTCTATTAGTCCCTGATTCAGGCATTCCTAAAATCATCTATGGGAACCATTGCCTAAATCTTCACAATGTGCAGGTGCCAATTCCAGTTACTCTGTGCAAACGGCAATTGAAATTATTGCTGCTGGAACAATGTGTGACAGAGCAATATAGATTTCCAAGCACGCACGGGCGACTCCAGCAACATTATTTTCAAATGACACTTGCATAGTGCAGTTGCATTAGAGCCTGTGCACTGCAAGATTTGGGCTATGATGCCAGGCTGATGGGGAAGATGCTGGGAGTGTCTGCAATAAAGAGGGAGGGTAACAGAAGGATTTTGCATGGGGGAAACCAGTGAGTCACCAAGCCAAGGCACAAGATACAATATATATTAAATATACTGCACATGATACAGTATTACCCTAAAATCTGTGCATTACTTACTCCTGACCCTTTGAGCTCTGCGTTACTTGCTCCTCTGTTGTGCATGCGCTACTTCCGTCTGACCTTACACATGTTGCTCTGTGCATTACGTACTCCTGACCCCTGCAGTTTGTATGTTACCTACTCCTGCAACCTGTATGTTACTTACTCCTGACCTCTGCACTTTGTGCATTATTTACTCCTGATCTCTGCACTCTGTGCAATACCTACTACTGACCTCTGCGCTCTATGTAATACTTACCACTGACCTTTGTAATCTGTGCATTACTTATCCTTGATCCATGAAATCTGTTTGCTACTTCGTTGTTCTGTTCTCGCTACACGTTTGCCCCTGGCGTGTATGTAGCTCAACATACAGTTTAAACCTTGAATCCTACAATAACCAGACTGTGTGTAACTTTAGATCTTTATTACGATGAAGAGGTGGTGGTCATATAAGATAGGATATGATATGTGCGGTACACACAGTAAAACTAGGAATAAACAGACAATGAACATATATAAGAATTACATGAACATAACAAATGTCTACTAGGTATACAAATAAACAGTGTCTAGCATACCAGTGATGCTGCCCTAGAAGGACTAGGAATTCATCAGAACATGCAGTACAGGCTTAGCTGGCTCCATTGCAGTCTGTTCCTCTCTCCATTTTGAGAGTTCTTATGACAGGAAATGTCTATTGACCATAGAACACTACCTATCAATAGTCCTTTGTTGAGAGTGGCATCTAGTGGGCAATGTTGATATTGCAAGTCCAGAAGACATTACTTTTCCTTTATAGGCCAAAGGCATGCAATTCGTCATGACACTTTCATTCTAAGTACTGCTTGATCCCTGCAATCTGTTTGTTACTTACATTTGGCCCCTGCAATCTGTATGTTACTTTTCCCAGACCCCTGCACTCCGTGCGTTACTCATTGCTGACCCCTGCACTCTGTGCACTACTTACGCCCGACCACTGAACTCTGTGCATTACTTACTCCTGACCTCTGCACATTACTTACTCCTGACCTCTGTACTCTGTGCTTTACTCATTCCTGACCTCTGTAAGTTACTTGCTCCACCCCTTTGCACTTTGTACCTTAAAGAGGTGTTCCGGCTGAAATTATACTTTTTAAATAAAAATACCCCTATAATACACAAGCTTAATGTATTCTAGTAAAGTTAGTCTGTAAACTAAGGTTTGTTTTGTTAGTTTATAGCAGTAGTTTGTTATTTTATAAACTTACAGCAGGCCGTGGCCATCTTAAGTGTGGGCATCTGAAGCCAGACTGTATTTCTTCCTGGATCTCATCCTTGCAGATCTCGCACATGCTCAGTGCAGCACAAGCAGTGTAATAGGTTTCAGGTCAGGTTTCCATAGCAATGGCAGTGTCAGATGAAGTTGCCGCCCCTTCCCAGGAGGCATTGCAAACAGGAAATGATGCGATGGGCCACGGCCAGGGAGGAGGAAATGAAAAATGAATACAGCAGATATACAGTAGGTGCTGAGAAAAAAAACTAAAAAATATCCAATTCGTTTACAGTGCACAGTTTAACCACTTTAAGACCAGCCTCGTTTTGGATTTTAGGTGTTTACATGTTTAAAACAGGTTTTTCTGCTAGAAAATTACTTAGAACCCCCAAACATTATATATGGTTTTTCTTCTAACACCCTAGAGAATACAATGGCGGTCATTGCAATACTTTTTTTTGCACCGTATTTGCGCAGCGGTCTTATAAGCGCACTTTTTTTGGAAAAAAATCACTTTTTTGAATAAAAAAATAAAACAACAGTAAAGTTATCCCAATTTTTTTTTATATTGTGAAATATAATGTTACGCCGAGTAAATTGATACCCAACATGTCATGCTTGAAAATTGCGCCCGCTCGTGGAATGGCGTCAAACTTTTACCCTCAAAAATCTCCATAGGCGACGTTTAAAAAATTCTACAGGTTGCATATTTTGCGCTACAGAGGAGGTCCAGGGCTAGAATTATTGCTCTCGCTCTACCGGTCGCGGCGATACCTCACATGTGTGGTTTGACCACCGTTTTCATATGCGGGCGCTACTCGCGTATGCGTTCGCTTCTGCGCGCGAGCTCGTCGGGACAGGGGGGTTTTTAAAATTTTTTTTTTTATTTTTATTATTTATTTTACAATATTTTATTTATTTTTACACTTTTTGAAAAAAAAAAAAATTGTGTCACTTTTATTTCTATTACAAGGAATGTAAACATCCCTTGTAATAGAAAAAAGCATGGCAGGACCTCTTAAATATGAGATCTGGGGTCAAAAAGACCTCAGATCTCATATTTACACTAAAATGCAATAAAAAAAAAAAAAAAAAAAAAAAGTAATTTAGAAAAATGACATTTGAAAAAATATGCCTTTAAGAGGCGTGGACGGAAGTGACGTTTTGACGTCGCTTCCGCCCAGCAGTGTCATGGAGACGAGTGAGCGCCATCTTGGCCTCACTCATCTCTATACACACCACGGCAGAGGACGCGATCGCCTCTGCCGCTACCGACGGCTCCGGTAAGCGGCGGAGGGCACCGGATCGCGGCGGGAGGGGGGGGCCCTCTCCCGCCACCGATAAAAGTGATCTCGCGGCGAATCCGCCGCAGGGACCACTTTTATCTGAAAGCCGGCTGCCGCACGAAAACGGGGATACCAGGGTTATGGCAGCTAGCTGCTGCCATAACAACGATATCCCCGTTCAAACTTAGGACGTATATAGTCGTGCGGCGGTCGGGAAGTGGTTAATGAGGGATGCTGAAGAGTTGTAAAAGTGGGTGGAACTCCACTTTAAGCACTCATAATCCGTAGCATCACTCTGATTTTATTTAACCATACCCCTTACTGCAGTTTGGCCACACCTGCAATGTGTTTTTCTACCTTGAATGTCTTGCTTCTTATTCCTAAAGTCTAAGACCAATTGTTTCATGGCTTGTTAAAAATGGGGGTGTGGCCACACCTGTGTAAAAGTGTTTACAGGCAATTTTGAAATGTTTTAACCCATGTGTGCACATTTTCTCAGGCATATTCAGGATTGAGCATTTTTGTTTTAGCCAGTGGAAAGCTAGTTAGTTAATTAGGAGGAGAAGATGGTTGTTTAGGCTTGAAAAATGCTAATTTTCAGGTGCTCCCATTGAAGTATATGGGGTCAGAAACACCCCATTCTGCTTCAAAATAACCTTTTTGAGCTTCAAGGAGGGCAGGATCTGTAGGTGGGTAGGGCCACAGAGAGCTAACAGCTCTGTAGACTCAAAGTGAAAGTCCTGTAGACTCAAAATGAAATGTCCAGAGTACTTATCTTTAAGTACAGGATCCAATAGCAACCATTCATCATTTATCCCATAATGGACTGACATCAACAAAGATAATTCTGATTGGTTGATATAGATTACTGCATTCTTTATTAAATAAGGCCATTTAGACAGTATAACTACATTCTTATGCCGCGTACACACGGTCGGACTTTTCGTCTACAAAAGTCCAACGGACGCTGACGGACTAAAGCTGGCTGGTAATCCGATCGTGTGTGGGCTTCTCCGGACTTTCAACGGACTTTTTCAGCCTCAAATCCGACGGACTTTAGATTTGAAACATGCTTCAAATCTTTCCGACGGACTCGAGTCCGGTCGAAAAATCCACTCGTCTGTATGCTAGTCCGACGGACAAAAACCCACGCTAGGGCAGCTATTGGCTACTGGCTATCAACTTCCTTATTTTAGTCCGGTGTACGTCATCACGTAAGAATTCGACGGACTTTTGTGTGATCGTGTGTAGGCAAGTCTGTTCGTTAGAAAGTCCGCCGCAAGTCCGTCGAAAGTCCGCCGAAAGTCTGTCGGACAGGCTGTCGGACTTTTGTAGCTGAAAAGTCCGACCGTGTGTACGCGGCATAACTCTTCATTTCAGAACAGTGGGCAGATCAATGCAAATAATTGCCCCATTGGCCAGATGAACATCCAGATCCACTGGTGTATAGTACACATAGGGGGTCATTTACTATAGCGCTGCAGCGCTAATTAGCGCTAAAACGGTATTCACTATAGCGCTGGTAAAAAAAATACTCCCAAAATCAAATTTACTATAGTTCTCTGAAAACAAATAACGCCCTGGAGTAGTGCACATGGAAATAATGTTTAGAGCATGATATAATTGCTTTAATGGTACTGAAATATGCGGTATATTATTTAAAGATAATCTGCTTTTAAACTGTGTGAAAAAGTGATTTCTACAATAAAATATCTTTAAAAGTCTAAGAAGAGATAAATCCCCCGTCCGAAAGAGCATTTCTTGGGAGTGCAATTTGGGGCTATTATAGTGCAATGCAAGTTTTAGCCATTGATTCTAATGGTACAATTGTAACTTCCCTAAATAAATCCTTTTAATGTTGAGATGAAATGTATCTTTCTCTGAAATAAATTTTCCTTTGCAACATTGTTGCTTCTACTTAATCTATTTTGTTTTTAAAGCGGAGGTCCACCCTAGAATAAAAAAATACATTAACATTCTCCAAAAAATATATAAAAAAAAAAAATTTGAAAAAAAAAAAATTTTTTTACTTACCAGAAATGCTTGTTACTAGGCAGTCTTCCTAATCTCCCTCTTCCTATTCCCCGGCGCTGGTCCTTCACTTCCTCCTCTTCGGTGAGCTGCCCTGTTGTCTTCTGGGACATGTGTGTGTCCCAGAAAATAACAGGGCCATTCACAAAGCGCCGCGCGACTCGCGCATGCACCATCAGAAACGGGTAGTGAAGCCGCAAGGCTCCACTGCCTGTTTCCCTTAGTTAGGATGGTGGCACCGGCACCCGATCCGATGGATGGATTGGCCTCGGGGGCTGACATCATGGGCTCGCTGGACAGGTAAGTGCCCTTATTAAAAGTCAGCAGCTACAGTGTTTGTAGTTGCTGACTTTAGAAAAAAAACAAAAACGGCCGGACCTCCGCTTTAAGAATGCTAGAATGTGGAATGTTTTGATGTTTTGGTAAAATATATTTTTCTCTGTCACTTTCACTTGTTACTCTCCATCTCACAACAATCTTTACCTAAACTCACACAGGTGTCTTTACAAACCACAAACAATACCATTGCTGATGCAAACTTAAAATGAGTCACAATTTATTGTGCTTTTTATTATTTCCAAATAATCATAATTTGAGCCCAAAAAATGTGATACGTGTACCAACATCAGAAATCAAAATGTAATTCCCAAAAATTTGAGGGTAACATCACTATTCTACACTGACCCACAAAGAACCATCAAATATCTCAGAATAAATCAAGAAGAATAACTCTTGAGTAGTGTAATTCCATCACCTGTATGTCCAAAAAAATGCAGTATGTATGTTTATTTATGTGTATGAGGTTTTCACATGTGGCATCTCTGTCACTTAGAGGTTAGAACTAGAGCTTAGCATCCTTGAACGTCTGGGTTCAAATCCTAAACATGCTGCTTCACGTAAAGAAGTTGTCTCATCTCCCAGGTCCTAAAACTATGTCTAAATGTACTATTTAAGTGTAGGAGGGTTCCACCACCATTGTAAATCTTGCCAGATACACTATCTAGCCAAAAGTATTGGGACGCCTACCTTTACACACACATGAACTTTAATGGCAGCTCAGTCTTAGTCCATAGGGTTAAAAATTGATTTGGCCCACTCTTTGCAGCTAGAACAGCTTCTAGGAAGGCTGTCCACAAAGTTTAGTGTGTCTATGGGAATGTTTGACCATTCTTCCAGACATGCATTTGTGAGGCCAGGCACTGATCTTGGATGAGAAGGCCTGGCTCGCAACCTCTGCTCTAATTCAGCCAAAAGGTGTTCTATTGGGTTGGGGTCAGGACTCTGTGCAGGCCATTCAAGTTCCTCCACCCCAAACTCGCTCATCCATGTCTTTATGGACCTTGCTTTGTGCACTGGTGTGCAGTCATGTTGGAACAGGAAGGGGCCATCCCCAAACTGTTACCACAAAGTTGGGAGCATGAAATTGTCTAAAATGTCTTGGTATGCTGATGCCTTAAGAGTTCCCTTCACTGGAACTAAGAGGCCAAGCCCAACCCCTGAAAAACAACCCCACATCATAATCCCCCCTCCATCAAATGATTTGGACCAGTGCACAAAGCAAGGTCCATAAAGACATTGATGAGTGAGTTTGGGGTGGAGGAACTTGACTGGCTTGCACAGAGTCCTGACCTCAATACAACAGAACACCTTAGGGATGAATTAGAGTGGAGACTCTAAGCCAGGCCTTCTTGTCCAACATCAGTGCCTGACCTTACATATGCACTTATGGAAGAATGGTCAAATATTCCCATAGACACTTTTCTAAACCTTGTGGACAGCATTCCCAGAAGAGTTGAAGCTGTTATAGCTGCAAAGGATGGGCCAAATGAATTTTGAACCCTACGGACTAAGACTGGGATGCCATTACAGTTCATGTGCGTATAAAGGCAGGCATCCCAATACTACGGACAATATATTGTATATTGCTTGTGAGACTGAGCATGGCTATGGGCTGGTTCACACCACAGAAATGCAGAGAATGTGTGTGAGGCTGCCCACTGGCTAAGTGGGTAGCAGTTCTGTCTAGCAGCACTGGGGTTGCTGGTTCAATTCCCCAACATCCTAATGCTTGTGTTGAAGTTTATATGTTCTCCCTGTGTGGGTTTCTTACCACAATCCAAAGACATGCTGGTACTTTATTTGTCTCCTGTCGAAATAGTCTCTAATGTAAGAAAGTTAGTTTTGGACTTTAGATTGGAAGCTCATTGCAGCCAGTGACTGATGTTAATGTTTGTTAGCACTAATCATGCCCAGGGACTTGGACATTTAAATGTGTATCATTTACACTGCACAGGTACATATGCTTAGAAAACTGTTGCTTTGTTTATGTGCATGCAAATGGACTTCGATCTTTGGCCTGTAGTTGAAGACGTGATGCACATAGCCAAGGGCTAAAACAGTTGCAAATAGTATTATGTGTTCCTGCTCATCAGGTGCAATCACTTTAGACATACACGAATAGACAGATTGTAAGATACTGGTGGGCGTGTACTTCTATTGGGTGTGTCGGTGTGCTAACAATACAGAGAAAAAAATAAACTCAGCGCTTGTTTGAGGAGAGACCCTAGAGGTGTACACAGATCAAATAAATGTGATCAAAAGAGTCTCTCAATAGGAGGGACAAAGTCCATATCAACAGTCTCTAAGATGAAGATGGAGAGGAATCCATGTACCAGCACTAAGGGAAACCAGTGTGAAGAGCTAGAAGCAGTCTCTGCTATGCAACAAAGGAAAAAAAACACAGCGACTCTAAGTGCAGTACTGGTAAACCATTTAATGATAAGTCAAAAGTGAAACTACTCACAAAGGGAGCATAAACACAAGCATGATAGTAATCCTGCAGCAAAATCCGGGGGTGGTTTTCTCCTAAACGTCCGTGTCTCTGAAGTGCAGCTACAAGAACATATTTGGGGGCACACCATACAATGCATTTAGATTCAAGATGGTGCTGCTATAAGACCTACAAACAGTACAAAATATTTTACAGCACACACATACAAGAATGACATTTCCTGCAGGGCTAGTTAAAAACACCTGAACATTTTAAAAAAATACGGGGGTTTGGTCACACTATATGGTCATATAGTGCTAAGCCCACTTACTGCGACAAAGTACCCCGAATTAGTGGGTCCTACACTAGTAATAGAATGGAAGATCCTCTGTCTCAACCATGGGAGCTGAACTCCTCTATGTGGGAGAACTGAAAGGGATACATCCTAAACACTGGTGGCCACTAAGTAGGAGGTAAAGTTTTTAACTAGCCCTGCAGGAAATGTCATTCTTGTATGTGTGCGCTGTAAAATATTTTGTACTGTTTTGTAGGTTTTATAGCAGCATCATTTTGAATCTAAACGCATTGTATGGTGTGCCCCCAAATATGTTCTTGTATAATGTAATAGGCCCTGACCCAGGTTTTTTGGGCTGGAGCACCCCTCCCCCTCCTCATTACCTCTTATTTAGTGGCCACCAGTGCATAGGATGTATCCCCTTCACTTCTCCCACATAGAGGAGTTTAGCTCCCATGGTTGAGACAAAGGATCTTCCATTCTATTACTGGAGTAGGACCCACTAATTCGGGGTACTTTGTCGCAGTAAGTGGGCTTAGCACTATATGACCATATAGTGTGACCAAACCCCCCGTATTTTTCGAATATGTTCAGGTGTTTTTAACTAGCCCTGCAGGAAATGTCATTCTTGTATGTGTGCACTGTAAAATATTTTGTACTGTTTGTAGGTCTTATAGCAGCACCATCTTGAATCTAAACGCATTGTATGGTGTGCCCCCCAAATATGTTCTTGTATATTGTAATAGGCCCTGACCAGGTTTTTTGGGCTGGAGCACCCCTCCCCCTCCTCATTACCTCTTATTTAGTGCCCACCAGTGCATAGGATGTACCCCCTTCAGTTCTCCCTCATAGAGGAGATTAGCTCCCATGCTTGAGACAAAGGATCTTCCATTCTATTACTAGAGTAGGACCCACTAATTCGGGGTACTTTGTCGCAGTAAGTGGGCTTAGCACTATATGACCATAAAGTGTGACCAAACCCCTGTATTTTTTTAATATGTTCAGGTGTTTTTAACTAGCCCTGCAGGAAATGTCATTCTTGTATCTGAAGTGCAGCTGACAGCTCTTGCAGGTGGATTCCAGCATTTGCAGCCTATGAGAACAGCAGGGAACACAGGGGCGATTGGAGAAGATGCCACTTCTGGGTGCAGGGTGAGAGAAGGAGGCTTCGCGTTCGGAGCATGCTTGCTCCTTCCTCGGGCCATACAAAACGCCATCTTTGTTGTGGTATATGTGTCAGAGTGCCACCTTAGTGGATCATCTGACTGGGAACCCCAGCACACATATACCACAACAAGGATGGCGTTTTGTATGGCCTGAGGAAGGAGTAAGCATGCTCCCAACGCGAAGCCACCTACTCTCACCCTGCACCCGGTGACATCATCTCCGATCGTCCCTGTGTTCCCATAGGCTGCGAATGCTGGAATCCACCTGCACGAGCTGTCAGCTGCACTTCAGAGACACAGACTTTTAGGAGAAAACCACCCTCGGATTTTACTGCAGGATTACTATCATGCTTTGTTTATGCTCCCATTGTGAGTAGTTTCACTTTTGACTTATCATTAAATGGTTTACCAATACTGCACTTAGAGGCGCTGTGTTTCTTTTCCTTTCTAACAATACAACCTATCTTTATATAAAGGGCTGCAGTAGGGGGGGTTCGTTTGGCTTGAGAAGGCCAGGTTTTTTGCCGTGATTTGTGGGGGAGAAGGAATGATATTGTGCATATTGACAAAATCCCAACCAGGGCTGTTTGCTGAAATTCTTGTGCATTTTTCCATCAAAAGTGGATTTATGTGGCCATGCTGTCAATGTTGTGTGTGTATTGTTCCTGTCTGACCATGCAAACATGGTTTGGGAGCAAGTGCTGACCTTCTACTCTTTGATCTCATTGCTTAATCATGTACTCAGAAATGCAGCTTCCAGCAGAACATGGTCACCTATGTATGTGTGTGGATTGTGGGCTGGTGGTTGTTTTGAATATATGCTTTTTTTAATATAATTTTGGAATGCTTTGTAAGAATAATGTAAGACTAATGACCGTTAAGTATGTTTCTATAATCTTGAAGATAAAAATGATGTGGGCTGGTGGGTGAGTTGTAGTATGAAATGTTACCCATTATACACTGAAAGTAAAGCTATGTCCACTCCAAGGTTTAGACAAATTTTAGATTTTAAGCTCCTATGAGCAGGGCCCTTTAAACCCAATTGCTAACTGTTTTGCTAAATATAGCACCATATATCCTGTAGAATATTTTTTTTGAAGCTAGTAAATGAATGTACATAATTTTGTTTCTGCTGGCAAAAGAAAAGTACATTATTGAGCTTGTTTGTTGTGTTTTTTTTTTTTGTCTTTTCTTTCTTCTTTTTAATTCGTTTTGGGGGTGGTGGTTTTGGGGAAGTGCAATATCTTTCTTTTATAGCTTATAATTTCTATATGTATTTGTGCACCAAAAAAAAACTAATCTCTTCAGCACACCTGCAAGTAAATAATAAAGGTGGAATCTTTACATATTACAGCTGTAGAGAATTGCGGGTAATGATGAATTCAGCTGGTGGATAGGCAGTGTTGCATGTGTCAGCCCTGGTTCACATTGGTGCGATTTGACATGTCAAATTGGCGGCAATTGCACTGTGCTAATAAGTGGGCTGTGCCGCAATTTCCAAAAGTAGTTTCTGTACTACTTTTTGGCGATTTCGGGGTGCGATTTTTTTTTTTTTTTTTTTTTATTGACATCAGTGCAGAAACCTGCACAGACGTCTTTGAAATTCCCCCCGCAAGTTGGGACTGACATGCAGGAATGAAATTGTGTGAGTTCAGCTGAACTCGCACAATTTCCTCCCGCTTCAGTGTGAACCAGGGCTCAAACTGGGTCTTTGTCTTTGTAATTTACCTGCTGCTATCCCAGGGACACCATTTCTTATCAAACTCCCTTAAGTTTACCTTCAAATATCATATGTAGAAATACAGATTTGCATACCTGCAAATAAACTAAAAGAAAAAAAAATCTAATCTTGGTTGTGATCAAATATTCGCAGCTGCAATCAAAAGAGCGTGGTTTCACCGTCTGACCCGGAAATGAGTCATTGTAATCACCCGGAAGTTCCTGTGCTGATCAGGATCTCCATCTAGGTGGACATGGCGAGGTCCCACTTTAGCAAAGAGGAGGTGCTGCTCATTTGCTGTGTAAGTGTAGGATATGTACTTGTGCTTACTCAATGCGGGGGTGGATGTGGTAGTTAGATTTGGAGTGGGTGGGGTTCATTGATTTGTTTGGCTTCTCCACACATTTGCTTCTGGCCCATGTGCACACATCACTTCATGAATTTGTTCTGCTGATGTAAGGACTATGCAAATATAAATGAGCGCTCCTTTCTATCAAAATATACATAACTTGTTTCACAGTTGGGTGACTTTTCCAGCAAATTTGGACCTCCGAGTTGTATGACAAGTTGTACCCCATGATTCTCAATGATAACCATTCATATCTGTGCTACTTCAAGTTGCAACAACTTCAAAGTAGTCCCTGTACTACTTTGGTGTGACAAAATAGTGTGAATGAGATTCATGGATAATACCTTTGAATTAGGTACTATTCTCACTTGTGCATCCTTCAAGTGGGTCAAATTCGTCCCTGCACTACTTTGGTTTGACTTTGATGCGACTTGAGGCCCATATACTGCAAGATTACACAGGCATTGGTAACACAAGTGCAAATGGGGCCTAATTCAAAGGTGTTATCAATGAATCTCATTGGTCAGGGCTTTTTTTCTCAGGGAATAGGTGCAGGAACTTCCTCATTTTCGAATCACCGCTGGTCTCCACCCTTATACACCTCTGAGCACCGACCTTGGGTTCCACCCCCTACCCTGCTCCCAGTTCCCTCTCTTCCAGAGAATATAGAACCAAGTAATTTGCATACAATTTGATACTGATAACAAGAAAAGCAATAAAATGGATCCCCTACAGCCAACAACAATAGACCACCCCCAGCAACAATAGACCCCCACTAGCAATAATAGATCTCAGAACTGTCAGCAACAATAGACCCCTCCATTAACAGTAGATCCCTTCCAGCAACAAGTAACCCCCCTCCCACAACAATAGATCCTCCACCAGCAACAACAAACCTCCCCAGCAACACTAGACCCCCCACAACAATAGATCCCCCACCATCAGTAGTCCCTCCAGCAAACTATAGTACCTCTCGCCATTACATACATTCTGTGCTGGAGGTGCCGGAACTCTGTTCCCCCGCGTTCCCGCTGAAAAAAAGAGCCCTGCACTCGGTTGACTTTTCATACAACTTGAGGTCCATAAGGCCCCTTTCACACTTGTGTGACCTGAAAGTTCCGTAATTTTGCAGTGCTTTTTGCCACAAATTTGATGTGATTTGAAGCAATGCCAGTGTAATCTTGAGGTCTATGGACACAGGAGTCGCAGGACAAGTAGCACAAGTGTGAAAGGGGCCTTATGGCCGGTTCATACTGCTGTGTTGTCCGACATCGGATGTGATTTGCCCCGCATTGTAAATCACATGCGATGTCCGTGTGATACAAACTCAGCCATACAGATTGTATGGTTAAATTTGCATCGCATTCAGACCAAACTCGTACAGGACCCTTTTTTTGGTCCATAGCAGAGTCTGGTCGCATGGGTGTTGTCTGAATTGGCAGTTCGCGCTACGATATTTGCAAACTGATTTGGGGGTGTCATTAGCTTTCTACTGACACTACCAGCACTTTGCATATGGCAGTATGAACTGTCTGCGAGTTGTATGCGATGCTGGAGCCCGCACTGGATTCGCAGGGTTCCCGCATCGCTCCAGTATGAACTGGCTCTGACCCTAGTTTCACGCCCATGTATTTTTTTTAGTGCGTTTTGCAGTTTACAGAAACGCTCTATAGTCCATTTAACATGGTTTCCTATGGTACTAGTTCACAACTATGCGTTTCTGCGGCCAATGCATTTTTGAAAATGGCTGGGAACTTTTTTTCACACAATTTGCGGGTAATAGATTTCAATGGAACCGCACCAGAAACGCAACTGTTGCATTTGTGTTGCGATTTTTTTTTTAATGTGTTTTGCGGTTCTTATTTTAATACTGTATATAGCTGGTTGCTAACCAGGGGGCCAGGAAGCCAGCCGCCGCGTCCTTAACAACCAATGAGTCAACAGCTGTCAGCGGCTTCCCCACTGAAAGTAAAAAAAAAAAATGCCAGCCAAAAAAATTGCATGGGGTCCCCCAGGTCTATACCAGGCTCTTCGGGTCTAGTATGGACCCCCCCATGGCAAAAGTAAAAAAAATCCATGCCAGACCCTTATCTAAGCACGCAACCTGGCAGGCCACAGGAAAAGAGGGGGGACGAGAGAGCGCCCCCCTGAACCGTACCAGGCCACATGCCCTCAACATGGGGAGGGTGCTTTGGGGTCCCCCCCAAAACACCTTGTCCCCATATTGATGGGGATAAGGTCCTCATCCCCACAACATTTGCCCGGTGGTTGTGGGGGTCTGCAGGCAGGGCCCCCCCCATGTGAATGGGTATCAGGTACATTGTACCCCTACCCATTCACCTAAAAAAACTGTGAAATGTGACAAAAGACAATAGCCGGTTTTTGATAATCCCTTTTATTAAAAATGTTTTCTTCTTTCCCCCGCTTCTTCCTCCACTTTCTCTGGTCTTCCTTTGGTTTTCTCCTTCCTCCAGCTGCTTCTTCCCCACTTCTTCCTCCATCTCCCTCCACTTCCTCCTCCGGTCTTCTCCATCTTCCTACGGCTTCTTCTTCCCCCGCTTCATCCTCTGGTCTTTCTCCTCCGCCGCTCCCGCCACTGACCTGCTGAACATGAAAACAACAACCCTCCTCCGACGCTGCGGCCAGCCGATCTGTCCACTTCCATAGCACACATTTCATATATAACTATGGGGCGTGGCAGCTGGATGACATCAGCAGGAGACCCCTTGTGACATCACTGACCCATCATTCCACAGGCGGTGAAGTCACAAGGGGCGGGGTCTCGGAGTGACATCATGCGACCCATCGCAGCATCGGAGAAGGTTCGTTTTTTGGATTTTCAGCGGGAATGGCAGCGGGAGCGGTGGAGGAGAAAGACTGAAGGATGAAGCGGGGGAAGAAGAAGCCAGGGGAAGATGGAGAAGACTGGAGGAAGAAGCGGAGGAAGATGGAGGAAGAAGCGGGGGAAGAAGCAGCTGGAAGAAGAAGGAGAAAACCAAAGGAAGACCGGAGGAAGATGGAGGAAGAAGCAGGGGAAAGAAGAAGAAATTTTTAATAAAGGAATTGTCAAAAACCGGCTACTGTCTTTTGTCACATTTCATTGCTTTTTTAGGTGAATGGGTAGGGGTACAATGTACCCAATACCCATTCACATGGGGGGCGGGATCTGGGGGCCCCCTTGTTTTAGGGGGCTTCCAGATTCTCATTAGCCCCCGTCCTCAGACCCCCACAACCACCGGGCAAGGGTTGTGGGGTTGAGGCCCTTGTCCCCATCAACATGGGGACAAGGTGCTTTGGGGGGACCCCAATGCACCCTCCCCATGTTGAGGGCATGTGGCCTGGTACGGTTCAGGAGGGGGGCGCTCGCTCGTCCCCCCCTTTCCTGACCTGACAGGTTGCGTGCTCGGATAAGGGTCTGGTATGGATTTTGGGGGGGCCCTACGCCATTTTTTTTTTGTACATTTTGGCGTGGAGTTCTCCTAAATATCCATACCAGACGCAAAGGACCTGGTATGGACTGGTGGGGGTAACCTACGTTTGTTTTTTTCTTTGATTGTTACTCTATATTGCTGGGAACCGGCAATTCATTACACCCGCGAGCAATCTGAAATTACATTTTTGTAATTGTCGTTTTGCTGCGGTACAGTAATAAACAAGGGAAAGATGCGCTAGCTTACATGCATATTAAGGACACCCCCCAGGCATGATATTTAAAGGAATTTTTCATTTTTATTGTTTCACTTTAAGCATTATTAAAATCACTGCTCCTGAAAAAACGGCCGTTTTTAAACATTTTTTCCAATTGATACATGTCCCCTGGGGAGTATCCCTAGACGTCACTGCAATCACCTTATCATTTGCTGTTACCATTTGATGTGCATAAACCTATTATCCTAGCACTAGTTATAGTGCCTCCTATGTGAGTACCTGTCTTTTTAATAAAGTATTTAAGTTTTAGCCATACAGAGAGCACTATATTATTATTTTACATTTCATGTGATTACGGATGAAAAACATTTAAAGCTATTGAACGAAAGAGGTGCCCGGCTTTCCATTCAAGTTTTAACCTTAACCACCATTGGTGAAGAATGCCTGTGTGACCTTCCTGTTAGCTCAGGGGTCCATTTTGTAAGGTGAGCGGTTTGGCTAGCAAGTGGTGTGAGCACGGATTAAGGAGCACTCCAGAATTTGCATGAAGCACCCTTTACCACCGTTGACGCTTTTGGCTTTCTTACTACATCTATGTTTTTCCTTACATGATTTTATATGGACATTTTATCATTATTTGTAGTTGTTAGATTATCCACTCAGTGCTGCACTGTCTGTTATTGTTTATCTTAAAAGGATTTATATATTTGCCTTTAGTGTTCAGCGGCTTCTAGTTTTTATGAGGTTTTTGCGCTGACTGTTTGTTTTTGATTAACCAGGACCCAGGTGCCCATACACTTTTTATGGCAAAGAACTTGCATATAAGCCCTCAGTGAGAACTTTGGATTTTGCAGGTTCGACCCCCATTGACTTCCACTATTCCCGCATATATGATCTGACAGGCATGTTTGCCGGCAATAACGCTGCTTTCCATTTGCATTAGCACCCAGTTTCTGGGAGTTGAAGTCTTAATTGGGCGCTGTTTCCTGGGGACTGCAGGATCATTTATCGGCACTAAAGTAAATGACCCCCCATATAGTCTAATATTACAGAGATATTTATTGCAAGCTGCATACCACTGTGTCAGCCCTTGGGATTTGTGATGGAATGAGACGTGAATACCTTCTGTTTTAAGAAGGCTTTACTGTGCTACACTTTGTTTGGAGGCCTTTTTTGGAAGGTCTTTTTGTTTTCTTTAGTCCCTTCTCACCATAACCTATATGGTTATACTACCCAAGCCCTACTCCATAAAAGCCATTGTTTCCATATGCTGTACTGATGATGGCAAATAAATAAACAAATAGATAGATAAATAAATACGGTTCTTACGGATCATTTGGATTGCTTTGCCTACTGTCTTGAAGTGAGGATTAATCCTCTAACTTTTGAAGGGGGTAGTAATTGTTTCATGTTTTGTCATCTGTGTCCCATTGGTGAATTTTCCCTTCACTTTCTGTCCCGTAGCCAAATCAAGAAGTTAAGGAATTCTTGATTGTCCCCATTCCTTCCCCTATTACTGTTCTGGGTACAATTTAAAATTTAGGATTTTCTTACACTTTCAGTGATAACAGAAAACAGGTCAAATAAAGAAGGTGAATCTCACTAATGAAGGCACAGACAGCGCTAAAAACCTGGCAGTTGTGCTAATTTCTCTCCACTCTATCCAAAACTAAACAAAACCTTTGCCTTTAGTCATACTTTAATTTATGAGCAACTCCAGTATTAAATGTTTTGTTTAATAATGCTAAACTAAAACCTATTACTTGTGTTAAACATTATTTACAAAAGTATACATGTCCCTTGAGCCTCCCATTGTGCAACATGCCGGATTGGCATGTCTGAAGTTCACAATGAGGAGTTTTTAATTAGAACATAAAAGACCCACAAATGCTGGCATTGTAATCGAAAAACAAAACATGGGGACTTGTAAGGAAATAAAGTTTCTTGTTATTGTTGCAAATACAATTAGCAGCAGAGAGAATGGGTGCAGCTTACTGAAGCAGAATGAGGCAGCTTCCTTGGTATATGGGAAGCCAGCCCTTGGAAAGATATACTGTGAATGTAAGCAGCTGATTAGTAATGCTATTCTAAGGAGGGTTTGCTTATCATTATGTTTGTTCTCTGAGGTCTTGACTTATTCTTGTAAGGGCACAGGAAGTTGCTTGTAGGGGATGTAATGAGAGGTACTTGGTGGGGAAGTGCTCTTAATAATAAATAATTCAATAAGAAATTGGGGGAGCAGGTTAAAAGGAAATGTCATAAAATGGTGCATTGTGTTCTGGTTGAGAAAGAACAGTGTGGAATGGTCAAGTGAGAGTAAACGTTCATCAGTTTGCAGACTCCATCCTCTTCCACCTAGTATGGTAATCTAATAAGTGACTCACTATTTCTGCAAGCATGACTCTAGCAGTTTTAGCACACCCTGTCCACCTAAGAAGAACCAATCTGTGCTTTCAACACTGAGTCCATAGCATTCATAATTTCACATTTTACCTTGTGTACCAATGCCATGGGGTTTATTTACTAAAGGCAAATCTACTTTGCACTACATGTGCACTCGGAAGTGCAGTCGCTTTAGATCTGAGGGGGGCATACAAGGAAAATAAAAAACAGCATTTTTGCTTCTACATGATTGGATGATAAAATCAGCAGAGCTTCCCCTCAGATCTAAAGCAACTGCACTTCCAAGTGCACTTGTAGTGCAAAGTGGATTTGCCTTTAGTAAATCAACCCCCCATGTGATTATTTTATTGTCTCAGTCATAATCACCTTGGTTAACTAGTTTGTACCTACCAGTTCGAGGATTCACCTGGCTGACCTGTTATGTTGTGACCTATAGTATAGCTGGGGAGACACAAGTTGATGCTTTGGGACATTTATGTTGTATCATTTTAAACAAGCTATTTTATCATTTTAGTCAATAATTAGAGGCCTGTGGATGCCAAACAAGCTCTAAACGAGTTCCGCCTGGCTCACAGTCATTAGGTTTAACAATTGTGTTCAATTAGCAATAAAAAGGAAACAGAAAAATTCTTCTGAGTTTATAAAGAAGTTATCTGATCACTCATCTGTTTGGCAATGCATGTAAAAAAAGAAGGCTGGGGTAACAATTAGGGAGCCAGTTTGTGCAAACAAGTTCTTTATTGATACACATTACGTTTGTAAAGTAAATGCATTCCCTCAAACAGTATAAAATTTTAACTGCAGCCTTAGGACATCCAAACATGGGTCGAAATTCGTCCGGTTAAGCAGGCACTGGTCGAATTTCGATCGATGTTTGGGCACTGTGGTTGTACAGAAGTCAATCTACCAATCGACTTCTGTACAACCGCTCTGTCTGATTTTTGATGCACTGCTGACTATAGCTGGCAGCGCTGATCAATGTATTATGAAGGTGGGAAGTCTCCCTGCTGTCAGAATACAATAGCTCAAGCTGAGAGGACTGCCCACCAAGGATGGGCGAATTAGGTCAGTTTTTTATTCAACCCACTTGTTCAGCTGGTTGACTTAAAAAAAAACAGACTCATGTATGGGCTGCTTAAGCACTTGCCGACCGCCGCACGCCGATTTACGTCCAAACTTTGCCGGCGGATATCGTTGTTATAGCAGCAGCTAGCTGCCATAACCCCAGTATACCCGTTTTCGTGCAGCGGTCGGCTTTCAGATAAAAGTGGTTTCTGCAGCGGATTCGCAGCGAGATCACTTTTATCGATGGTGGGAGAGGGCCCCCACTCCCGCCGCGATCCGGTGCCCTCCGCTGCTTAGCAGAGCCGTCGGAAGCGGTGGAGGCGATCGCGTCCTTCTCCGTGCTGTGCTGAGATGGCACCCACTCGTCTCCATGACACTGCTGGCCATACGTCTTAAAGGCACATTTTTTCCATGTCATTTTTTTAAATGACTTTTCTTTTTTTTTTTTTTTTATTGCATTTTAGTGTAAATATGAGATCTGAGGTCTTTTTGACCCCAGATCTCATATTTAAGAGGTCCTGTCATGCTTTTTTCTATTACAAGGGATGTTTACATTCCTTGTAATAGGAATAAAAGTGACACAATTTATTTTTTTTTAAAACAGTGTAAAAATTAATAAAATAATCTAAAATAAATAATAAAAATGTAAAAAAGTTTTAAAAACCCCCTGTCCCGACAAGCTCGTGCGCAGAAGCGAACGCATACGTGAGTAGCGCCCGCATATGAAAACGGTGGTCAAACCACACATGTGAGGTATCGCCGCAATCGTTAGAGCGAGAGCAATAATTCTAGCCCTAGACCTCCTCTGTAACACAAAACATGCAACCTGTAGAATTTTTTAAACATCACCTATGGAGATTTTTGAGGGTAAAAGTTTGACGCCATTCCACGAGCGGGCGCAATTTTGAAACGTGACATGTTGGGTATCAATTTACTCGGCGTAACATTATCTTTCACAATATAAAAAAAAATTGGGCTAACTTTACTGTTATCTTATTTTTTTATTCAAAAAAGTGAATTTTTTCCAAAAAAAGCGCGCTTGTAAGACCGCTGCGCAAATACGGTGTGAAAAAAAGTATTGCAATGACCGCCGTTTTATTCTCTAGGGTGTTAGAAAAAAAACAATATATAATGTTTGGGGGTTCTAAGTAACTTTCTAGCAAAAAAACCTGTTTTAAACATGTAAACCTAAATTCCAAAACGAGGCTGGTCCTTAAGTGGTTAAGTTGTAAAACCAACATCTACTTTTTCATATATAATTATTCAGTTCTGTAGATAACAAGTCTCACATTATATGTGCTTTGTAACACTGACCATCAGAAAAAATATGCACTAATGGAAGCAGTGCCGGACCAAAGGATAAATGAGTCCAAATGAATGTATTAGTTCATACTAAAACATTAATGTGTACATATACGTGCATACATAACTACACACATATAAACATACAACATGTTAAGTTAAAAAACGGGTTTAATAATTGCTCTAATATCCACATTGCACCAATAGCTCCCAACGGTCTTCTATTTGGACCCAAATAACAAGGATAACTTGCCACAAATTTGTGGCAGTGTTGAAATTTAACTCTTGTTAACTTGCTGCACATTTTCACTGGCAAGTTGTACACTTGCAGAGCACTTGAAGCACAAGTTCTAGTTGACACTTTTCCAATGTGTATCAAGTCTCTAGCAAGAGCAAAGTTGCAGTGGTGGGTCTACAGCAAGATCTCTGCAAGTCTACAGAGCCCCGCAAGTCTCAGCAAGAGCTCTACAAGTCTATGGTAAGAGCCATGTAATGTAGACTTGCTGCAATTGTGCAACAAACTTGTGAAGCTTGGCAAGTCTAGCAATAGCTTAACAAGTCATTTTCTTGCAGCTCAATTTAGAAAATGGTGAAAAAAACTGCGCTTAAAACCAGGTGCAAAAAAATATAAACTATGAAAAGCAGCAAACCTCACAAAAACATCAATTGTAAATAAGCATAGGGATAAATAATAGGTTGCGCTAATCTTGATAAAACATAATAAATAATTAACAGTGAAGAAAAATTCATATGTTGATCATAAAATCAATATGCAAAACTTAATAATAAAGGGGGAAAAAGTCCATAGGGTAAACCATCAGTGAAGGGTTGTGAAAAAGTCCATAAAAATAAAAATAAAAAATCAATTCGGTGTTATAAAGATTCAAATTGAGTGTAATTCAAATCACCACCATGAAACATATAAAGTCCAAGTGATGAAGATAAAAATCTGTGATGACAAAGGGGGGTCCACCACCAGGTATGGAAGGGGTTACTCCTTACCAAAAGGCCATGATCCCCCACCACAGAGGATCACAGCAAGCAGGAATCTTTAAAGTTAAATGGGAACTGTCAGCGATGTCCACCAGAGGTCGTCTCCTCAGCAACAACTCCAACAACCCAGGGCATCGGTACCAAAAAATAAGAGGGGCTCACATAGTGTAAAACCACTTACATTTATTAAAATAAAATAAAAGTACAGATGTACACTCACAAATAATCAATGGAATAACAGCCTTAAGTCCGGCTCCATGGCCACCGGAGCATGGACAAACCCGTCCTACTGGAAAGCAGCTCGCTTGGGGGTGACGTCAGCGCGTCGTCTGGCTCCGCCCTACGCGTTTCGTGACATCATCACGTCTTCCAGTGCCCCTGGAAGACGTGATGATGTCACGAAACGCGTAGGTCGGAGCCAGATAACGCGCTGACGTCACCCCCAAGCGAGCTGCTTTCCAGTAGGACGGGTTTGTCCGTGCTCCGGTGGCCACGGAGCCGGACTTAAGGCTGTTATTCCATTGATTATTTGTGAGTGTACATCTGTACTTTTATTTTAATAAATGTAAGTGGTTTTACACTATGTGAGCCCCTCTTATTTTTTTGGTACCGATGCCCTGGGTTGTTGGAGTTGTTGCTGAGGAGACGACCTCTGGTGGACATCGCTGACAGTTCCCATTTAACTTTAAAGATTCCTGCTTGCTGTGATCCTCTGTGGTGGGGGATCATGGCCTTTTGGTAAGGAGTAACCCCTTCCATACCTGGTGGTGGACCCCCCTTTGTCATCACAGATTTTTATCTTCATCATTTGGACTTTATATGTTTCATGGTGGTGATTTGAATTACACTCAATTTGAATCTTTATAACACCGAATTGATTTTTTATTTTTATTTTTATGGACTTTTTCACAACCCTTCACTGATGGTTTACCCTATGGACTTTTTCCCCCTTTATTATTAAGTTTTGCATATTGATTTTATGATCAACATATGAATTTTTCTTCACTGTTAATTATTTATTATGTTTTATCAAGATTAGCGCAACCTATTATTTACCCCTTGCAGCTCAATTGCTTTCTATCTGGGGAGTGACTATTCCGATTTTGGAACCAAATTTCTATGCATTTTTCAGTTATCGGTTAATAGTTACAGTGCCTTGAAAAAATATTCATACCCCTTGAAATTTTCCACATTTTGTCATGTTACAACCAAAAACGGAAATGTTTTTTATTGGGATTTCATGTGATAGACCAACACAAAGTGGCACATAATTGTGAAGTGGAAGGAAAATGCAAAATGTTTTTTTTTACAAATAAATATGTGAAAAGTGTGGCGTGCATTTGTATTCAGCCCCCTTTACTCTGATACCCCTAACTAAAATCTAGTGGAACCAATGACCTTCAGAAGTCACCTAATTAGTAAATAGAGTCCACCTGTGTTACTTAATCTCAGTATAAATACAACTGTTCTTTGAAGCCCTCAGAAGTTTGTTAGAGAACCTTAGTGAAGTGGAAGGAAAATGCAAAATGTTTTTCAAAATTTTTTACAAATAAATATCTGAAAAGTGTGGCGTATTAGTATTCTGCCCCCTTTACTCTGATACCCTTCAATTAAATCTAGTGGAACCAATTGCCTTCAGAAGTCACCTAATTAGTAAATAGAGTCCACCTGTGTGTAATTTAATCTCGGTATAAATGCAGCTGTTCTGTGAAGCCCTCAGAGGTTTGTTAGAGAACCTTAGTAAACAAACAGCATCACGAAGGCCAAGGAACACACCAGACAGGTCAGGGATAACGTTGTAGAGACGTTTAAAGCATTGTTAGATTATAAGAAAAACCCCAAGCTTTGAACATCTCACGGAGCACTGTTCAATCCATCATCCGAAAATGGAAAGAGTATGGCACAACTGCAAACCTACCAAGACATGGCTGTCCACCTAAACTGACAGGCCGGGCAAGGAGAGCATTAATCAGAGAAGCAGCCAAGAGGCCCATGGTAACTCTGGAGGAGCTGCAGAGATCCACAGCTCAGGTGGGAGAATCTGTCCACGGTACAACTATTAGTCTTGCACTCCACAAATCTGGCCTTTATGGAAGAGTGGCAGGAAGAAAGCCATTGTTGAAAGAAAGCCATAAGAAGTGCAGTTTGCGAGAAGCCATGTGGGGGACACAGCAAACATGTGGAAGAAGGTGCTCTGGTCAGATGAGACCAAAATCAAACTTTTTGGCCTAAAAGCAAAACGCTATGGCGGAAAACTAACACTGCACATCATCCTTAACACATCATCCCCACCGTGAAACATGGTGGTGGCAGCATCATGTTGTGGGGATGCTTTTCTTCAGCAGAGACAGGGAAGCTGGTCAGAGTTTATGGGAAGATGGATGGAGGTAAATACAGGGCAGTCTTGAGACTGGGGCAGGGGTTCACCTTCCAGCAGGACATCAATCCTAAACATAGAGCCAGAGCTACAATGGAATGGTTTAGATCAAAGCATACTCATGTGTTAGAATGGCCCAGTCAAAGTCCAGACCTAAATCACACTAAGCATCTGTGGCAAGACTTGAAAATTGCTGTTCACAGATGCTCTCTATCCAATCTGACAGAGCTTGAGCTATTTTGCAAAGAAGAATGGGCAAATATTTCACTCTCTAGATGTGCAAAGCTGGTAGAGACATCCCCCAAAAAACCGTGCAGCTGTAATTGCAGCAAAAGGAGGTTCTACAAAGTATTGACTCGGGGGGGCTGAATACAAATGTACACCACACTTTTCACATATTTATTTGTAAAAAATTGAAAACTATTTATCATTTTCCTTCCACTTCACAATTATGTGCCACTTTGTGGTGGTCTATCACATAAAATCCCAATAAAATACATTTCCGTTTTTGGTTGTAACATTACAAAATGTGGAAAATTTCAAGGGGTATGAATACTTTTTCAAGGCACTGTATCTGTTTTCAATGTGTACTGATGAAGTACATTGTTAAAAAAAAAAAAAAAAAAAAAAACAAGTAGTGAAAAAAACACTTTTGTGTATTAATTATATTAATGCTTTCTGTCCTGCATAACTGGCTTGCTGATCCTGTCTAATCGGCCAAAATCTTTGTAGGGCGCCTCCCTCTGCTCCATAGACGAAACATAAAAGCAATGGGACCATTCATATTTAGGAAAGTGCTGGCTGAGTTGAAGGTGATTGGATTGTGACTGCAGATCAGACTGTCCCCTAAAGGTCTACGGTGGCATTAGGATGCCGCTAAATGCAATAAATGTGTGTTGTTTACATGGTAAATATAATCATGGTTCTGAGTCAGGTTACCCCTTCAAGGATTAATGCTTACATCTTCATTCTCTTCAGCGTTCTATGATTCCAGTGCAAGTTTTGAAAGCAATTTCAGGACAAACAATGATCTCTATTTTAAACCTAGATAAAATTAACTTGGGTCCCTGTTTCCCATGCTCTGCGAGTTCAGTTGCTTGTCAATCTTGCTCTTAATCTCCTTAACTCTATCAGGGCTGGCACTTTTTTGAGCTTGTCTCATAAAACTCACAATCTTTAAACAGATCCCTGTGATGATAACTGGTACGGCTGTCCGTACATGGTTGTATCCACAAAGTTCAAATAGCTGACTCTTCATCATCACAGCAAATAGCAGCCCTTCTTTTCAACTCGTTTTGCAATTTACGTGAGGTGCAAATAGTGTTCCATTGCTTGTCTGAATTGTATTTTGCTGAATGGTTTTATGCTTATGCAACAGAAATGTCCCATTATATGGGAAAGTTGCTGCCACATGTTGTAGTCTTTTCTTGATAACATTGTTCTTAAAGCAGTGTTAAACTCAAAAGCAAACATTTAATATATTGCAGCTTACCAATTCCCAAGCTGGCCATAAATGGAGCGATTTTCTTTCCTGCAACCATGGGTTGCAGGAAAAAAAATCATTCAATACCCCCATAAATACAGTCAATGTTTATGGGGGAATTCCTCCTGTGGAGCTTATGTGTTCTCCCGGGGGGGGGGGGCAGGGGTAGTTGCCCTTAGCAGGAAAACACAGTGATTACTGCTGTACATGGCTATAAAAGCCGTTAGCAATCATCGCATGTAAAATCCAACAGGCTGGTTGTACCCAAGTTGATCGATCTCGTTGGCTAGCAGCATGCTAGCTATACTTCCATTTTTGTAAATATACATATCTCCCTTTTACAACTTGTGACAGAAGAGAAGGATAAAGTGTTTTGTCTACTTTTTCTCTTTCCAGGAAAGCTCAAACCATAGGAATGCCCATTTTTTTTTTTTTTTTTTTTTTTTTACAAGGATGCAATTAAAGGTCAACTCCAGCCTTATTTTTTTTCTCACTCTTGTAGCAAGTCCTTTCTTGTGTGGAAAGTGATTACTCTTGGCCCCTGCAAACTTCTTTTTCCACAATATAATCCTTTAAAGTTGCAGGAGTTATCTTGTGCCTGCCTTCATTTCCTTCATTGCAGCAAGGTGTTCGCCTTTAGTGTGTGGTCACTTCACCTTAAGGTGTGATCCCATCAATAAGCCAGCCCTGTTCCTTTATAGTGTGGAAGGTGTATCTGTTTTGGTCAAAAAACAACAAACAAAAATTCCCAGCTCACTTACCAGCCAGCCTGCAACAAACCAAATTGAAAAACTTGTGTAACAGTTCCCATAAAACCAAGGGGTTTAGTTTGCATACATTTGCAAATACATGCTTAAGCTGCAGCAGCCACGTCACAGCACCTTTATGGAGGGATGGGCTCCTTTCAGGCACACCTGCCCTTAATCTATCTATCTAATTATATATATGTGCCAACTCAGGAGACTCTCAAAATTATAGTCGGGACTGCAGTACACTGGAGTGCTGTGACATGGCTGCTGCAGCTTACGTATATATTTGCAAATGTGTGCAAACTAAACCCTTTTTAAAGTACAGTGCCTGGAAAAAGTATTCTCACCCCTTGACATTTTCCACATTTTGTCAGGTTACAACCAAAAACATAAATGTATTTTATTGGGATTTTATGTGATAGACCAACACAAAGTGGCACATAATTGTGAAGTGGAAGGCAAATGATAAATGTTTTTTTTTACAAATAAATATGTGAAAAGTGTGGCGTGCATTTGTATTCAGCCCCCTTTACTCTGATACCCCTAACTATAATCTAGTGGAACCAATGGCCTTCATAAGTCACCTACTTAGTAAATAGAGTCCACCTGTGTTACTTAATCTCAGTATAAATACAACTGTTCTTTGAAGCCCTCAGAAGTTTGTTAGAGAACCTTAGTGAACAAACAGCATCATGAAGGCCAAGGAACTCACCAGACAGGTCGGGGATAAAGTTGTGGAGAAGTTTGAAGCAGTGGGCCTCTGTGTTTCATGGGCCTCAGGCATTTGGCTAGAAATAGAGAGCCTTAACCTGCAACCAGGATTAGGGACGATACTATATGCTTACGTTACACTTCAGCTTTAAGTTGAGCTTAAAGCTGTATTGATTGGGTGGGGATCAAATTTTGGAGTGATAACAAGTACCTGGAAGTGTTTTTTATCACTTGCAGAGATTTTCCAAGCGGTTAGTACTTGTCTATGTAACTGGGTGCCAGACTTTCCATTTTCTAGAACAAAAAGGAAACGAAAATGTTAGTCATATTCACCTTTTTGTGAAGTGGTGGAAAAACTCTAGCAGGTTCCATTGATGTGTCAATGTATTGTACAACAAGCAGATGTCTTACTGTCCATCTAACTGTCTATGGCTAGAATTACTTATGCTATGCAAGGCCAATTATTAACATTTCAAGACTATTTGTACTAAGGTCTCATGCACATTGGGTTATGAAAATGTAGCACCCCCTTAGTGTGCAACTAGTGTAGGTAAATGTATTTTGTGACTCATGGTAGTATGTGTCTGTTATTTGTGTCAAGGTTTAGATTCAGGTCAGGCTGGAAGGCTCTGCAGACCAGTCCTCTATTGCCTCTCCCTGCTTCTGGAGGTCCGTGGAAACCTCTAGAAGCTAGTGGGCGGAGGTAAATAGGCTGGGTCTGAATGTTTATGGGAGTTTGGGCCAATCCCCAGGCAGGAGGCCTGGCAGGGTAGCTGAACCAGCCCATAAATATGGTGGAGCCTGAACATTAGGGAGTTGGGTGGAAGATGGAGTGCTGAGGTTGCTGTCGTGAGGCCTGAAAGGGAACTTCAGGGCTGGGGGCTCTGCCTCTAGGCAGGGAACTGAGAAAAGAAAGCAGAGGAAGCTTAAGAGAGGCATCTCCATTACCTTTGGACATCCGGGTGGGCATGGGAAGATATGATCAGTTGGAGGCCTGAACAGGAGTCTTGCCCATTGCAGCGAGGAGCAAAGGGCAGTGTACCTCAGTACACCCAGTGGCTTACAAGGGAAAAGATTTCTGGATGTAGCATACTTTCCAGGGACATTGTTTTGCTAAATCCCGATCCCTTGTCCTGGGGAGTTCTTCAGAGCAGCCAGGTGGGATGGTAATCAAGCAGCCAGGTGGGCTAGTAGTATCTGCAAGCGTCAGACTGAGTGAAGTTCTACAGAAAAGTCAAGATATCTTTGCATACAATTTGCAAATTTGTGCTATTTCGGGGACAAGGCTCCTGGTTCGTAAAAGATCTTGTCACCGATCCATAGAAACTGCGTTTTATCCTGGAGGGAGTACAGTCCAGGTTCTTCATTTTTGTACCTAGAGAACGAAGTTTGGCCTCATCTGTTATTCTTCAAGTGAAGTTGGGCATCCCATAATCCCTACAGTGCCCTACAGTGCCTTGCAAAAGTATTCACCCCCTTGGCCTCACAACCTGGAATTAACATGGATTGTTTGAGGATTTGCATCATTTAATTTACAGAACATGCCCACAACTTTGAAGATGGTTTTTTGTTTTGTTTTTTTAATTGTGAAGCAAACAACAAATAGGACAAAATAACAGAAAATGTCAATGTGCATAACTATTCACCCCCCAAAAGTATTGACTTTGTGGAGCCACGCTATCACAGCTACAAGTCCCTTTGGATAAGTCTCTATGAGCTTGCCACATCTTACATATGGGATTTCTGCCCATTCCGCCTTGCAAAACTGCTCCAGCACCTTCAAGTTGGATGGTTTGCGCTTGTGAACAGCAATCTTTTTAAGTCTGACCACAGATTTTCTATTGGATTGAGATCTCAGCTTTGACTAGGCCATTCCAACACATTTACATGTGTAGCACTAACTCCCGGTGGAGCTGCTAGTTTAAAGCGGGCTGTTGCTGTCACCTTTGTTACCTCAATTTCACCAGAACTGGTTCTAGGGTCCCGTTGAGTTTAATCCCAGACAGTGTAGACACCAGACACTTGAGTATCTTTTCCAATGCTTTAATAAAGAGTAACTGAAGGAAGTAGCAGGAAAGAGGTAGAAGAAGAGTTGCAGGGATGTTCAAATACCTTTTCTTGATGTAGTATTATGAATTGGAATCTTGTAGATGAATGTACTCTCCTTTAGAGTTGAATCTTTGCCCGCCCGGATAGGTTTCTCTCACTAACCTAAAAAATCGTCACGCAGCACGAACAAAAGTCTCTGCCACAGACTTGAATGGAATAGAAACCCGTACGATCCTCTGGCACAGGATGTAATGGTTTACGATGGACAGCAAACACAGCACTAGAACCTTTAAGCCAACCCGGCAGTACTATGCGGTAGGTTAACTTTAGGATACGTCCTCCAACTGAGTCACCAGGCCCCTCTCTAGACCAGCACTCTGCATGATCCTTCCAGGACGGGTCCTCCCCTGGGATCTTCTCAGTTGTCCAGCTTCTTCCCGCAGGACAGACAGCACAGGACCATTCCCTCGCCACTGTGGTAGACCCCAGACAGGCTTCTGGGCCCACCCACACGCTGCAGCAACGTGGTCCTCCCGGTCGGAGGACCACGCGGTAGTACTCCTAACACATACCTGTCGGCCAGGAGGGCCAGCAGGTGGAACGAAACAGTCCCTAAAACATGGCGTCTGTCCCATAAATACCCTCTCCCAGAATGCAACTTGGAGGACCACCTCCACGGAGTTATCTCCGGGACAGAAGAGCACCCATACGCTTCAGCGCGTTGCCTTTTCAACACGACCCATGGCGACAACGACACCCACAGGCACAGTGTGAAACTACATGCAACACAGCCAAACTGGAACAGAGGCTAAATCTGACTATGTATAAAACAGATGACCCACTAAATTTACCTATAAGCGGTAGATGAAAATCTACCAGCGCTATACATGTTTCCCCTTAAACCACTGCTTTAGCAGTGTGTTTGGGGTAATTGTCCTGCTGGAAGGTGAACCTCCGTCCTAGCCTCAAATCACACACAGAGTGGTACAGGTTTTGCTCAAGAATATCCCTGTATTTAGCACCATACAACTTTCCCTCAACTCTGACCAGTTTCCCAGTCCCGACTGCTGAAAAACATCCCCACAGCATGATGCTGCCACCACCATGTTTCACTGTGGGGATGGTGTTCTTTTGGTGATGTGATGTGTTGGGTTTGCGCCAGACAGCGTTTTATTTGATGGCCAAAAAGTTCAATTTTAGCCTCATCAGACCAGAGCACCTTCCTCCATACATTTTGGGAGTCTACCACATGCCTTTTCACAAACTCAAAACGTGCCATTTTGTTTTTTGCTGAAAGTAATGGCTTTCTTCTGGCCACCCTGCCATAAAGCCCAACTCTATGGAGCATAAGGCTTATTGTCATCCTATGTACAGATACTCCAGTCTCTGCTGTGGAACTCTGCAGCTCCTCCAGGGTTACCTTAGGTCTCTGTGCTGTCTCTCTGATTAATGCCCTCCTTGCCCGGTTCGTGAGTTTTGGTGTGTGGCCGTCCCTTGGTAGGTTTGCTGTTGTGCCATGTTCTTTCCATTTGGTTATGATAGATTTGATGAAGCTCCTAGGGATCATCAAAGATTTTGATATTTTTTTTTATAACCTAACCCTGACTTGTACTTCTCAACAACATTGTCCCTTACTTGTTTGGAGAGTTCCTTGGTCTTCATGGCAGTGTTTGGTTAGTGGTGCCTCTTACTTAGGTGTTGCAGCCTCTGGGGCCTTTCAAAAAGGTGTGTATATGTAATGACAGATCATGTGACACTTAGATTGCACACAGGTGGACATCATTTCACTAATTATGTGGCTTCTGAAGGTAATTGATTGCACCAGAGCTTTTTATGGGCTTCATAACAAAGGGGGTGAATACATACGCACATGCCAATTATCAGTTTTTTATTTCTGAAAAATAGTTTTATGTATATATTTTTCTAATTTTACTTCACCAACTTAGACTTTTATGTTCTGATCCATCACATATAATTTAGATTAAATTATGGGGTCTTACTCTAGAGGAGCTGTATAGATCCATAACTCAGGTGGGAGAATCTGTCCACAGAATAACTATTAGTCGTTCACTCCACAAATCTGGCCTTTATGGAAGAGTGACAAGAAGAAACCCATTGTTGAAAGTAAGCCATAAGAAGTCCTGTTTGAAGTTTGCGAGAAGCCATATGGGGAACACAGCAAACGTGGAAGAAGGTGCTCTGGTCAGATGAGACCAAAATTTAACTTTTTGGCCTAAAAGCAAAACGCTATGTGTGGCGGAAAACTAAAACTGCACATCACCCTGAACACACCATCCCCACCGTGAAACATGGTGGTGGCAGCATCATGTTATGGGGATGCTTTTCTTCAGCAGAGACAGGGAAAATCGTCAGAGTTGATGGGAAAATGGGTGGAGCCACATACAGGGCAATCTTAGAAGAAAACCAGTTATAGTCTGCAAAAGACTTGAGACTGGGGTGGAGGTTCACCTTCTAGCAGGACAATGACCCTAAACATAAGACCAGAGCTACAATGGAATGGAATAGCTTAACATTGCTGTTCACAGATGCTCTCCATCCAATCTGACAGAGCTTGAGCTATTTTGCAAAGAAGAATGTGCAAAAATGTCACTCTCTAGATGTGCAAAGCTTGTAGAGACATCCCCAAAAAAGACTTGCAGCTGTAATTGCAGTGAAAGGTGGTTCTACAAAGTATTGACTCAGACCCCATACACACTATTAGATTTTCTGCAGATTTTTGTCCTCAGATTTACCAAAACCATGTAGTGCAAGGTCCTGCCTGATTGCATACAAATTTAAACTCTTAAGGTTTGACCTCATATTATATGGTTTTGGTAAATCTAAAGACAAAAATCTGCAGAAAATCTAATAGTGTGTATGGGGTCTTAGGGGGGCTGAATACAAATCCACGCCACACTTTTTCAGATATTTATTTGTAAAACAATTTGAAAACCATTTATAAATTTCCTTCCACTTAACAATTATGTGCCACTTTGTGTTGGTCTATCACATAATATACCAATGAAATACATTTAACTTTTTGGTTGTAACATGACAAAATGTTTAAAATTTCAAGGGGTATGAATATTTTTCAAGGCACTGTATGTGTGCTTGTGTGTTTAGATATATTTTTCCTGCTCAAAAGTTCCTCCCAGAATGCACATTTGCTGTGTTTTTTTTTCGTGGCTGTAAACGTTCCTCTTCATATGCTCCTGTAAAGGCCTATATGTGCATGACCACATAGGCTAACATAGAGGTGCTTTAATAGGTATAAAAAAAAATTTGAACGCCTGCATGAGCGCCGTTTTTTAAGCTTTGTGTGCATGAGGCCTAGTTAGTAATAGATGCTATATTGTACACATTTTTACAGTCTGCGTCCAGGGTCATACATCTGTATTCATGTGTCTGTTTACGCAAAAAATGGTGTATACCCGCACACAGATTTGTACAGCCATTGATGTCTACAGGCAACTGTACACGGCACTTCTGACACCAGGACAGGGAAATATGTCCAAATTTTACTGTGTGGCCCAAGACGCCCATGTTCATGAGGCCTTAGGCGTCCTTATACAGGTAGCTGAGGTAGTAACCTTGAATTTATGGTGAAAATATGATTATAGGATGTAATGCTAATAAAATAGTTTTCATAATTAATGTTATAATAATAGTATTGCATGATGATATAAGAGTAAATGTTTTGTCTTTTTTTTTTTACCTTAGAAATTTAAAGTATAACTTTAACTCTAAGGCAACATTTTTATTTTATCTTGGATAGAGTGGAGATGGATTAGAATCCCTGTCAGTTTTTATTGCTGTCTGTGCCCCCCGTTAAGGAGATTTACCCTCCCTATTTGTCTTGTTTACCGTTATCATTGAAAGCAAAAAGAAAAGAAAAACCTGAATTTTGGGTTGTCCCTAGAAAAGTAATAGAGGGGAATCTTTCAATGGGGACACTGGTTCCGGTGACCTGGGGGTCCCCAAGGAATTCCCTCAATTTCAAGGGATTTCCTCTCACTTCCTGTTTGGCTATGGGACAGGAAGTGAAGGGAAATCTCCGGTGTGAGATGGCAAAAAAAAAAACCTGACAGGGGTCATATTCCTCCTTTGTCCTATCCAATATGAAAAAAAAAAAGTTTGCCTATTGTTCTACTTTTAAGTGGATGTAAACCCAATGTCATCCTTTCTAAACTACCAACATAGGGGTTATCTATAAGGATATACATGCCTCCTGCATGTATCTTTACCTGTCAAATGCCTCCCCTGTGTCTGTTATTAGACCCGAAAAACTGCAGATTCTGTGGGTGGGTCTGTTGTCTGGAGCTCGGTGGGTGGAGTCGTGATGTCAGTAGACTCCCCGCCCACCTCTACACTCCCCTTGTCAACATTTTCTCCTGTGTATTTCTTACACTAAACTTCTGCTATGATCTCTAACATCCAGTGAAAAGACAGGAAAGTAACCACATGACTTCAGCATGCCAAATCATGCTGAGGTGTGGAACAGCCAATCCTTGCAGAGCTGCTGAAGAAAAGCGTGGGAGGGAATTAAAAAATACTGCATGTCTCTCAGGCTAGTGCACGAGATATGTAAATCACCTGTCACTCACAGCAAGGGGGAGGATTTGACACAGTTTTTCTCTGTTTGTCAAGATTTATCTCACTGAACAATAAAAGAGGATTGCTCAGAGATGGATTAACTCTGTGTGGCAAGACGGGGCTCAAATGATAGAGAATCTTATACTCTACATTATGACACAAAAAAAAAAAAATTCTGGTTTACATCCACTTTAATATATGTGGTGATTTTAGCTTGTTTGTCATTTTTTTTTAGCATGCAATGTAATCTGCTACTAGGTACCACTATTTCATCTCTTAAAGGGAATGTGTTATGGTTTTGTACATAACTTTTTTTTTTAAATGTATTTTTATGGTCATGATTAAAAAAAAAAAAACAACATTTAAAAAGGTTTTGTTTCCCATATTTTTTCAGTAAGGTAAATATGAAATATTGCAACCCGCGTTTGGATCCCTTTTCAGAGGGCATTTGACGGGTGGCAAGAGGCGTTAGATAACCTCCTCACTGCCACACCACAATTACATTCATTGTCAAACTCTTCACCCTCTGGCAACTAGATTTTTCTAGCCCTGAGACAGTGGCTAGTATATCTAAACCCAACATCATAAATATAATATATAGCTGCTTAGCAGTCATTAGATGTGATGGCTGCATTTGTTTTCTTTTTTTTTCAGGATATACCGTATATACGCGAGCATAAGCCGAGTTTTTCAGCACATTTTTTTAGGTTGAAATACTCCCCCTTGGCTTATACTCGAGTGAGGGTCTTGAGTGAGGGTGCCCATCTGCAGCTGTACCTTTGATTACTAAAACATTGGGTATGTCCCGCTCTGTCATGCAGTCTGTTTGGCGGCCGTCTATTGTAATAAACCCCCGCCTCCTCCTCGTCTGTGATAGACGGTGCACTGATACAGTTACCCAGCATTGTATCAGTGTTTCGTCTATCAGGAGGAGGAGGAGGCAGGGCTTTGTTACAATGGACAGGTACCGAACAGACTGCATGACACAACAGGAGACACCCACTGTTTTAGTAATCAAAGGTACAGCTGCAGATGGGCATGACACAGTGGGAGACACCCACTGTTTTAGTAATCAAAGGTACAGCTGCAGATGGGCACAGTGAGGCTGCAGATGGGCACATTGAGGCTGCAAATGGGCACAGTAAGGCTGCAGATGAGCACAATGAGGCTGCAGATGAGCACAATGAGGCTGCAGATGAGCACAATGAGGCTGCAGATGGGCACAGTGAGGCTGCAGATGGGCACAGTGAGGCTGCAGATGGGCACAGTGAGGCTGCAGATGGGCACAGTGAGGCTGCAGATGGGCATTGTTTACCCAGTAGCTGCTGCATTTCCCACCCTAGGCTTATACTCGAGTCAATAAGTTTTCCCAGTTTTTGTGGTAAAATTAGGTGCCTCGGCTTATATTCGGGTCAGCCTATGATCGAGTATATACGGTATACATTTTCTACAAGTACAGGGAAATTCCCATTGATCCTGTTGGAAATCTAGCGTGCTTCCTGTGCACTGAACTGATTATTCATTCAATGTTATCACCCTTTCCAGCTATTTTCTGTGAACTACAAAACATCTCACCCAATGTAATAGAGATGAGAAAGGGGGGAATATTTGTGGTCCATATCAGGGAATCAGTCTAGGGTGACAATGTTGCTCTTTAATAGATACAGTACCATGAGTGAGCTTTGTCACCCTAGCACAGGAAACATGCTACTGGCAGAATCATGAGGTAAAAAAGAGGGAAAAAAAGGCTGGTAAGCAGCAAAATAAAATATACATTGCAATTTCTTAATTTTTGTACATTATATTCCCGCAGTAAGCATTTCATGTGATTAAACTTTCATCTAGTTCATGCTTCTCTTGCTACACTATACAATATACAATATGTGATTTCCCATCTGCATGACCTTTCCCAGGACTTAAGTGAGACAGGAACTATATTCTGTCTAATTTCACTGAATGTTTTATTTCCCTAGGGAATGGTTTTATCCTGATGTCTACCACAGTACCAAAAATATCCTAGCTGTGCTTTGTTGGCTTTCAGTAGCTGGAACAAAGTAAACTGCATAACTGGAATATTAACAATGTCAAGGGTAATTTGTTTATCATAACGCATTTTCATACAATGTGTGAAATCGAGGGAGAGTAAATATTTATGATCTGAACACAATTTAGGAAAAAGGGGATTGGTATTCAAAGAATTTGCTCCTTAAATGCAAATGTGCGCACTATTTATTAGAAGCTCCTGCAGGTTCCCCAAAATGTATGTAAACCCTAACAAAGGATATTTCTTATTGGCTCCTTTTACAGCTGTTAACCACTTACCCTCTGGAAGATTTACCCCCCTTCATGACCAGGCTACTTTTTGCCATACGGCACTGCGTTACTTTAACTCAGTGGTCTCAAAGTCCCGGCCCGCGGGCCATTTGCAGCCAGCGGACTGGTTATAAATGGCCCGCCGAGCAGGGCGCTCTCTGATGTGTGAAGTTGGGGAGGTGTGGGCGGCCGGGCATCCATCGCTACATTGCAGTGAACAGCGAGGGGCCGGCCGAGGGCAGGAAAAGCCCGAGAGCCCGGGACTCGGGAGAAGAGCTCCACCATGGGACCGCCTCCTTCTTGACCTCGCCCCCTGACCCCGCCTTCCCTAGGAGGCAAGCGGGCGCAGCGTACCCCATGCTTCAAGTTCTTCTGCGCGCTCTGATGTGAGGCCCGAAGCTGGAGGACAGGCTCACTGCTCACTGGGGGCACAGAGCTGTCACAGAGGACAGAAGGCGGTGGGAGCTGCTGGAATTGGACGGATCGAAGCAGGAGACTGGCATCATGGTATGGAAGGTACTGTCTGTCATCATCATACACACCTGCAGACAGAGACTGGGACAGAGGTGGGACTGCAGGAAAAGGGCTAGGGTCTTTCATTTCCCCCCAACTCCCCCCTCCCTCTCTCTAAGCTCCCCTCCCCTCTCTAAGCCCCCCTCCCCTCTCTTAGCCCCCTCCCCCCTCCCTTCTCTCTCAGCCGCCCTCTCTGTAAGCCCCCTCCCTTCTCTCTAAGCCCTCCTCCCTTCTCTCTCAGCTCCCCCTCTCTCAGCCCCCTCTCTCCAAGCCCACCTCACTTCTCCCTCAGCCCCCCCTCTCTCCAAGCCCCCTCCCTTCTCTCTCAGCCCTTCCCCCTCTCTCAGCCCCCCTCTCTCTAAGCCCCCCTCCCTTCTTTCTCAGCCCCCCTCTCTCTAAGGCCCCCCTCCCTTCTCTCTTAGCCATCCCTATACTTTCAGCCCCCCTCTCTCAGCCATCCCCCTCTCTCTAAGCCCCCCTCCTTTCTCGCCCACCCGTCTCTCTCAGCCATCCCACCTCTCTTAGCCCTCCCTATTCTCTCAGCCCCCCTCTCGCTAAGCCCCCTCCCTTCTCTCCTAGACCTCCCTATTTTCTCAGCCCTCCCGCTCTCAGCCCTCCCTCCTACCTCTCTCTCTCAGCCCACCCGTCACTCTCAGCCCACCCGTCACTTAGAGCAAACTTGGCTCATCTAACACAGCGCAAACACTGCCAAGCATCTGGCAGTAAGCAGTGACTGGTAGCAAGCAGCAACTACAACTGTGTATAGTTTATTGTTTTTGAAGTTTGAAAGTTTGCATGCGGCCCCCATGGGATATGAAAATTTGTCATGTGGCCCTCAGGTAATTTGAGTTTGAGACCCCTGCTTTAACTGACAATTGCGCAGTCGTGTGACGCTTTATCAAACAAAAATTGATGTCCCTTTTCCCCACAAATAGAGCTTACTTTTGGTGGTATTTGATCACCACTGCAGTTTTTATTTTTTGAGCTATAAACAAAAAAAGACCGACAATTTTGAAAAAAAAAAAAAAACAATATTTTTTACTTTCTGCTATAAAACATGTTCAATAAAAAATAGAAAAATCGAATTTCTTTATCAATTTAGGCCAATATGTATTCTGCTACATATTTTTGGTAAAAAAAGTCCCAATAAGCGTATATTGATTGGTTTGCGCAAAAGTTCTAGTGCCTAAAAACTATGAGATTTTTTTTTAATTTCTTTTTTTTTTTTACTAATAATGGCAATGAACAGCGGCTTATAGCAGGACTGTGATATTGCAGCAGACAGTTGCAACACTAACTGACACTTTTTGGGGACCAGTGACACTAATACAGTGATCAGTGCTAAAAATATGCACTGTCCCTGTACTAATGACACTGGCTGGGAAGAGATTAAACATCAGAGGTGGTGAAAGGGTTAACTGTGTGTCTAACCAGTGTTTGTGCACTGTGTGGATGGTGCTTTTACTAGGGGAAGGCACTGATCCATGTTCATGCTTTGCAGGAACATGGATCAATGCCTTCCCTACTGACAGAGCGGTGATCTACCTTGTTAACATAGGCAGATTGCCTCTCTGGCTCTCTGTCTAATGATCGATGGGTGAAGTTGGTCATCGAGTCCATGGTATCCGCAAATCAGCTCCCGCTGTGTCTCATTACAGCGGTAACAGGTCGCCGGCGGTCCACAAGTGTGCCCCAGACCCGGAAGTGTTGGATCACGTACTAGGTACATAATCTGGCGCAGAGCGGCCCTCCTGACGCAGTGTATGTGTGGTGGGCGGTCGTAAAGTGGTTAAACAGTGAATACTAAGAGCTTTGGTAAATCTGTTCTATAAGTGCTTTAAAAATACTTGCGGATCCTGCCAGAATCTAAATGAGCTCCTATATTTCTGAAATGAGTTGACAATGCTACATTGCCGAAATCTCAGAGATTATCAGCCCTGCTTTAGTTTCCTTGGTGGAACCACAGAACATCACCCTCTAGGTTGGGGGGGGGGGGGTTGGGGTCGTAGTCCTATTTTAGGGTGAGAACACTGCTCTTTCATAGATACTGTACAGTGGGAGGAGAGGAAGTGTGTTATCAGCAGGATAGCTAGGGGCTGGAGAACTGCAGCATATAACATTTTTGCTCTTGTGTTTACATACACTTAAAGCCATTTTATGTGATGGAAATTTTCACCAACGGGGGCAGAGACAATAAAAAAAAAAATATAGAGAGATATATTTAATTGGATAGTATTGTTAGTGGTGGGGGCTTAGCTTCCATTCCACAGTGCAGATCTGTCAGCTCAGCAAGATGGCGCCTGGACCCTCTTAGCGTGATGTCGTTGAGTGGCACCTGACAATTTATTTTGGGTCACATATTATATTTACTTGTTTTTAATTTTTTTTTTTTCATTTACATTTCTTCAGTTGCTTCCTTCATAAATCCTAGGAGTCTTCATGTCATTTTTATTTTCATCTGGAGGAGGGGAGGAGGGACTTTCTCATCTAAGAATGCCCTCCTGCCTGCATGCCTGAGCTAACGGCAGATGGATTCCAGGAAGTAAATACTACATTAATTGCCTGCCCTTACTCAAGATGACCGTGGCCGGAAATACTAGTATTTTTTTTTAAGTGATTTCTTTGTAAAAAGGCATGGAGACATGGATGGATGAGTAGTTAGGCTTTGAATATTAAAAATGAATTAAATAGCATTTTCAGTTTGTGATGTTGAGATACAGTGGAGTTCCACTTTAACAACAAATGTGTTTAGTTTATTTTTCTGATGTCGGCTAACCTTCAAACATGATTTCTTATTGGTAAAGCAATATGGCCATCGAAATGAAACACGATTATGTCGGTGATCAGATTTTTGAACTGGCATGTATCACCTTGTTCCTTAGTGTAAAATTTGGGAAGAGAGCGTGCTATAGGAAAACAGAAAGCTTTAGGGGCACCAGAGTCCGCTCTCTGATCTTGGCAAAAACTAGCTAGGAAATAAGCAAAATGTTGCAAACTATAAGTCAGGAAATAGGCAAACGCTTATTTTACGGGATGTGTAGACAAAGTGCACAGGGTAAACACTAAAGAGTCCTTATGTTGCCTTTTCTTATATGTTTTCGGAACAGGTTCCAGAGGTTTCCCATTGCACTTGCTACAGCCTGGACTGACCTCTTTCCTGTATGGATATTATTGACTTGTTTTTCAGGCTGTCTCTGCCAGATAAATTTTGCAGCTCATCTTCTCCACTAACGTAATGAGTGGTTTTCCTGCCTTCCAGAATCAATGGCTCTTATCAGTGACACCCTAGCCTTCCCTGTGGTTTTTAAAAAAACAAGAAGGTTTTTTTTTTTGCTTAATTTGCAGTTATGGGGTTGACAGAGAATGACCATAATTTCTGGGTAAACACTCAGATCTCACCTTCTCCAAAAACAGCAATTGACCTGGGAAATTGCCAATCTCTGGCTACATGTTGCTCTTGGAAAGACCTGCAATCCTGTTTCCTCCTGCTGTCTAAGCTACAGAGGAAGTGCCAGAGCAGGCCAGTGTTTGGAACATATGTATTAGTAGTGAAGGACAGCACTTATTTTAAAATACAAAAACAAGGTTTCATGACTTGGTTAATCTGTACATAAGGACACAATTTTGGTTGTTGACTTTAGCAATTTCTGCAGGTTCTTTCACTAGTTTATATATGATGACAGAGCAACGCAGAGTTGGTGCTTTTATCTGGACAGGTTAAAGAAGGATTCCGGGCATGGTATATTTTACATAGTTGCATTGGTCCAACTTGGCGGATGTCCCTTGAAGCTAAAAATCACTGAAGTAGATACTGCTACTTCAGTGATCTCCACTTGCTTCTGGGTCCCGTGCTAAGCAGCCGGCCTGATGCATTGGGAACACAAGAGGTCAGCAACTCAACAGGGGTGCTGTTCAAAGAATGCAAAAACAAGATAAATAAGGGCACAGGGATGTAGTTCAAAAACGGTATTGTTTATTCCATAAAAGAATAATATCCACTTACATATATGTTGCTTTTATCCTGCATGCATGGATGTGTGAACTGGTACAGAAAGCCAAAGGTGAATAGATGGAAGGCACGATGATGGCGAACACGACTCGATACCAGTGCCGTCAGACCTGCTCTACAGCTGTCAAACTCTGCAGCATCTACAGCCACATCTGGCGCATGTGGAGGTCTCTGTGCCCTTGATTATCTTGTTTTTGCATGTCTGTTGGATCGATCCCAGGATCTGTCAAGAGGAGCAGCAGCAAACTTTTGCCTTTTAAAAACTTTCAAGTCCTCACTTCATGGACATTTGCTTTTTTATTTATTCATGGCTCTTTTGCTAGTAATATATTTGCGCTTTGTGTCTGCATGTAGCTAACACATACATTGATTGCCATTCAAAGAGTGCTTTGCATCTTATGAATGAATGCAAAGCATTATCTGATTGGGCACAGTTCTCATTCAGGCTGAGAAATCCATGCACCTATGAATAGGTTTAGTCCTCCTCAATGGCAATAATCTTTTTTGCTTATAATTTAAAGGTGAATTCTAGGCATGGTATATGTTCACATGGACAATCGAAAGATTTTCCTCTTAGATGGGATTTTAGGGGGTGGAAGTCTCAAATAATGTATCAAGAGTATAAAAAATATTTGTTTTTATTATATCAAAAAATTAGTTAAAAATATGACACATATTGTATGAAAAACAACAGTGGTAACAAAATGGATGCCGCAGTTTACAAATGGTAATGATACAGATATACAAAACAGATCAACAGAACTGCACTTAACCCATAAAACGCTGTTTCAGCAAACAGGAGCTAATTGACAGTGCAGGTCCGACGCGTTTCGAGGTTTTTGTATTGATTACGACCTCTTCTTCAGGGGCTGGAGGTGAGATGTATATCTATCTAGAGACCATGTCATAGAAAGGAACAGAGAAACATACAGTGAAACACATTCTATATCAAGAGTGTTACTTTATACACAACTATTTACATCGTAGAAAAGACGTAGTGTAGTAGCAAAAAAGCATTCTAACCATAGAGAATAGTATCACATGGCATCCGATTGAGGAAGGGGAAAGGAAGAGCCTGTTAGCCACCGGGGTCCAGACCCGAGTATCAGCGCTGCCACCAATGAGACCAGGACCGTCAGCAGAGCGTGACTGGACACAAAGGGCGTCATGTCCGTCAGCTAAATAATAGGTGATCTAATAGACTAGGGACCAAAAAATAGTGTGCATTATGACCCATTGTCCCAGAAGGGTACCCATTTACTATATTGCACAAGATACCTCTAAGTAAATTTATTTAGAGGGGGGGCTCTGGTGAGTATTTTTTGTATACATACCTATTGGGCGCATGAAGACTGAAAGTATCTCTATCCAGACCTCAAAGATGGTTATCCCTCAACAGACATCATATCGGGTATATATAGGATAAATGCAAGGTGTTACGGACTAAAAATAGAAGAGAAAAAAGGAGAGAGCAGCATAGTAAACAGCGGGGGGGGGTATTGCTCAAATAGGTCCTTTCATCTTCTAAGTACACACCTGCCGGGGGAAGGTAAACATACCTATTAGTGCAAAGTAGATGGTTAATCCCTATGCTGGCTCAGGAGGAGATGTTGTCAATGGCGGCTGTTAGCTGGCAGAGACCACAGTACAGGAGGATAGAGTGGTGGAGCGCCTATGTTCAGTGGCTGCAATAGCAGAAAGAACCGACTGAGAGTCACAACCTCAATGTGGTGAATCTTTCCTCACATACGTTTAGTGAGGCCGAATTATCCGTTCTGACTCGTGGTCTGAGCTTTTGCCCAGACCAGGACCTGGACAAATTTGAGGTGACAAAAGATATCCAATTATTCGCACGTAAACTTATCCTTAAACAATTATATTCAAAAGAAGCACCCAAGGAACCTACTTTTAAGTCACAAGAATTGATGGCACTAGATAATCTGATGTCACTATTGGACGACAATGAACCACCGGATCTGATTGATCAGATCGACCTGGAGCATCTGCTTGGCCGATTTGATCAATCCGATCCCCCCCAATCATGCACCAAATCATTTAAGAAAAAATCGGATAAATTTCCTGCCATTAGTACTAACTCTAATGTACTAGCTTTTGTTAAATTAACGTGCAACGAGATTCGGAAGATCAGCACCTGCTCCAAAAAACAGCCCAATCTCAGTCAAGACGAACGTAAGGCCCTCAAATCATTAGCCTCTAACCCAAATGTTACTATAAAACCTTCGGACAAGGGGGGCAAGATAGTCATTTTGGATAATGATCAATATGTTGCAATTTGCAACAAAATACTATCAAACCAACAATGGTATTCCAAAATCTCCTCAAACAAAATTGATAAATTCAATAAAGAATTCTACAAATTGGTAGATGAAGTGTATGCTGCTGGCATACTCACTAAATCTGAACATGACTTTGTCAGGACCAACCAGCCCCGCATCCCAACATTCTACGCTCTCCCTAAACTTCATAAAGACTTATGTAAACCATCGGGACGACCAATTATCTCTGGTAACGGCTCTCTGACTGAGAATTTGAGCCAGTTCATAGACGGCCATCTACGACCATATGTAATGAATATACCCAGCTATACCAAGAATACTTTGCATCTTCTACAAATTATAGATAAGATCCAAGTCCCACCCAAGTCGCTATCGGTAGCGTTGGATGTAGAAGCCCTTTATAGTTCGATACCCCATGACAAGGGGCTGGCATGCATCCGACATGTGCTATCACGTGGTAGCCATCTCGATGCAAAGAAAAAATATTTTTTGATTGATGCCCTTGACTTCGTCCTAAATCACAACTACTTTGCGTTTAATGGCAGTTTCTTCCTCCAGGTACAGGGGGTTGCGATGGGGACTTCTTGTGCCCCATCATATGCCAACCTGTACCTGGGGGAATGGGAGACTATTTTGTATCAATCCGAGTCCACACGCCCATACATGGACAATGTAGTCATGTGGCATCGTTACATTGACGACGTGCTGATTGTATGGGACGGCACCCCTGATGACCTTCAGAGATTCCTGCAGGTACTCAATGACAATTCCCTCAACCTTACTTTTACTATGACGTCCCACGAATGGGACATTACTTTTCTGGATGTAACAATCCATAAACAACAAGATGGTTCACTCCTCAGTTCACTTTTCCGTAAACCAACCTTTGGTAATTCCATCTTACACGCCACCAGCTTCCACCCCCAACCCCTGATCCAATCGATTCCTTACAGTCAGTACCTGCGTGTCAGGCGTAACTGCACCAGTGATGAGGCCTTCAGACGTGAGGCCAATCTGCTGATGGAGAGACTCCTGACACGTTTTGGGTACTCCAAAAAATGCCTGAAAAGGGCATTCAAATGTGCATGTCTGAAAATCAGACATGAACTCATCTTCAGTACGGAATCTAATAAGAAGAAAAAAACTAATCCTATTCGCATAATCACTAAGTTTTCAAATCAACACAAAATCGTCAAAAACATCATTGAACGTTACTGGCACGTCTTAAAATTAGATCCTACTATTGGTCCATATATACAAGACAAACCGTCTTTTACTTTTAAACGTGCCAGGTCCATTAAGGACAACTTGGTGTCCAGCGAATATGTTGGGGGTGGGGCTGGTAAGCGCGACCCCTGTAGACGTTTCGGAACCTTTCGTTGTGGCGGTTGCCCGTACTGCCAGTTTATGAATATCAAACCAAACATCAAACTACCTGATGGCTGCAAACACACACCAAAACATTTTGCTAACTGCAAAACATTTGGTGTGGTATATCTCCTCATGTGCGACTGTGCATGCTACTACTTCGGTAAGACGAACCAGGAATTCTGGCGGAGAGCTTACCGCCATATAATCTCTATGAAAACGTGTAACCCCAGTCTACCCTTGGGCAGACACGTCTCCACATTTCACTCTGGTATATTTCCCAAGCTGTCCTTTCTGATCCTGGACCGTGTCCACCCAGGGCTACGTGGGGGGGACTGGAACAAAATTCTGCTGCAAAAAGAACAAAAGTGGATTTTTCGTCTCCAGGCCACCAGGGCACCAGGCCTCAATGAAACCACATCCTACAGACCCTTCCTAGAGGGCTTCACTTCGGGGGGGTCCGAGTGGGAACCCCCCGGTATGAACACCCCTCTATTTCTGTAGAATCAACAGCTTTTGGATGATTTTGGCTAGTTATTTATTGCCATCAGTGGGATAGGTGTGGTGACAATATAAGTGATTTAATATTCCTTTTTTTGTACATGTCACAAGTGCATTCATATATATACTGTTGTCACTGTTATGTCAAGCCCTGTTTCCATTTCCATTCATCCTTTTTTCCTTTCCGCTTTAGTTTTTTACAGCCCTGTCTCCAGCCGTCCGTCTTTGCCTGTCCCTTCCCCCTCTGCCCCTTCCTTCTGTCCTTTCTACATGGCTATCCAGGGGTTAATACTGTGCACTTTGGTTGCGCTGCAGGGATGAAGTTGTTTGCACCATGGGGGTCCTGGGCCTGGGATCGGTGCGGCCCGGTGGGATCATGTCCTGCGGCGGTCGGATCTGACACTCGGCGCACGGGGGCCAGGGCTGCCATCTCCAGTTTGGCAATGCTTTGGCCTCCCTCTTCATGATCGCCTATGGCCGGGATATGTATATCCCGTTGCCATGATGATCAGCGCGCCGTGGGTGCCTGACGCGGACGCCAGTCCCCTCCCAGCATGAGTCCCTCCCCCTTTCCAGGATGTGACGCCTCCCGCTCCTGGATTGGACGCGTGTGTGGGGCGGGGGGGCTGGCCTGCGCGCCGGGGACTCGGAGGGCGGCTCCTCCTGTCAGGGATGACGCTGCTCCCAGTGGAGTCAGCTGTTTCATCACGTGCTCCTTATCAGTAGCACTATTTAAATAACAAGGCAGGCTGTCAGCTCACACACTGGTGGATACACCGGACCGAGTGTGCAGCTGCCAGGATTCTCTAAGGTAAAAACCATAGCCTTTCTTCTTACCTCTAAGGTGTGCCCACAATGTCTTTTGGAGCTGCAGTGTGTATATACACACTGAGCACCAGGACTGCGTTTGCAGTCCAGGACATCACTACACTTTGTGATTTGGAATACATCCAAGAGCCCTTATTAATCAATTAATCCAGGTTCTTTCTGCTATTGCAGCCACTGAACATAGGCGCTCCACCACTCTATCCTCCTGTACTGTGGTCTCTGCCAGCTAACAGCCGCCATTGACAACATCTCCTCCTGAGCCAGCATAGGGATTAACCATCTACTTTGCACTAATAGGTATGTTTACCTTCCCCCGGCAGGTGTGTACTTAGAAGATGAAAGGACCTATTTGAGCAATACCCCCCCGCTGTTTACTATGCTGCTCTCTCCTTTTTTCTCTTCTATTTTTAGTCCGTAACACCTTGCATTTATCCTATATATACCCGATATGATGTCTGTTGAGGGATAACCATCTTTGAGGTCTGGATAGAGATACTTTCAGTCTTCATGCGCCCAATAGGTATGTATACAAAAAATACTCACCAGAGCCCCCCCTCTAAATAAATTTACTTAGAGGTATCTTGTGCAATATAGTAAATGGGTACCCTTCTGGGACAATGGGTCATAATACACACTATTTTTTTGGTCCCTAGTCTATTAGATCACCTATTATTTAGCTGACGGACGTGACGCCCTTTGTGTCCGGTCACGCTCTGCTGACGGTCCTGGTCTCATTGGTGGCAGCGCTGATACTCGGGTCTGGACCCCGGTGGCTAACAGGCTCTTTCTTTCCCCTTCCTCAATCGGATGCCATGTGATACTATTCTCTATGGTTAGAATGCTTTTTTGCTACTACACTACGTCTTTTCTACGATGTAAATAGTTGTGTATAAAGTAACACTCTTGATATATAATGTGTTTCACTGTATGTTTCTCTGTTCCTTTCTATGACATGGTCTCTAGATAGGTATACATCTCACCTCCAGCCCCTGAAGAAGAGGTCGTAATCAATACAAAAACCTCGAAACGCGTCGGACCTGCACTGTCAATTAGCTCCTGTTTGCTGAAACAGCGTTTTATGGGTTAAGTGCAGTTCTGTTGATCTGTTTTGTATATCTGTATCATTACCATTTGTAAACTGCGGAATCCATTTTGTTACCACTGTTGTTTTTCATACAATATGTGTCATATTTTTAACTAATTTTTTGATATAATAAAAACAAATATTTTTTATACTCTTGATACATTATTTGAGACTTCCACCCCTTAAAATCCCATCTAAGAGGAAAATCTTTCGATTGTACATGAATATAGGGATGTGGGTGGATTGTCTTCCTCCATAAAGTCTCCGTCACCACCTTCTGTTCTATGTTCACATGGAAAACATTCCTTGATAAGACAAGGTAGAGACTGTAAATTAACTACCCTCCCTGGCAGTGACATCACACTCTCTACCTCTTCCTGATGCTTTCCATGTGAACATATACCATGCCTACAATTTATCTTTAAATAATAAGCAAAAAAGATTATTGCCATTGAGAAGGATTAAAGCCGGGTACACACTATAAATGTTTTCGTTCAACCCCTTGGGTTGAACGAAAAAAACCTGTCAGCTCCGGTCGGAGCCGCTGTAGTAACCATGTGAGGTGTTGTGTTCTGACAGGGGGATGCCCCCCCCCCCGCCAGAACACTCCGATCAGCGCTCTCTGCTATTGGCTGAGAGCGCTAATCGGAAGTCGGTCGGTCGCTGGTTTCCAGCATGCTTGTCCGACAAAAGCCACAAAATGGCTGGCTTCTGTCGGACAGACCGACATACACACAGCCTGAATGTCTGCCATTTTTTTTTTTAATCGGCTGTTGTTTGCCGTCATTCAGCCCGTGTGTACCCAGATTAAGGCTATCCCTAGGCTCATAGATTTCTCAGTTTGTATGAAAGAAATCTAATAGATCTCTCCATTCATCTAAACTGCATTTACAGAAGAAACCCCCCCATCAGGTATTGTATTCAGATAGCTGGAACCCGCGACTGTCTGAATACCCTTGCAGTGACTATATCTGATTGGATGCAGTCACTGTTTGGCCCACAATTTTAAAAATAAGTTTGTTGATCCAAGTGGTGCTAACAAGGCCACCTATGACTTGAATTTCAGCTGATTCAGCAAAGATTGGCAAAATTCAAACCTTTTATGGCCAGCCAACAAACATAAGCTGGTAACAAAATGCTGAGGTGCATTTTAAGGGCTAGTCAGACTCCTTCATCAGCCTATGCATGATGCTTATCTCTGTAATCCCTGGGAAAACATTTTGATACCAGCTGAAAGTTTCCAGTTGTCTTGTAAACCTCTTAGGGTCCCTATTCACACGGGTGTTCCGTATGTCCATTTTTCCTCCATCCACTGGCGGATGAAAAGCAGACATACATGTATGTCTATGGGCTAGCAGATGATCATCCGCTGAGATCCGCTCACATCCACCTCCGTTAAGTTCTGTTTTTTGAGATGGAAGAAAAGCTTATTTTTATTTCGTTTAAAAAACGGAACGGATGAAAAACGGATGTTAGCGGACGACATCCGCTAACATCCGATCTGGTAAAAAATGGACGTCAGCAAACATGAAAATGGATGTAAAAATTGACATCCGTATCCGTTTTTGATCCTTTTTTTTACCAATAAAAAAGTGACTGAACTCAACTAAAAAACTGAATGCTCGTATGAAAGGACCCTTAATCTGACCATACATGTATCAGTTCTTCTTTTTGATCAGCCAGCAGGCAGATTGAAAAACTGATCGGATTCTCCATCTATACAATTGAGGTGGATAGGAGAATTCTCCCTGCTGTGTCATTGTATTCTGACAGCAAGACTCCTCCGCCATCAGAATACACTGATCAGCACTGCAGCTGATGGAAGCAAATTTTCCAACAAGCCTGTTTAAGAGCAATCGGTCCTTAGATTGATGGGAATGGCCATAGATTAATTGAAATTAGGCAGCTCCCCGCTGAACCAGCTGAATTTTGATCCATCTATAGCCAGCTTTAGTTAGTGCTACTAGCCTTGTGGTATCTTTTGCTGTATGCTACATCTATCATATGTTTACGGCTGGGTTAACATTGCCGTGCAGAGTGGCTGACAGCAGGGGTCTGGTGTGTCCCCGTTCACCATTTCAAGTCCGATTTTGATCTGAATTTTTGGCTGAATTCGGACCTGAAACTGGACCAGAAGACGCACAGGGCTCCTGTGCAAATTGCTCGCAGCCGCTCCAGGGATGTGTGAACCAGCTCCATAGAGAGCCGGTCACAATCTCTGACATGCGAATTGGAATGCGGGGAAACCCACATCCAATTCACAATAGTGTGAACCTAGCCTAAATGAGATCCTGTCTCCAGATTAATTATTTCAGCAGCAATCTTCCCATAAGATAAAAAGGCTGATTTACTGGAGGAGTTGAAAATATTCACATAAAAAATTATCTTCAGTGATCCAATCATGTAAAATGACAGTTCATTTTATTTTATCTGCTCGTGAATGGATAACTGAAGTGAATCTTCACTATATTTTGCGTGTGAATGCCCTCACATTTTAGTAAATCATCCTCTATAAGTATATTTAACTTATTTTATGCGTGTTATATACCTGTAAAAGCTTCCCTTGTGTAGACATGCAAAAGGCCTGAGACTAATGCCAGTTGCTGTCATCTTGGATGTGATGTTAGTAGCCTCAGCAAACTCAGAGTTGTCACCCAAGTGATGCTCTTTATTATTCCCTTTGTTGATCCACGACAGATATAAATAAAGTGTAATGTAGGGAGATGAGACAAGGGCAGAGGATCTAGACCAATGCAAACAGTAATTAGACACTCCCAGAAGAGTGTCCTTCGTTCAAAATGGTTGCATGCCTGTAAAGACTACTAGTGTTTACACTTGCGATGATTATGATTGGTCACAGCAATCACAAAGTACAGAGAAACTCTGACTGGTTCTGTACATGACCATGATCTCAGCTGTCCAGCGACATATGCCACCTGAGTAAGTGTCACTTATAAACAGCACTCCAGAAATACATGTCTACCTGCCCACTGTTTTTCAACATTAATGCGGTACAGAGGTGATTGCGTTGATAACATAGTCTTTTTGGGGTGTAATTACTAAAGCTAGAGGGGGCAAAATTAGTCAAAATTCAGCTTCCAGGTTTTATTGCTAAAGCCTAATGAAACAAGCTGAGGTTAGAAGCTGATTTGTTGACTAATTTTCCCTCTCTAGCTTTAGTAAATAAACCCCTTTAAGTCCTCATGGCACATGACTATGGGTTTATGCTGTCTTAAATAGGGATGAGCTTCGTGTTCGAATCGAACGCATGTTCGACTCGAACATTGCCTGTTCGGTCGTTCGTCGAATTACGAACGATATGGGCCATTCGCGCCAAATACGTGTGGAGCATCACGGCCCATAATTCACTGCGGCATCGCAGTGCATTGCTGGCTGATGATTGGCCAAGCATGCACTATGACCCGCATGCTTGGCCAATCGCAGCGCCGTCAGTAGAGAGAGCTGTAATTGGCCAAAGCCAGGGTGGCTTTGGCCAATTATGGCTCAGGGGGTTTAGAACACGCCCCACACTATATAAGGCCCTGTGTAGTGTGTTCCGGTGTCTTGTCGAATACTGTCCCCCATCCGATAGTGTCCGCCCTGTACTGCGAGGACAAACGAGAGCCGAAAGTCTCCGAAGTTCAACAGCTGATCGTCAGCTGTACACGGCGCCTGCGCTTTTATTCTTACCCTGTGTCTAGGTTCATTCCCTACTATCCAAGTGGGCATAGAGTAAGAATAAATAGATGCCGAGCGCAGCGAGGCCGTGCCCAAAGCGTGGCGAGCGAAGCGAGCCCGCGAGGGGCCCTCTTACACAGCCATCACTAATAAGTGCCCAAGCGCCGTGTACAGCTGATGGTCAGCTGATCAACTTCGGACACTTTCGGCATCTCCTTCTCCTCCATACTACGCAGGCGCTGCGCCTGCGCAGTAAGGGGCGGACACTATCTGATAGGAGGACAGTTCTCGTCAGAACACCGGCGTGCTGAGAGATAGAGAGAGAGAGAGAGAGACAGTGTCATTTCATTTGAGTTAGATAGATTAGGCAGGACAGTCAGTCAGTTAGCTGCACTTACAGTGTATTGTGTGTATATATATGCATCCCACTTGTTTTGTGTGTGTATATGTGTGTATATATATATATATATATATATATATATATATATACACATACACACTGTATTCAGTTTAGCTAGATCCGTTCCTGTTATCTTCCTACTGACAGGCAGGCTTGTGTTGTTACAGTATTTACAGCTACCTGAAGAAAATTGCTGGTGTTCTTTTGATCCTATTAGTACCACAGTCAGGCAGCTAGACTATTTACAGTTAGTGTAGTGCGTCCTCCTCACAGTGTTCAGCTAAAGCTACAAGTTAGTTTAGTGTGACCTCTGCACAGTGTTCAGCTAAAGCTACAAGTTAGTGTAGTGCGTCCTCCTCACAGTGTTCAGCTAAAGCTACAGGTTAGTTTAGCGTGACCTCAGCACAGTGTTCAACTAAAGCTACAAGTTAATGTAGTGCGTCCTCCTCACAGTGTTCAGCTAAAACTACAAGTTAGTGTGGTGCGACCTCTGCACAGTGTTCAGCTAAAGCTACAAGTTATTTTAGTGTGACCTCTGCACAGTGTTCAGCTAAAGCTACAAGTTAGTGTAGTGCGTCCTCTGAACAGTGTTCCTCTAAAGCTACAAGTTAGTGTAGTGCATCCTCCTCACAGTGTTCAGCTAAAGCTACAAGTTAGTGTAGTGCGACCTCTGCACAGTGTTCAGCTAAAGCTACAAGTTAGTGTAGTGCGTCCTCTGAACAGTGTTCAGCTAAAGCTACAAGTTGGTGTAGTGTGACCTCTGCACAGTGTTTAGCTAAAGCTACAAGTTAGTGTAATGCATGCTCTGAACAGTGTTCAGCTAAAGCTAAAAGTTAGTGTAGTGCTTCCTCCTCAGTGTTCAGCTAAAGCTACAAGTTAGTGTAGTGCATCCTCCTCACAGTGTTCAGCTAAAGCTACAGGTTAGTTTAGTGTGACATCTGCACAGTGTTCAGCTAAAGCTACAAATTAGTGTAGTGCGTCCTCCTCACAGTGTTCAGCTAAAAATACAAGTTAGTGTAGTGCAACCTCTGCACAGTGTTTAGCTACAGCTACAAGTTAGTGTAGTGCGTGCTCTGAACAGTGTTCAGCTAAAGCTACAAGTTAGTGTAGTGCTTCCTCCTCACAGTGTTCAGCTAAAGCTACAGGTTAGTTTAGTGTGACCTCTGCACAGGGTTCAGCTAAAGTTACAAGTTAGTGTAGTGCGTCCTCCTCACAGTGTTTAGCTAAAACTACAAGTTAGTGTAGTGTGACCTCTGCACAGTGTTCAGCTAAAGCTACAAGTTAGTGTAGTGCGTCCTCTGAACAGTGTTCAGCTAAAGCTACAAGTTAGTGTAGTGCGACCTCTGCACAGTGTTCAGCTAAAGCTACAAGTTAGTGTAGTGCGTCCTCTGAACAGTGTTCAGCTAAAGCTACAAGTTAGTGTAGTGTGACCTTTGCACAGTGTTCAGCTAAAGCTACCGGTAGAAGGTTGGTGGTGTTTTCCTGATCCTATCACTACCGCAGGCAGCTAAAGTATTTACACGTTAGTGTAGTGCGACCTCTGCAGTGTTCAGCTAAAGCTACCTGTAGAACGTTGGTGGTGTTCTCATACTGGCAGTTGATTTTGCTTGCTGCAGTATCAGTGTATCTCTCTCTATCTATCTATCTATCTATCTATCTATCTATCTATCTATCTATCTATCTATCTATCTATCTATCTATATATATATATATATATATATATATATATATATATCTCCCGGCTTAGTACAGCTACAGGCCATTAGTATGTCTGGAAGGCCAACAAGGAGAGGCAGACAGTCACAAGCCAATAAAAGAGGGCAAGCAGGCTCTGTGTTTAGAGGCAACGGTGCTGGTTGTGGAGACGGTGCATCCTCATCAGCACGTGGCCGTGGGACACGCTTGGCCTTTTTTTCGGCAGCTGGCCACGTTTAGCCGCAACATGCGGAAGACTTGGTCGAGTGGATGACCAAGCCGTCCTCATCCTCCTCATCCTCCCTCACCCATGCTCAGGGTACTTTGTCTGGCAAAGCAGCTGCCAACGCGGCCTCTTCCCTCGGCTCAATGGCATCAGTGACTCCTTCCCTAGCCCCACCATGTCCTCCTGAGGAGTCCCTCGAACTGTTTGACCACAGTGTTGGGTACATGCTCCAGGAGGATGCCCAGCGTTTAGAAGGCTCTCATGATGATACTGAGCTAGATGAAGGCAGTAACGTGAGCACGGACAGAGGGGGTGCCCAAGAAGGACAGCAATGTGGCAGTCATGCTCCCCCTGCTGCAGCATACTGCCAGGTTTGCTCCAGTGATGAGCGAGGGGATGATGAGGTCACTGACTCAATGTGGGTGCCTGATAGGAGAGAGGAGGAGAAGGCACATCACCAGTGAGGCAGGATGCACTCCAGGGGCCAGCCTAAGGGCAGCACACTGACTGCATCACACCGCAAAGCTCCACATGTGCAGGGCGCTGCTGTCTCTGCGCGTTATTCCAAAAGTTCTTTGGTGTGGGCCTTTTTTGAGACGAGTGCATCAGATCGCACCACTGCTATTTGCAACATATGTCTCAAGCATATCTCGCGTGGCCAAAACATCTCCCGCTTGGGCACCACATGCTTCACCAGACATATGTTGACCTGCCATGCAGTTCCTTGGCAAGCATATCTAAAAGGCCCAAACCAAAGAACAAAGATGACCTCTCCTTGCTCCTCATCAGCTTAGATCTCCAACCCCACTATACCTTCAGTCCTCTCTGAGACCTGCACTGAGAGGAATGAAGGTGTAGAATTAGGTGTGTCACAGCCAAGTACTTGTGGGCAATCTGTTTTCGGTACACCGACGTCAGATTGTACCATACAAATTTCCCTGCCCCAGCTGCTGCACCGGTGAAAGAAGTTCACTCTAAGCCATCCACATGCCCAGCGGTTGAATGCTAGCTTGGCAAAATTGCTAGCACTTCAACTGCTACCTTTTCAGTTGGTGGACCCTGCCCCCTTCCGTGAGTTTGTGGAATGTGCGGTTCCTCAGTGGCAGGTACCCAAACGCCACTTTTTCTCACGGAAGGTGATTCCGGCTCTCTACCGGCATGTGGAAGGCAATGTCTTGGCCTCGCTGGACAGGGCGGTCAGCGGTAAGGTGCATATTACCGCTGACTCATGGTCCAGCAGGCATGGACAGGGACGTTACCTAAGTTTCACGGAGCATTGGGTCACTCTGCTGGCAGCTGGGAAGGATGCAGGACAAGGTGCAGTAGTGTTGGAGGTTGTTCCGCCACCACGCCTCCGAAATGCCACTACTAATGATTGTGACACACTTCTCTCCTCCACCCCCTCCTCTTCTTCTTCCTCCATGGCCTCTTCCTGTGCTTTGTCCTCGGAACCAGCGGTGCTCCGTAGACATTCAAGGGGCTACGCAAGTACGCAGGCCAAAAGATGCCATGCGGTGCTTGAGCTGGTGTGCTTGGGGGACAGGAGCCACCCTGGGGCAGAGGTTCTGTCAGCTCTGCAGGGGCAGGTTCAGAGGTGGTTGACGCCACGCCAACTTAAGGCAGGCATGGTGGTTTGCGACAATGGCACCAACCTCCTCTCCGCCCTCCGACAGGGACAACTGACCCATGTGCCCTGTTTGGCTCACATCCTTAACTTGGTGGTGCAGTGGTTCTTGGGCAGGTACCCGGGCTTACAGGATGTCCTGAGGCAGGCCAGGAAAGTCCGTGTGCATTTCCGCCAGTCACATAATGCCAGTGCTCGGCTGGCAGACCTCCAAAAGGAGTTTAACCTGCCCAAGAACCTCCTAATCTGTGACATGCCCACCAGGTGGAACTCAACGTTGTCCATGCTGCAGCGGCCGCACACGCAGCAGAGGGCCATCAATGAGTACCTGTGCGACTATGGCACCAGGACAGGGTCAGGGGAGCTCGTTTTTTTTCCCCCACGCCAGTGGGCCATGATCAGGGATGCATGCACTGTCCTGTCACCATTTGAGGAGGCCACGAGGATGGTGAGCAGTGACAGTGCATGCATCAGTGACACTGTCCCCCTTGTCCACCTGTTGGAGCACACGCTGCATGGAATAATGGACAGGGCACTTGAGGCAGAACAGAGGCAGGAAGAGGAGGACTTCCTTAGCTCTCAAGGCCCCCTTTATCCAGACAGTGTTCCTGCATGCTGCCGATCACACAGGAGGAGGACGAGAAGGAGGAGGAGGAAGAAGAGGAGGAGGATTGTGTCAGTATGGAGGTGGAGCCTGGCACTCAGCATTAGCAGCAGTCTTTAAGGGATCAGTCCCAAGAAACACATGGACTTGTACGTGGCTGGGAGGAGGTGGCTGCGGACCATGTCGTCCTTAGTGACCCAGAGGACTCCGGACCGAATGCCTCAGCAAACCTACGCTGCATGGCCTCCCTGATCCTGCAAAGCCTGCGTAAGGATCCTCGTATTCGTGGTATCAAGGAGAAGGACGAATACTGGCTGGCAACCCTCCTTGATCCACATTACAAGGGTAAGGTTGCAGACCTTATCTTGCCGTTGCAGAGGGAGCAGAGGATGAAACCTCTTCGGGAGGCCTTGCAAAAAGGTCTGTGCAACGCGTTCCCAGAGACTGGGAGGTTACAAACTCCTGTTTCTGGACAACGTGTTGCTGAGGCTTCAGTCAGTCAAAGAAGGAGCAGTGGAGAAGGTGGCCGTCTGACCGATGCGTTCAGACAATTTTTTAGTCCGCAGCCCCAAGGTATGATCGGTTCCAGCAACTATCGCCAGCGTCTGTTTTACATGGTGCAGGAATACCTAGGGGCAAGATCTGACTTGGATACCTTTCCCACCGAAAATCCTCTGGGTTACTGGGTCTTGAGGATGGATCACTGGCCAGAGCTTGCACAGTATGCAATTGAGCTACTGGCCTGTCCTGCATCCAGCGTTCTTTCGGATCGCACATTCAGTGCTGCTGGAGGCTTTGTAACCGATCACAGGGTGCGTCTGTCCAACGACTCGGTCGATCGACTGACCATCATAAAAATGAATCAGTCTTAGATCACCACCAGCTACCAAGCACCTGATGCTGATGTAACCGAATAATTTTTTTTGAAATGTCAGATCCCTTCAAAGACTGCCTATGCTGATGCTGAGTGACTATTCTGTTATGCTGAGTAATTATCCTCTTCCTTCCTCATGTAATTACAATTTTTGATGCAATTCTTTGCAGCAGGGCTAGTTCCTGCGCTCCAACTAGAGTATCTGTGAGGGGTTGTAGTGTTGTGGCATCAGCACCAGTGCCTAAGGCCCAATTTTTCAGCCCCTGTTTAACAGGGGTCTGTAATTACAATTTTTGATGCAATTCTTTTGCAGCAGGTCTCGTTCCTGCGTTCCAACTAGAGTATCTGTGAGGGATTGCAGTGTTGTGGCACCAGCACCAGTACCTAAGGCCCAATTTTTCAGCCCCTGTTCAACAGGGACATGTAATTAGAATTCTTGATTGAATATTTCACAGCAGGGCCCGTTTCTGCGCCCACCAAGATTAACTGTGAGGACTTACAGTGTTGTGGCACCAGCACCACCACCACCATCACCGAAGGCCCAATTTTTCTGGCCCTGTTCAACAGGGGCATGTAATTACAATTCTTGATCTAATATTTCACAGCAGGGCCCTGTGAGGGCTTACAATGCTGAGGCCACAACAACACCTAAGGTCCAAATTTCTGCTGAGTATATAGGGCAGGCCCCTACTTTCAAACATCCAACTTACAAACGACTCCTACTTGCAAACGGAAGGAGACAACAGGAAGTCAGATTAAATCTACCCCATAGGAAGGGAAATTCTCTCCTGTAAGAGTTAATATGGGAAAAACTTTTCTCCTTTCCACTGATGCTTTATCACCAATCCTTGTTTCACTAAAAACCCCAAATTTTCAAAAAACATTTGTCATTGGGACAAAAAGTGAGGTGAAATCTTTTGAAGAGGAGCACAGACAGCAAAACAAATGTCACAGGGGTGATAACCCTTCCCTACTTCCCTATGTTTTCCAAAAAGCTTAAAAACTGATTTTTTGGCTGGAGCTACACTTTAAAAATGTACCAGTTCAAAATTACAAACAGATTATACTTAACAACAAACCTACAGTCCCTGTCTTGTTTGCACCGCCTGTATACTGCTGTTCAGAGTATATAGGGCCTGGGAGCCCCACGCCTTTCCTTTTTTTAATTTAGGTGCGGGGTTCCCCTTAATATCCATACAGGACCCAAAGGGCCTGGTAATGGACTGGAGGGTACGCATGTCGTTTGTCTCACTGATTTTCATCCATATTGCCAGGACCCGACATTACATTAAAGCCACAAGAAGTTTTAAATGACCTTTTTTCCTTTAAAAATTACATTTTGTGCAGGGACTGTTCTAAGCACGGGAAACACGCGCCACTTCACAGGCATACTATAGACACCCCCCAGGTACGATATTTAAATGAATATTTCACTTTTTTTTTTTTTTTACTTTAAGCATCATTCAAATCACTGCTCCTGAATAAAGGGCCATTTTTAAAAGTTTTTTTTGCATTGATACATGTCCCCTGGGGCAGGACCCGGGTCCCCAAACCCTTTTTAGGACAATACCATGCAAATCAGCCTTTAAATTTAGCACTTTTGATTTCTAACGTTCAAGTCCCATAGACGTCAATGGGGTTCTAACGTTCGTGCAAATTTTCGGTCCGTTCGCAGGTTCTGGTGCTAACCGAACCGGGGGGGTGTTCGGCTCATCCCTAGTCTTAAATATCGTATGTAAGCTAACCCACTAAGCACAAATTTCCAGCTGTCAGCACTGTGGTGATATGTTTGATGAAAGTAAAACAAAAACTATTTGCAAAATCTAAAGTCGGCCATAGATGGTTTGAATCTTGAATGGTTCAGCAGGAACTGGCTGAGATTCGAACCATGTATTGGCAGGCTGAATGTACCCAAATTGATCGATTGATCAACTTGGGTACAACCAACCAGCTGGATTTTACATGCATTTATTGCTAGCGGCTGTTAGTAATAATCACTGTGTTCTTACAGTTGCAGGAAAGAAATTTGTTCTGTCTATGGTCGGCCTAAATCTGAACCAAAGCCGTGATCTCAGAAGATAACAGAATAGCCTGGGTTTCCAAAACTATCAATAGGATTTTTTTTTTTAACCAGAATGCATATGAACATTAGCATGAACCTGTATGCCGCCTTAGCTCTAGCAAGCTAACTGGAGGAATCCTTTCTATGTGAAAGTACTCTGTTGATTTAGATTTGACGCGTAACTGGCAAGATCCACCTTTGCACCATAAATAGTGGTTTCTGTTCTTTTATTGTGGAGATTCTTTCCTATCTTTAAGAATATTTGCATACTGACTTGCTGGGTTTGGCACTTGCCTTTCTTATATGATATTTGAAATCCCTGTCACAGTTCTATTATATGGACCCATTTATCCACTTCTTTTTGAGGCATACCCCTTCTTATGCAATTGGGATGAAAAGCTATTTTTGCTACAAGTTTTATCCTTATAGCCTGTGATTGGAGGGAGGAGAAAAATGTCACTGTCTACTGTTGGTATAATATTTCATTTGCATTATTGTATCATTGATCTTACAATATCTCTTTGTGACACAAGGATAGGCTGTATCGCCATTCAAAATCATTTGCAGTTATTCTTATCAGTTCAGCAACCGGGGAGGAATTTATCTAGAATCTCAACTGCCACTTTAAACCTCTCCTATGATTGAGAGAAGGGACAATTAGAATATTCTGATATAGGTTGTAAGGGGTTTGTGAACAAATCCTAAAAATCTTTCAGTACTTTACCATTTCCATGTAACTATGTAAACATATTCCATGCCTGGAATTCATCTTTAAATAATAAGCAAAAAAGATTATTGCCATTGAGGAGGACTAAGGCTAGACGCATAGATTTCTCAGTCTGAACGAGAGAACTCAAATAGATCCCTCCTTCCACACTCAACTGCATTTACAGAAGAAACTTCCTTGCCAGGTATTGTATTCAAACAGGGGGCACCCCTGACTTTCTGAATACTCTTGCAGTGACTGGATCTGATTGGATGCAGTCACTGTTTGGCCAACAATTTTGAAAGGAAACTTGTTGATCAAAGTGGTGCTGACAGGGCCACCCATGGCTTTGATTTCAACATGGCAGAAATTGGCCAAAATCTAGGCCTTTAAGGTTCATTTCACGGGCTAACCAAGCCAATGCATGATGCCTATCTCTGTAATCTCTGGAAAAACATTTTAACACCAGCTGAATTCCGGATGTATCTTAAAGTGATATTAAGTTTAAACCCCCACCCCAAAAAAACCAAACATGTAATACTTACCTGCTCTGTGCAGTGGTTTTGCACAGAGCAGTCCCGATCCTCCTCTTCTTGGGTTCCCCATTGGCGCTCCTGGCCCCTTCCTCCTGCCAAGTGCCCACACAGCAAACAGTTTGCTGTGGGGGCAACTGAGCTACTTGCTCCCGAGCCACTGCTGTGCATGTCAATTGAGACACAGAGCCGTGGCTCGGCCCCGTCCTCGCCCCCTTTTTCTCATTGGCTCACTGGCTGTGATTGATGGCTCCCACTGCTGTCTTGAGCCAATGAGGAGGGAGAGTCCCTGGAGAGTTGAGGCTCTTGTGCACATCGCTGGTTTGCGATGGGGCTCAGGTAAGTAGTAGGAAGGGGTGGGGGGTCTGCTGCACACAGAAGGTTTTTCACCTTCATGAAGAATGCATGAAGGTAAAAAACCTTGAGCCTTTAGAACCACATTAGGCCTCTTAAGCTGGCCATACACGTATCAGTTTTTTTTTTGTGGTCATCCAGCGGGTTTATTGAAAAAAAACTGAACAGATTCTCCATCCATTCTATTGAAGTGGATGGTGGAATCCTGTCTGCTGTGTCATTGTATTCTGAAAGCAGGACTCCTCCGCCATCAGAATACACTGATCAAGGCTGCATCCAATCGAAGTAACATTTTCCAACAAGCTTATTCAATAGCAGTCAGTCCTTAAGCCTCATACACACAGGCTGAATGTCGGGAGACAAGGGGCGGTTAAAAAAAAAAAGTCTGACAATCGACCGTGTGTATGTCGGTCTGTCTGACTGAAGCCGGCTTCTGTCGGACAAACATGCTGGAAAAGCAGCAACTGACCGACTCCCGATCAGCGCTCTCAGTCAATGGCAGAAAATGCTGATTGGAGTGTTCTGGAAGGGGGGCTTCCCCCTGTCAGAACACAACAACTCACAGGGGGAGATCGCTGAACTAACCTTTCATGGTTAGCACAGCGGCTTCCACTGGAGCTGTGAGTGTTTTTTGTGCAACTGGCTGGAGTGCACGAAAAAAAAAAACCTGTAATGTGTACCCAGCTTTAGACCGAGTGCTCTCAAACGGGAAGGGCCATAGATGAAGTAAATTAGACCCCTCCCTGCTGAACCGGCCAAATTGTGATCCATCTATAGCCAGCTTAATAAGTGCTAATGGCCCCGTGGCAACTGTTGCTGTATGCTATATATCTATCATATGTGTATATCTAAAAAAAAAAAAAACTGTGACCAGACTAATTGTTTCAGCAGCAATCTTCCCATGAGATAAAGAGGCTGATGTAGGCTCTATTCACACTTGTGCAACTTGTCATGGGACTGTGGACCTCAAAGTCGCATGACAAATTGTTACCCATATTTTCAAATGATAACCATTAACCACTTCAGCCCCAGAAGATTTGGCTGCTCAATGACCAGGCCATTTTTTGCGATTCGGCACTGCGTCCCTTTAACTTATAATTGCGCAGTCGTGCATGCTCTATCCAAACAAAATTGAAGTCCTTTTTTTCCCACAAATAGAGCTTTCTTTTGGTGGTATCTGATCATCTCTGCGTTTTGTTTTTTTGCGATATAAACAAAAAAGAGCGACACTTTTGAAAAAAACACTGCTAATATTTTGTACTTTTTGCTATAATAAATATCCCCAATTTTTTTTAAAAAAAGCTAATTTTTTACTCAGTTTAGGCCGATATGTATTCTACATATGTTGCGTAATAAAAATCGCATATATTGATTGGTTTGCGCAAAAGTTATAGCGTCTACAAAGTAGGAAACAGATTTATGGCATTTTTATTATTATTTTTTTTTTACTAGTAATGGTGACGATCTGCGATTTTTATCGGGACTGTGACATTATGGCGGACACATTCGATACTTCTATAAAAATGCACTTTTTACTGTGTAAATGTCACTGGCAGGAAGGTGTTAACACTAGGCGGCGATCAAGGGGTTAACTGTTCCCTGACTGTGTGTTCTAACTGTGGGGGGAGGGGACTGACTATAGGAGATGACAGATCGTGGTTCCTAACTATTAGGAACTCACAATCTGCCTCTCCTCACAGAACAGAACAGGCATTTGTGTGTCTACACACACACACATGTCCCTGTTCTGCCTCTTGTGCCCACGATCGCACGCGGTCACGTGCATCGGCACGCGCGCCCCAGCTATCCTGCTTAAAGGAGCCAACGTACAGCTACCAAGGTTCGCGGGATCGTGCCGACCTGCCGCAGTATATTGACGGCGGTTGGTTGGCAAGTGGTTAATATATGTATGACTTAAAGTCGCAGCGACTTCAAAGTAGTTCAGGCACTACTTAGATCCGACTTTCATGCAACTTAAGGGCCATAGACTTCAATGTTAGCCCTTGTGCCACAGGTTTTATCCTTATAACTTATGAATGGAGGGAGGATATATTTGAAAAAAAAATGTCACTGTCTACTGTTGGTATAGATATTTAATTTAAACTATTGTATCATGAATCTATCACTATCTCATTGTGACATGAGGATAGGCTGTATCACCATTCAAAATCATTTGCAGTTATTCTTATCAGTTCAGCAATCGGGGAGGAATTTATCTAGAATCTCAACTGCCACTTTAAACCTCTCCTATGATTGAGAGAAGGGACAATTAGAGTATTCTGATATAGGTTGTAAGGGGTCTGTGAATGAATCCTGTAAAATCAATAATATTATATTTTAGGGTACTTTATTCTTAAAGTTATTCTGTCATGAAAGCGGCATAGGGGCTGCCATTGAAAGCTTTCTTCTGAAAATGCTACATAACTGGCTATGCCAAACTTGTGTACTTTTGAGTCACAGAACCTGCAACAAGAATGTCAAAACAAAACATATCATGCCTCGTTCAGTTTTTTTTACTCATTCTCTCAAAATATTAGAATGACAGTAAGAATGACAGCAAGCAACTAGCATTTTCATAAGGAGAGATTGGCCTTTTTTATTTTTGTTTAATTGTAACTCTTTATTCAAAGAAGAATGTCAATACAATACAATAAGATATTTCCATTCTAACACAAAGAACAAGGTAACAAGTGTTTATTTTACATTTCGCTTACATACATATAATTAATATAACAACATCAATAATCAGTGCAATTTCTTTTCTTTTTTTTTTTTTGATGAAGAAACGTAAAGTAATGTAATTTAGATGATTAAATGATAAAAATAAAATATTTAAATTTGGTTGTGTTTTTTGTTCTGAATCCTATTACAACAAAAATGCTGTATCAAACACAGAATTGCATTGGAAAACACACAAATGTGCATTAAAATGTTTGTGTTGAAAACGCATTTCAAATACATGCATTAAAATACATAACATTAGTGCAGTCAAGATGCAGAATGCTCCTTTGATAGTGCGTATACACCCCATACTCAGGATACAGGTCCTTAGAAAATGCTGCCAAAGAGAAAGAAAACAGATCCAACCGATCCAAAGAATGAATAAAGCAGATGCAAGGAGATCCTTGCATTGCAGGTTCTCAGTTAAAGCTTCCTCTCCAGCAAGGAGAACAGTGAGTAGCAAATATCACCAATTTTCTCTCCAAATCTTGTGAAACTAGCAGTCACATGAGACACAGGGGTTGATTTACTAAAACTGGGGAGAGTGCAAAATCTGGTGTAGCTGTACATAGGAAACAATCAGCTTCCTTTTTTTTTTTTTTGTCAAAGCTTAATTGAACAAGCTGATGTTAGAAGCTGATTGGCTACCATGCACAGCTGCACCAGATTTTGCACGCTCCAGTTTTAGCAAATCAACCCCATAGTGCCTTAGATCAGTGGTCGCCTACCTTTCAGACCTCACAGACCACTAAACTCACAATTTTGAATTAAATGGCCACTAACGTGAATTTTACATTCCTTATACACACAATGCTCTGGCTCTCTGCCCCTCTCTCCCTGGATCACACTGCTGCCCTAGTCACACAATGCTCTGACTCTCTGCCGCCCCTCGCACTCTGCATCACTCAGACTCATCATTGGAGCTCATCTCTATAATCACCCACGTGCTTCTTCTCACAATAGGTTTACTTTCCCATTTTCATTTTTTATCTTTTATTTTTTATTTTTCATTTTTTAGTTTCTTTCGCATCACGCTTCTGTTTACCATCTAATTTTAGTTTATCTATGTATATACGTATGTAGAATTTTTTTCTAGTTTTTATGTAAACTTTTATATGCATATCATTTTGCATATAATTATTTAATGAATACTTTCAGTTGCCATTTTTCCTTTTTACATATTTATATTTCTCTATATGTATATTTTTGTGCACTCTTGTGTTTGTTCCATAGCCCTGAAGAAGGGGGGAGTCTCTGTTCCCCCGAAATGTGCTGGCTTGATGTATTTGTTGCTACTCTCAAACTTATTTAAACTCACCTTCAAACTTGCATTTACTGGATACTGGACTCTCCTTTCTACCTACCTTTCCAAGTTCACATGCAGAAACAACCCTAAGGCCGTTTCTAGAGGCAGCTGCCCTGACCCAATAAAGGGCGCACCACCATCCTCCTTCACATTGAGCATAAACAATTGGAAGGAAATTCTTCCTACCTGCTCACGGTGCCACCAATCAAACACCAGTGACCGATTGAGTCAGTCCAGTGCGATCTCCAACCCTGAAGTTATCTTCTCCTCTGTCAGTTGTAGTGGAAGGACTTTTCTTCTGCATTAAAAGGAACTCATGAAATGGTGTAAATAATGTTTAGTGCAGTAGTACTCCGAGCCCAGGTGGGCATGATAACACGCTCAGGGGGTGTGTCCATGACAACCTGGACTCAGAGGAAGTAGGTTGAAAAGGCATTTTCACCATTAAATCTAGAAGACTGGTAACAATTTTTAGTGGAAAGGAATTACTGCAGGGGACAGATCCAGAGTGAAGGTGATTATTGAAGCAGAACCTAATTTATCTATATGTGTTATTTTTGTTACATGTTTTTATTTATCTGGAGTTCTGCCTTAAAAGCTATTTCATATTTGCAGCCATTCAGAATTCACTCAGCAGATGTTAGACCAGTACATAATTGGTCATTGTGGGTTATTACACATAAGAACATAAACTGAGAATACATCTGTTGGTGTTTATACTTTGGGGTTGATTTATTAAAACTGGAGAGTGCAACATCTGGTGCAGCTGTAGCCAATAGCTTCTAACTTCAGCTTGTTCAATTAAGCTTTGACAAAAAAAAAAACTGGAAGCTGATTGGTTTCTATGCTGAGCTGCACCAGAGTTTGCACTCTCCAGTTTTGGTAAATCAACCCCATTGAGTATTTAAAGAGGAACTTCACCCTTGCTTAAAAACTTAAAGTCAGCAGCTACAAATACTGTAGCTGTTGACTTTTAGGAAACAAACACTTACCAGCCCATGGAGTCCAGTGCCGTCATCTTTGCAGTCATCTCTTCACCGAGCTTCCGCTCTTCAGCATCGCCATCTTGGATGCGGGAACCGGCTGTGGCTCCCTGATGTCTCGCAGCCGACTACCCACTGTGTATGCAGGAGGCATGGCAGTGCTGTGGGACTCGTGACATCGATTGTCAGTTAGGTCTGAGCTTCTATAAAACTTCACTTGTTTACTACTTTTGGTATGTTATTGTGTTAAGGTCTTATTTGACTTTTGGAAAAAATAAAAGCATTAACAATATAGGAAAGTTACTATGATTGGTCTCATGAGAAAAATTAGAGATTAATTTGCAAATATTTTGCCACATATAAGGTATTGGATGGAGATGTGTCTGCCAGTCTAATGAAGGTACTGAGTGTCAGGAAGCAGAAGGAAATAGATATTAGTGAAAGTTAGTAGACACCAGCCAAGTTAAATAATATTTGATCAGGTGGAAAAACAAGTTTTGTCGTCTGTAGAGTTAGCTCCCATACATGGGAAGGGAAAACTTTTCCATTCTAGGTAAAGGGTCAGGTAATGGCTTTAGTTCATTAGCCAAATGGTTGATGTTTTTTGATTGTTTATTCTCTGGATAACATTGTACCTGGCTCAATCTCTATTAGTAACTGCACAATAATGAACACTATTATAAACATTCCAGTTGTAAGGAGAATACTAGGATTTCTGCAGCGTAGTTAAAGCTGAACTCTAGGCAAACAACAAACAGTAGAAATGCTGTACATATATGGGAGCTGTGTTGCCTGCCAAAGGAATTGTAATTCTGTCCATCCAGTTCAGAGGTTTACACAGGCCTGCACGGCTATACAGTATAGCCATGCTGGTGACCTGTGTTACCAGAATTTCTGCAATTAGGAGAATGTCATACAAGCATGCATATGTTTATGTTGCAGGGATATGCAATTAGCGGACCTCCAGCTGTTGCAAAACTACAAGTCCCATCATGCCTCTGCCTCTGGGTGTCATGCTTATGGCTGTCAAAGTCTTGCTATGCCTCATAGGACTTGTAGTTCTGCGACAGCTGGAGGTCCGCTAATTGCATATCCCTTGTCTAAAGCATTGGTGTTTACCTGAATATGGCCCATACAGCCATTCATTTTTATAACAGCGCAGTGGCTAAGTGGTTAGCACATCTGCCTGCCAGCACTAGGGTCACAGGTTTGATATCCCAACCATTACACTACCTGCCTGGAGTTTGCATGTTCTGCCTTTGTGGGTTTCCTCCGGGTACTCTGGTTTCCATCCACACTTCAAAGACATGCCGGTAGGTTAATTGGACCCTGTTTATATTGGCCCTAGTATATTTATGTATAAATGTTAGTCAGGGACCTTAGATTGTAAGCTCCTTGAGGGCAGGGACTGATGTGAACGTACTATATATATATATATATATATATATATATATATATAGCTGTGTAAATTGATGGTGCTATATAAGTACCTATAATAACAAATAGCCGATTGGATGCAGAAAAACGATGGTTGTTTATTCCTCAATATGTCTGTGTGCATGTAGTCTAAATAGTGGTGGCATTATCTTTGCTGTACGATGTGACAATGGTGTGTGAATCAAAAGACAGATATACACTATATTGCCAAAAGTATTGGAACGCCTGCCTTTACATGCACATGAACTTTATTGGCATCCCAGTCTTAGTCCATAGGGTTCAATATTGAGTTGGCCCACCCTTTGCAGCTATAGCAGCTTCAACTCTTATAGGAAGGCTGTCCACAAGGTTTAGGAGTGTGTCTGTGGGAATGTTTGACCATTCTTCCAGAAGCGCATTTGTGAGGTCAGGCACTGATGTTGGATGCGAAAGCCTGGCTCGCAGTCTCTGCTCTAATTTATCCTAAAGGTGTTCTATCGGGTTGAGGTCAGGACTCTGTGCAGGCCAGTCAAGTTCTTCCACTCCAAACTCGCTTATCCATATCTTTATGGACCTTGCTTTGTGCACTGGTGCGCAGTCATGTTGGAACAGGAAGGGGCCATCCCCCAAACTGTTCCCACAATGTTGGGAGCATGAAATTGTCCAAAATGTCTTGGTATTTATTTTATTTATTTCAGGTGCTTATATAGCGCCGTCAATTTACGCAGCGCTTTACATATACATTTTACATTCACATCAGTCCCTACCCTCAAGGAGCTTACAATCTAAGGTCCCTAACTCACATTCATACATACTAGGGACAATTTAGACAGGATCTAATTAACCTACAAGCACTTCTGTCTTTGGAGTGTGGGAGGAAACCGGAGTACCCGGAGGAAACCCACGCAGGTACAGGGAGAACATGCAAACTCCAAGCAGGTAGTGTCGTGGTTGGGATTCAAACCAGCGACCCTTCTTACTGCTAGGCGAGAGTGCTACCACTACACCACTGTGCCGCCCGTGGTATGCTGATACTTTAAGAATTTCCTTCACTGGAACTAATGGGCCAAGCCCAACCCCTGAAGAACAACCCCACACCATAATCCCCCCTCCACCAAATGATTTAGAGGGGTGGCCCAATACTTTTGGCAATATAGTGTGGATGAGCAAGTTTGGGGTAGAGTAACTTGACTGGCTGGCACAGATTCCCAACCCGATAGAACGCCTTTGGGGTGAAATAAAGTGAAGACTGCGAGCCAGGCCTTCTCATCCAACATCAGTGCCTGACCTCACAAATGTGCTTCTGGAAGAATGGTCAAACATTCCCATAGACACACTCCTAAACCTTGTGGACAGCCTTCCCAGAAGAGTTGAAGCTGTTATAGCTGCAAAGGGTGGGCCAACTCAATATTGAACCCTACGGACTAAGACTGGGATGCCAAGTTTGTGTGCGTGTAAAGGCAGGCGTCCCAAAACTTTCGGCAATATAATGTATGTTATAACTGTATTGAGCTGTGTTAGACCCAACACTGGATTGTTGCAATTGTAACCATATGAACCACATCAGTAATTATGTAATGTAAGTCCTTTTTACATTTTTAACCACAAACTTCTCGTCATTGCGTTCCAGGTCTCCTATTTGTCTTGCAATTTCTATGCATCTTGTATGGACAACTCCCAGCACTTCCACATCCAACCTTCCCACTCAACGCCTATAAGTTTAGACATGTCCTTTTTAAAGCAGAGTTTTGCAATTGTTTTTAATGGTCCTAGTTTACATATATACATCATATTGGCCAGAAAAATGTCATTTTATTTTCCCCCCTAAATGCGCATGATAGGGTCTAATGGATAGTAATGGCAATGTATGAAGTGTGTCAAAAATGCACCTCAAAAACACACTGCAACGCATACTCATGCATTTAAATCCAGCCTCTATGTAAGCAAATGCACTCTTTTCCACATGCACACACTCCCGCTATTCTTGATTAAAGTATGTCTAAATCCAAAAACAAAAATGTTATATGTTGCAGTTCACCAGAACCTAGAATAGGTGGATGCATTCATATTTGAGGCTTTTTTTGTTTTTCTTTTCACGTGGTAATCCTGTGAATAACACATTTCCTATACCTTCATGGCTATATTTACTTTTTTACTGTATCTATAGAGGAAGCCAGTGTTGCCACCCAGGCTAGACTTCAAACATATCTGCCTTTATTTATTTTCATTGCAATAGGGCTAATTCACAGAACAAAAATAAAGTTCTCCATGCTTTAAGTTCAGCTCATAGAAAGTAACAAGGACACAGCATTTCTGGCAAGATCAACAAGTATTTCCTTTGCTTACTGAAAATGAATGCAGCCACCACATCGAGCAAGAGGTCCACTCCAGCACTAGGTGGGGCTTCCCTGAAAAGATGCCCCACGGGAGGGGGAGAACCTGACCATAAGGCCCCATCCTTTCCCCCATAAGACTTAAAGGGCTATTAACCCTGCTCTGCACGTAGAGGAGGCAGGAGAGTAACTGTGGCCAGAAGTGGCTTAGAGTGGAGGCTGTGGAGGACTAGATGCACCGCTCACGGGACTCTGTTGGATAGTAGAATTATGCCGCATACACACGAGTGGACTTTTCAGCATCAAAGGTCCGACGGTCTTTCCGACGGACTTTCGACGGAGTTACTACAAACTTTTGAACGACCGGACTTGCCCACACACGAATGGACTAAAGTCCGTTGGAAAGTCCGTTGTTTTGAACGTGATGACGTACGAAGGGACTAGAATAAGGAAGTTCATAGCTAGTAGCCAATAGCTGCCCTTTGCATCATTTTTTGTCCATCGGACTAGCATACAGACGAACTGATTTTTCGACTGGACTCAAGTCCGTCTCAAAGATTTGAAACATGTTCTAAATCTAAAGTCCGTCTGAATTTTCGACAGCAAAGGTCCGATGAAGCCCACACATGATCGAATTGTCCGGCGGATTCCTTCCGTCGGACCTTTGCTGTCGAAAAGTCAGTTCATGTGTACACGGCATTAGTCAAGTATTTCTCCTTAGTCTGGCATCCCAAGACAAAATGAGCATTAACCCTTACACTGTGGGGACCACTGCAAGGGTATTGTTTGTTGTGCCTGGGCTTTAGGTGCGGGATTTTAGTGCAGCTTGTACTTCTACTTCTCTGGCATGAATCTAATTACTGAGTGGTCTGCCATTTCTTAAAAGAAAAGATCACACTGACAGTTATCAACTAAAAAAACACTTTTATTTCTTAATCATGTACAAAAAGTATATACAAAGCCTTCCTGTTTTTACCACCAAAGTTCTTGTAAGTCTGGTCTTGATCCTATTTATGTATAGATTTCAAGTAACATGCTCCTCAATAAATAACAGTACATATCATAAAAGTACATAGCAAGGTCAAATATCCATTGTTTTAACTGCCAGATTTGATTCCCCATTTGCTAAAATCATTTAAAGGAAAAGAAGAAGAAAATGTGGGGAAGTTATGTAAATCAGTCCACAGGTAAACAAAGAATAGTGGGTGTTACCCAATGCTAAGTCAGCTTTTTTCTGTCATGCTCTGACCTATAGCAACAAATACTGCATCACAAAGTCTGTTTCCATTGGTTAAGGTTAAAAAGTGCAGCGCTGAAGTTGAACTATATTATAAGTGTGAAACAGACAAATTAATCAATAGTGCATATATACAATAGCAAAAATAAATGTGCAAAACAGATGCATATAGATGGTGTAAACTGAGTGACTGGTATTATTGGCATGTACCAATAATAAAGTGCAATGTGCAAATTAACCATAAAGCATAAGTGAATATTCAACCTGAAGAGAAAATAAGGTGCAAACAGTCACTGTATGTTCAAACTGTTCAAATGATGGAAGTAGGCTGAAGGTGTAGGTCTGTTGAATGTAAGTGAAAATTAGCCACTGTCCACATGAAACAGTTCAAATAAACAGAAGACTGAAGATTGAAGTCTATTCAGTGAGGGTAGAAGTAGACAATCATCTACTAAACAAGTCGCCCAGGATTGTGCATCCGCCACCCAGAGGGGAGAGTAAATAGTCTTACCAGAAACTGTGGACTCTATTGCCAGCGGCAAAGAGTCAAACAAACATAAAGATGGAACAGCAAGTTGAAGCTTTGGAGGGCCGTCACTGGAGATCGACTGCACAATGTATCCCAACATCTTGTTCACCAAAACAAATCATGGTTTCGACCAGCCAATGTCCCCCTAGTGCATTGTGCTATGTACTAGGGGGACATTGGCTAGTCGAGCCTTTGATTCAACAGACCTACACCTTCAGCCTGCTTCCATCATTTGAACACTTTGAACATACAGTGGCTATTTGCACTTTTTTTTCTTGTCAGGTTGAATATTCATTTATGCTTTATGCTTTAATTTGCACTTTGCACTTTATTATTGGTACATGCCAATAATACCAATCAGTTTACACCATCAATATGCATCTGTTTTGCACATTTATTTTTCCTGTTGTATATATGCACTATTGATTAATTTGTTTGTTTCACACTTACAATATAGTTCAGCTTCAGATTGTAGCGCTAGCAACTACATTTTACAGATAGTGGAGCAGTAATTCTTCCATTTCTTTATGTTTCCATTTGTTGGCATGCTTAATGGTATCATTCTGAAAGTGCAAAAAGTGCAGGGGCAAAAAGTGTTCTGTGCATATTTATTGGAGAAAAACTATGTTTTTCTGTATGGGCAATGTGCATTTTATATGAATGTGCAAATAAAATATTTCTTAAGTGGAATAAATAATTTAACCTTTTGGGTTTAGAAGTCTGTTATTTTATGAAGAACTGCATAGATTATGGATGATCAAGAACCACCAACAGATGATGTTTTGTGGACCTTCTCAATCTTGCACAAGTTTTTCATTTGTGTCATAAAATGTCACATTTGCTCTCACTGTGGAAATTAGATTCACATGGGTACTAAGGCCCGTACACCATTGACGACCATTTGTTTATGTGGCTTGAGCCGCCAGGTTTCTTCATGCAGGCAGCACATGTAAGCTCATTGGGACACAGCAACTGTACAGACTCAGCCGCTCATCCTAATTTGACAGGCGCACAGGTACAGGCAATTAGACCTGAATGTAGACAGTGTGTGCTCGGAGCCACTCCTCCACACGTCAGTTAAATTGGGGTGGCCCGTTCACGTGCCAATGCGGTTATACAATTGTTTCATTCAGCCTATACAGCACAGACTGATGAATCTCCCACTGAGGCTATTGTATTCTGACAGCCAGTGCTGGTGGCTGTCAGAATACATTGAGTACTACCTTACAGTGACTGCAGCTGAAGCCTGCCCCTTCATTATTTATATTTATAATTTATAAGTCTTTTTCCCTTCAAGATGCATTTAAGTAATGAAATTAACTGGCACAATCAAATATAAGTATATAAGTTTCTGATTAGATGCAATGGCCCAGAGTCAACATCATCAATAGAACATATGCATAGAACACAGAATAATAAAGCCTACCTTAAAATGTAGCTAAACTTAAGAATGAAAATGCAGCGTGTTACAGGTTACCAAATCTTAGATGTGGTGGCTGAATTTGTTTTCTTCTTTCTGGCTTTTATCCTTTTTCATATAGTGATCCTGCCAGTAACAAACTTCCTGGTGTGATAAGGTTCACGCACACTATCCATATAGAAGCAGTGTTGTCACCCTTGGACAGTTAGGCTCCGTTCACATCTTGGTGTTCAAAATAGCGGCAAATCACAGGACGCCCGTGCGATCCCCATCACTTCCAATGGCCCCCCCATTGCGGCGCGATTTTGCCACGATTCATTGGGCTACAATCACACAAGCAGAATCGCGGGATGCTTGTTGCCCAAAAGAAATTCTTGTACTTCTTTTGGACGACAGGCGTCCCGCGATTCTGTTTGCATGATTTTACGGTGAAATCTAAATCAAAATCACACCATGATCGGGATGCCATTGGAAGTGACGGGGATCGCACGGGCGTCCTGTGATTTGCCGCTATTTCAAATCGTGGTCAGAAGGAATGCCAAGATGTGAACGGAGCCTAAGGGTTTGATTTACTGAACCTGGAGAGTGCAAAATCTGGTGTAGCTGTGCATAGAAACCAATCGGCTTCCAGTCTTTTTTGGTCAAACTTTAATTGAACAAGCTGAAGTTAGAAGCTGATCGGCTACATGCACAGCTGTACCAGTTATTGCACTCTCCAGTTTTAGTAAATCAACCCCTTAGTGTTTTAGAACTTCAGAACAACTCTCCCCCCCCATCCCCAGATCATAGGTAGCAGGTGTTCATAGTGCATGGGACACAGGAAAGCACTGTTTTTTTTGGCAGGATCAATAGATTTCTTATGCACTTTTCAGACTGATATAGGAAAATGCTTTCAACAATATATTTAAAAGACCAAATGGGAGCTAATAAGAGAAGTTCATTATTAGGGTTTACATATACTTTAAAGCTGAACTCCAGTAAGTTAAAAAGCCCCTTTGGTAGCTCCCCACCCTTTTTAATGCTTGTATATTCTAGAAGGTTTGAATACTTCAGGGGTAAGTTCACCTTTTCAGAAAAAAACAAAAGGTGAACTAACACCCTACACTTCTCCCCCCTGGTTCCCTCAGTACTTGTGGGTGATGAGCTGTTAGTGCCCATGTAGCCGGTGTATCAGTCAGAGGATTAGAAATCCTTGCTCTTTTTCCCCTACTTTCTGTAGAGCTTCCAAGATGGATCAGAACGATTACAATTGATCAAAGCAGTCACAATGTCGGATCTGACCAATTAGAATGATTCTGATTTGTCCCTAAAGCCCTACAGAAAGAAGGGGAAGAAGTGCGGGGATTACAAATCCCTGATACACTGTTTGCATGGGCACTGATAGCTCATCAACCATGGAGGTAAGTTCACACTTCATTTTTTCCGAAAAGGTGAAATAACCCTTTAATGACCTTTTTGCTAACTCCTGCAGGCTTCCCCCCCCCAATGGAACACCGCTCACCAAAAAAGCTCCTCCTTGCCAGTCGCATAACCACTTCATAACTTACAGCAGCAGTCCTTCATTGTATGTGGGCCTGTCCACATTTCAGGGATAGGGCAGATGCAGGGGAGGCGCCAACTTCCTGGGGAGTGAGGAATAAGGTAGGTATCTCCTGAGACTGAGCATTAGAGCCTTACTATATATGAGAGGAGCTACCAAAAGGGGAATCTCATTAGTGGACTGGAATTAAACTTTAAGTGCTATCACAGCTTGATAAATCAGACGCAATACAGCAAAACAATAACATTTGTGTTAAATATGTGTTCAAATAGTTGCACTGTATACTAAATTATCTAAGTTACCTGTGGAAAGTTTTCATAAATGTTCTCTACTGTGTCTTGCCAGCATATCATATACACTTATCAAAATAAACTAAGGCTGCCCAAAGACATGCACATGGGTTACCAAGAATGATTGGAGGTGAGTCATCTGCTTGTCTTTAAAACTGTCACAGTCACAGTCTTTAAATTTTCTAATGAGCAAATTTGGTGCAAGCATCATTTTTTCAATAGAAAGGAGAACAATTGTTAAACGATGCACAGAAGTTTTTAAAACCCTATGGGATTGATTTACTAAAACCGGAGAGTGCAAAATCTGGTGCAGCTCTGCTTAGAAACCAATTGGCTTCCAAGTTTTATTGTCAAAGCTTAATTGAACAAGCCAAAGTTAGATAGCTGCTACCATGCACAGATGCACCAGATTTTGCACTCTCCAGTTTTAGTAAATCAACTCCCGTGGGTGGTAAGAAGTGTGCCCAACTTTTTAAAGTGCTTGTTCTTCCTGATTAGGAAACCCCTACATGGTCTAATTCTCACCCAGTCTTCACTGCTGATGCTTGATCAGGTCATGCATGAACTCCTTGCATTGTAATGTTGTAATATTGTTGTCTTGTGTAATAATAGATTCCAATGGATCCTTATTCTCTGCATTTTAAAATGGAAAACTGTAATATAAACACCAGCATTCTATATTGCAACTAGAACACATTTGTACATGAAATAAAATCTGATCTGTAAATAGATGCAATTATGACCTAACTGTACAATAGCCAGATGGGAATGTACATAGAGATGAGAGAACATCCATAAGTCCTTTGAGCCTTTGACTAAGTAATTCATAGAATCACACAGATCAAGCATGAAAATGTGAATGGATGTTGTCTCTCACCAGCTTTTATATGATTCACAGAAGCTGGCATTCACAGTTAAAGTAAGAAAACACAAAGAAGATCTAGATTAAGGCATCGGCTGAACTGTCCTGCTAAATTTTGCAGTTCATCCTGCAGACATTTCAAGTTAACTTAGTCTTTCAGTACACATTATTGGTAGTAGGTGGTATAGAACTACAACAGTACTGGCAATCAGATCAAATACTCAAAGCATGAATGAATAAAAAAATCATGAAGGCACTTTTCTCAGACATACTGTTTCTTAGAGGATGAACTGCTGGCTCTGCTTGGTTGCTTCTCGACAACAGCATGGGAGTTGGGAGAAACAGGTTTAAATTGGCTGTTGCTGTAATGCTCTAGTGTCTGATTGCCTCCAGTGAGGCATAGCTGTTTCTCAGTATTAAAGTTTGTCCAGTTGTCCTCATTTTGTACTTTATATGCTGGGTAGGAAATGTTCTCAGTCATGGGGAGGTACAGGTAAGACTTGTCCTGAAAAGGAGCACTGGCTGTCTCAGGGCATTTCCCTGGGTAAATATCCTCTTCTTTTGTGTATTTTGTGCTAGGCACATATGGGGAGTATTTCTTTAAGGCATGGATCATGGTCTTACATACTAGATGAATCAGTTCTAAGAGGTTCAGTAGTAGAGAGATCAATGACACTACTAGCATAAAAAGAATGAAGATGGTTTTCTCCATGGGTCTGGAAACAAAGCAGTCCACTTTATGAGGACATGGGGATCTCTCACACACATATAGTGCAGGCATTACAAAGCCATACAAGTACCACTGGCCAAGCAGAAAGCCAGCTTCAAAAATACTCTTGAAAATTACACTGATTGCATATGTCAACATCAGCGCTCCTCGGATTTTGACCCTACCATCCTCTTGAATGCAGATTTTTAGACGTTTTCTCTCAATGACAGCTATGGCATAGTCCACTTGCTGGTTCTTCTCATCTATAGCCCTTAGCTCTTCCTCTTTTTGCTTCAGCTTTTCTTCTTTTCTGGACAGATAAATGACATGTGCCAAGTAAAATAAGGTGGGTGTGCTAACAAAGAGAAACTGAAGTACCCAGAAGCGCACGTGGGAGATGGGAAAGGCTTTGTCATAACAGACATTTGGACATCCAGGCTGGTCTGTATTGCAGACAAAATCTGATTGTTCATCGCCCCAAACTGATTCTCCTGCTAGTCCAAGAATTAGGATGCGAAACACAAAAAGCACCATTAGCCAGACTTTCCCAATGCTTGTGGAGTGTTCCTGTACCTGATCCAACAACTTCTCTAGAAACTCCCAGTCTCCCATAGTGCAAGGCTCTTTCCCTGAAAAATACAACGCAAATTTTATGGATGGCTTTCGATGGCAGTTATTTTCAGTTCTTATAATAGTATATATTTTGTATACGATGCAAATTTAAAGGATTTTCACTTAAAGTAGAGCTCAGAAAACTGGCAATATCCAGTGGTGATGGTCCCTACCAATCAATAGTTGACACTTGCAGCCTATGGACATTTTTAATTAAATAACTCATAATTTCCACACCTGGTAACCATTCAGCCAAGGAAAACACTTTACAATGTTATGTTTGATGAAGCTTTGGGGAAACCTGCCACTGGGCATTATTGCCTATTTAAAGGAGTTTTATTCTTCCAATGACCGTGGAAAACCCCTAAACTTACAATGTTTTGATTCAGTCTCCTGTTCCATCCCTTCTGCCTAATATGTAGCATTAAAGTGGAAGTAAACCCTCCTATAGTTTTCAGCCAAGGAAGCTGCCATCTTGGCCTCTGCTTAATCTTCAACTGCCATGATGTTGCACACATAATCAGTTATGATACCAGCCATTGGATGGTTTGACAGTTTGGTTAAGAGCACAAGCAATGGGAGTGTTACATTTCCGGTACGTGCGAAAGGTAACTGTTTTATGCATGGGTTTACTTCCGCTTTAAATATTTAAATTTTTGACAACATAAAGTCCAATTTTTAAAGTCTATCAATCACAAATGGACAACAGTACACTTAGTGGTTAATTTACTAAAAATGGAGCATGCAAAATCTGGTGCAGCAGTGTTTAAAAACCAATCAGCTTCTAACTTCAGCTTGTTCAAATAAACTTTTGAAAAAAAAAAACCTGGAAGCTGCACCAGATTTTGCACTCTCCAGTTTTAGTAAATCAACCCCTTAATGACAAGTAGATGGAAAGCCTGGGTCCCACACTATCTTTAGCCTAGCAATATGACTGATATATTTAGCTAGTATCGCAATACATGAATTTAGTTTTTTATATACCTATACAGCGAAAGTAAAAAGTGACTTGATTAACAGAAATTTTTACAAACTTTCCTGATTCAGAAATTCACATTTTTATTTGCTAGTTACCCAAATATAGTTTCAAAACAATCTTGAATCTCAATCTTTTCTCTCTGTATGCCAAAAGACAGTTGGTCTTAATTAGCTCCACTTTTACATTTAGCGCAATCAATACGACACATTATAAAAGTGGTGCATATTAGAACTGAATTTGCATGAGTCACTCTCAGAATCAAAAATGTTCAAAATACTTTATGAATTAGGCGCAATACGTTAACAAGAGGGATTAATGTCAGAAAAGTGGTGCAACAGTAATATTGAATTTCCCCAGTGTATGTTAAGTTCCTATTTCTGCTTTGTGATTACACATGTATATAGGGCAGTCATGTTTGTTCATTGCATACTCAAGCTCTGGCTCCTGCATTGCAATGTTACACAGGGGTTGTGCTTTACTGCTCCCTGTCACCATGCAGTTTTGCAAGGCAACTGACTCATTAAAAGCAATGCCCCACCTGTGTCGATGATTCATTATCATAACAATTTGTAGCATCCCTTACATGTACATTCCGATGAAGCCAGGATGGCGAAAAATGTAGAAGATTACTTCTAAAGGAATCCTATTCTTGTTTGTTTTACATGTATCACACTGCCAAACAAATGTACAATTGTTCTTAACGATTTTTGTAAATAAAAACGTGTATTTTAACAGTAACATGTGTATTAACAGTTTTGCACCTATAAAATCCCATCTGTAAATTATTCTACCAGTACTTTAACTAACAAGGGATGATGGTGCTAGTCAGGTGTCTTCCTGTTCCTATCCACAATGCCTAATTATATTATCATAACAATTGTTTAGCAGGAAAGTTATAAGCTAAGTCAAATACAGAGCTCCCTCCATTGGTTAATATACATCTCCCTCCTTATGTGCAAAAAAAATGACAAATGTGGAAGCATAAAGATTTAAACATGTCAAAAATAAAATTGAATACATAAATAAAAACACTGCAAAAATAGCATAAATATGTGATTGCTGAATATATACTATACTCTATCTTTTGAGGTTTATTAGAAAATGTTGACTTTTATGACTTACTGCTATATTTATGACTCACTAATCCAGTTAAAAAAAACAAACAAAAAAAACATTTTGACTTTGTGATGCCTGCAATCCAATTTAATTGCACGTTTGCCTCTCAAAATATTAATATTATAGGGATATAAATATATATGTCTTGACATTTGTAAATACCATTTCACTTGAGGAGCAGCAAACATACATGAACTGAACTAGTCTGATATCTGGACATCTCACAGTAATTCAGTAGTCAACTTCATTGAAATGCTACTAGTACATCTATGCTATTACTGAGCTCTTTCTAAAGATACTAATAGCCTGACAGCCTCTGGCTTCAGTCGTTTGAGACACTGATTTGAATCAATTATACAACAACCACAGTCATAGTGAGTCAGAACTTCTGATCTGCCTATTTGTTCCTGGTCATGTACTGAAGACATTTGATCAGCATGACAGCCTGGCAACTAGATCCTTCAGAAGGACAAGTTGGTAAAGGCAGCCTTTATAAGTATGTGGTCCAAAAAGAGCGCTGTATGTATTATTCCAAACTGGCCTAATTAGGTGACACAAAGGACCCAAAATATCCACGTCTATTTTCCTTTTTAATAACCAATATAATTAATATCACTCTACCTGGGCTATTTAGTTTTCTCTATGTCTGTTACACTAAAATAATGTGGCTACTTTAGGCAACATGTTAATATAAAAATATAGTATTAAGCAAACATTATGGCCTTATAGATGTAGGTTGGCATTATAGATTATGAAACAACAAAATTCATAAGACATCAGACAATCAAAAGTCTGCATTTTTTAGTTTTGCATGTTTATTTGATGGAAAGTCGATAAAGTTTGTGCAGTTTTACAATTTTAATCTATTACGATTGTTTTTTATTTCATAGGCAACTACTATCAACTTTATCCAAGATTTGAAACTACTCAGTGATGTATTACTATGTTCTAAATTTTAAGTAACAGTAACAATAAGACAATTTTTATCATAGAAAATACAATGTAAAAATAACGACATCAGAGCAACCTTTACTACATCTTTGATTTTTTTTTTTTATTTCATTTTTACAATTTAATAATCCGCATTCTAAAAAACATAGGAGAGATTTAGAGATGATTCAAACTGTAACAGATAAACGTACCTTAAATGTTCAGAGAGGAACTTCTACCTGTAGGACTTAAAGAAGTTTACCACCTGCATGCCAGGGATGTTGGCAAAGCCAGCAACAAGGCCAGTCTTTCTAGCTAGAGCCATATGAGGTTTGCAGTAAGAGGGACTGTGTGATAAGAGAGCAAACAGACGATGCCCTCTCGTCAAAAAATCCCAGAGGGGAGAGGAAACCATGGGATGGACCAGAGGAGGTGCAGGATATTAGGGTTGTACTCTCATTTTTTTAGTGGGTTGGAAGAATAGTTTAACATGTTAGTTGCTAGAATGGCATCTATTAATCTCCTACACCATATCATTTACATTTTTTCTTATTTTTTTTAACTTCCAGACATTTTTATGAATTGTTGCTTCTTGTTTTAATAAAAAAAATAATGATTTACAGTTAGGAAACTACTGTAAGCAGGCTCATTATAAAATCAGTTATTATTCATAAAAACAAAGAATAAACCTAATTGTTACAATTGTTCTCTCAATTCAAAAATAGAGAAATGACTGACAAAGATTTTTTACTAAAAAAATGTATTATTCTTGTGTTCACTAAGCAAGTTAGTGGACACAAGAATGCTAGGTGTAGCCTGGAGAAGAAAGTAGTTACTTTTAATATAGTTAAATCTGAACTTCAGGTAGGTATATTATTATTATTATTGGTATTTATATAGCACTGGCAATTTACGCAGCACTTTTACATACTATTTATTCACATCAGTCCCTGCCCTCAAAGAGCTTACAATCTAAGGTATGAATTATATTGCATAGCCACAATGGTCCAGCTTGGATTTCATATTCCATACCTGAATGATTGCTGTGGAAGTGGAGAATCACTGAAGCAGTCACCACTACCACACTGATTGCCACTGTCTTCTGGGTCCTCTGCCTTGCATCCATTGAGAAAAATCTAAGGCATTCTGTGAATTGCAATTGGGCCAAGCAAGCAATCCCCCTGTGGTTACTAAGCAGCATGAAAGTCGCTTGCTTGGCATGAACGCCGTTTACAGAACACCTTTCATTTTTCTTAATGAATGCAAGGCATTTTATGATTAAATGAAGTGAAGCGGCATGGCAGCGGTGTGATAACCTCTACCTCGTCCAATCGGAAAATTCCTTGCATTCACTGAGAAAAATGTAGGCATCCTGGCATGGCACCCGTGCAGAGTTATTAACTTCTTGTGGCTACTATGCAGCAGGGCAGCCACTCAGCACAGAATGCAGAAGACAGCAGGGATCACTGTATAAGCAGGGACAGTGATTCTCTGCTTAAACAGCGGTCACACAGGTATGGCGCATGCCTACTTATATTGATCCAAGCTCCATACCTTGCGTTCAGCTCCGATAAACATCAGACATAATGCTCCCATGTTTAGTGGACTTTGGGCATAATAATCCCATATTCAGGACTTTTTAAAAAACTGGTGCTCATAGTTGGCAGCTGAATCAGACAACCACAGAGGAGAGAAGAGCTCAGCAAGGATGGGATGGGAGCATTCCTCTGAATTTTTACCCACAGCAGCAGGGAGTGTGTGTATGTTTCACAAGCTGACTGTTGACTTTCATGCTGGACTTCCCTAGCTGCAACAGAATGACACTTCCATATTCAGGTGTCACTTTCCTTGGCCGCTGTGCTGAACACACATACAAATGTAAATACACCCATTGGGGGGTGCCTACATACAAAAATGTTGCTTGCACTATGCATTATATATTGTCTAGGGCCATTATTCACAGTTAAAGTAGAACTATAGGCACATTTTTTTCCATTTTGGATAGAGCAAGGGAGGGTCAAAAACCCTTGTCAGATTTTTTTCGCCATCTCTGTCCCATTGTGGAGATTCCCCTTCACTTCCTGTCCCAAAGCCAAACAGGAAGTGAGAGGAAATCTGTGCAAATTAAGGGAATTCTTTGGGGACCCCCAGGTCACCAGAACTAGTGTCCCCATTGGAACATTTCCCCTCTATTACTTTTTGGGGGACAACCCAAAATTTGGGGATTTTCTTTTACTTTCACTTTCAATGATAATGGTAAACAGGACGAATACACAGTGTCAATCTCCCTAACGGGGGCACAGACAGCAATAAAAACTGACAGGTCTTCTCATTTATTTCTACTCTATCCATGCCTAAAAAAAAGTTTTGCCTTTAGTTAAATTTAAACCCTAAGGCCCCTTTCACACGGACGCTCCGATCAGGTCCGCCTGACCGGACACTCCATGTACCTCTATGTCAGCGCTGACATCCGCCGGTATCCTATCCGATCCTGTCCGTGAAATCCAGATGGATAGAAACCCTATTTTCCATCTGTCTGGAGGATCGGATCGGATGGGATCGGATGAAAATGGAAAGGCGGTCCTTTTCATCCGATCTCACCATAGAGGAGAGCTGGGCTCTGACAGGTCCGTCTCTGCACAGTGAGTGGACCCGGACCTGTCATCTGCCTGCTCAATGGGATCAATGGATCGATACCCTGCTGAGCAAAATGGAGACCACGTGGAAGGGCCCTTAAGTGATGAACTGTAAAGGCTTTTAAAGAGTCGCCTATGGAAAATAATTGGTACTGAAGTTTGTCGTCATTTAACAGGCACATGCAATTTTAAAGCTTGACATGTAGGGTATCTGTTTACTCTGCGAAACCTCATCTTTTATATTTATATATAATTTACTAAAACATTTAATAATATATTGTGTTTGCATGCCCTAAAATAAACTTTAGAGTATTTTTTTTGAAAGTTTGTACTTGATACACTTGTGCGACATGTGACATAAAAAATAAATGGAACATCCACTCTTTTAAGCTTGTCATGGAAGGTTTGAATCTCGGCCGGTTCAGCAGGGGCCGGCTGAGGTTCGAACCATGTATGGGCATGCTGATTGTACCCAAGTCATTCCATCGATCGACTTGGGTACAACCAGCATGTCAGATTTTTAGGATGTGATTATTGCTAGTGGCTATAGCCACTAGCAATGATTTCTGTGTTCTCCCACCAGGGTCAGCTCTCCGCGCCCCCCACTGGGAGAATACAATAGCTCCGTGGGAGGAATTCACCCATCAACACTGACTGTGTTGATGGGGGAATTGAGCGATTTTCTTTTCTGCAACCCATGGTTACAGGAAAGAAAATCATATCATCTATGGCCTGCCTTATTCTCCAGGTTCTCTGCTTTCAGAAAATGTATAATATCTGAGCTTTTTAAGTAATCTTCAGGCCTAAAAATTAATTTTTTTAACAAAAAATGACTCTGACAGCAAAAGGGATAAAGCTCATCTGAACTTTCAGTTTAAATCAGCTAAACACACTTTAGATGCATTAAAACAAAAGGTGTGTCAGACTCCTGCAGATAGACTCTCTACAACATACAGGCAGGGGGCAGGCTATTCAATTTGAAAATGAACTGTAAGGCCTCGTACACACAGTACGAAAATCAGAAGGGAAAAGTCATAAGACGAGCTGTCTGCGGATTTTCGGATCGTTAGTACGGTGCTTTTCGACAGATGATTTGACTTTTTCATCAGACAAAAGCTGGATGTGCAGGCTATAAAATTTTTGTCAGATGTGAACTCAACATCTGATTTTCGGATGGTCAGTACAGAAATCGTCACACAAAAGTCCAAAGAACGACTGGGAAGAGTTCAGTCTTGTAAACTACCATTCGTAATCTAGAATTAACATCGTGACGTGGCAATTGACGAAATGTCGAAATGCAGCGCACATTCTCTTCTTCTTAATTGGAATAATAATGAAGCTGCTTTGCTGGTGATACTGATGTAGTTATGCCAAACATATCTTAAAAGGCATTTGTTTTGTACGATCTGAAAATTGCAAATCAACTCTCCTCCCCTTCTTGCTGTGACCCGGAAAGCAACGTGTATGACGCCACCTCTGGGTCAGCTTCTCGGTGTCCCCAGCTAGTATAGCCGGGAAGGAATCGAGCCCAGAGGAGACATACAGAGACTATTAGACCCTGCATTTCTCATTAAGGAGGACCTGCCACCTAAAAAAATCACTTTTTGTCCCCTATGTAATGAAAATAATGTTAAGCAAATAAAAAACTTTTTTTTTATAAAAAAATATAAAGTTACACCCAAGCACATAAAATCCCCCCCCCCAAAAAAACCAAAACATTTTGAAGCCCCCCACCCCACATATACACACGTACGAACGTAAACGCACTCGTCGGGCTCATGAAAACGTTGATTGCAATTCACGTTACATACCGTCATGCACGTCAGAGTGAGAGCAATAACTCTAGCACAAGACCTCTGTAACACAGATGACCTATAGGGGGCTTTTGAAGCCTCACCTATAGAAATTATAGGGTACTAAAGTTTTTTGCCATTTCACAGGCACACACAAATTTAAGGTTTGACATCTTGGATATTTATTTACTCATTGCAACCTTATCTTTTATATTTTACCAAAAATGTGGGTAGTGTATTGCATTTGTTTGCCCTAGAATTCACTTTAGTGTGTTTTTTACTGAAATGTTGGGTTTCCCAGACCTTTGCTGTAATATAAAGTGACATAGAAAATTGGAACTACCACTAATTTATTCTCTAGGGTGTTTGCTTTCAGAAAATATATAATGTTTTGAGGGTTTTATGTAATCTTCAGGTCTAAAATGATTTTGTAAACATGTGTGCAAAAAATGCAAAAATGGCTCTGGCAGCGAAAGGGTTCGGTTATAAAAATAAACCCTCTTACCTGTCATTTAAGGCCTGAGAGGACAGAAACTATCATCTATTGTATCCCAAAAATCACCCAACTGTAGGATGTACAAGATGGAGCCCACAAGCAAACTAAACTGGAGCCTTTCCTCTGTAGTGCCCACTAGTGGCAGAAATGCATATTGAACACTGTTACTTAAACAGTATTCCAGGATTTGCTTGTCTTCAGCTGAGAGAACTTTTAATCATTTAAGATTTTACATGAAGTCCCAGAAATCTTTCATTAAGGTCTTCATGTTATATAGTTTGAATACCATGTCACAGATATATTATTTATCATTGTAAAAGTACATATTCCACAGTCCTTTTTTTTCAATTTTTCGGGACAAAAAAACAAACAAAAAAAGGCTTTGGAAAACAATGGAAAAAACCCTTCTTGTTTCCTAATATTTCCAGAATTTTTTCCAGGTCTTCCCATCTCTAGCCCTACCTGTCACCCGTAAGATAAAAAATAAATACTTACCTTACATCCCTGTTTCTGTCCATGGTGCCTAGGTTAAGGTCAGGCTGAAGGCATTCTGACAATATTTTGGGAATAAGAGGATCCCAAATCTTGCAAGAAAGCACTCCATGCAGTCGAGTCTTCTTTCAAGATTTGGGATCTTCAGCATATGCACGAATGTCATCTGAAGTATTCCTCTGTCACTCCTGCCTAGGTGCCGTGGGCAGAAGCTGGGTATATGTAAAGTAAGTATACTGTATATTAATTATGTATTAATTAGGGTAAGTATATATTATTTATTAATTATTAATTTTCTCTTTAGGTGTGTTTATGTTTAACCATGTAATGTGTAATTTTTACATGAGGGAGGTGAGAAAGTGGACCTTGCAAAACCATTTCAATCAAGCAAAATGATTTTAACACATATTTCTTGAGAAAATACATGGATATTAGAAGATTAAACAATTTTAAACAATGTTTACAATTTCGTGGTTGTACATACCTATAGTGGAAAAAATTAGGTTGCTGAATTGTCAAAATCCAGGTTTGATGATATGGTTTTTTTTGTTTTCTTTCTCTATACAGTGCAAATTGTCTTTTTTAATAAAAAAAAAAAACAAAAAACAAAAACAAAAAACAATATATATATATATATATATATATATATATATATATATATATATATATATACATATACATATATATATGTATATATATATATATATATATATATATATATATATATATATATACAAAAACGTTTTACGTCCTTAAGGAGTTGTTTTACTAAGACTGGAGAGTGGTGCAGCACTGCATGGAAACCAATCAGCTTCCAGGTTTTTTGTCAAAGCTTCATTGAACAAGCTGAAGTTAAAAGCTGATTGGCTACACCAGATTTTGCACCCTTCAGTTTTAATAAATCAATCCCTATGTGTCTATTTTAAATATATCATTTAGACATACTGCATTTTTGAAATGGAACTACCAGAGCGGTTAGGAAGTTGGTTAGAGTCATGGCTGTAAACATTATTGTCCAGACTTGAATGAATTCCAACATTCAGGGCCATCTCCTTCTCTGTATTATAGTTGACCCAATTTTCCTGATCAGTCATTTTGTAGGAAGGGCATTTATCCCTATTTATTGGAAAATACGGACATGATTTGTCAGGCTCTGGTGCACTAGGTAAGTTATAAGTCTTGTCCTGGAACATACAGGCATCACTTTTATACGTGACTCTTGCATACTTTTTCATTTTCCGACATATGCTGTCAGCAGTCAGAAGAACCAACTCTACTAAATTGAGGCATAAAGAGATGAGGGAGACGGCAAGCATAAAAAGGATGAATATAGTTTTCTCCATGGGTCTTGACACAAAGCAGTCCACCTTATGAGGGCATGGAGATCTTTCACATACATAGTTTGCAGGCATCACAAAACCATACAGATACCACTGGCCAAAAATGAATCCAGTTTCAAAAAGACTCTTAAAGATAATGCTTGTTATGTATGTACACATCAGTGTTCCCCTGATCTTGACTCTTCCATCCTCTTGAATGTATAATTTCCTGTGTTTCTTTTCAATGAGTGATAAGGCAGCATCCTCCTGTTGAATTTTGTCCTCCACAATCCTGTATTGGCTTTCTTTCTGTCTTAGATTTTCCTGTTTCCTAGACAGGTAGGCAATATGACCCAAATAGAACAGAGTGGGTGTGCTCACAAAAAGGAACTGTAGCACCCAATAACGAATATGGGAAATGGGAAAAGCTTGATCGTAACAAACATTTGGACAACCAGGTTGTTTAGTATTGCAAATGAAGTCTGATTGCTCATCTCCCCAAACTGATTCCCCAGCAAGGCTTAAGATCAGAAGGCGAAATATAAACAGCACCACAAGCCAGATTTTGCCAACTGTTGTAGAATGCTCCTGCACTTGGTCTAATAACTTCTCCAGAAAGCTCCAGTCCCCCATGTTAATTACAGTGTCTGCAAACACAAAATAAAATGTTATTAGTATACTCATATATTCATTTACAAATGCAGTGCACAGTGTTATACAGTTGTATTTGTATACCATTAGCATGATTCTGTATCTGCTTGTGACTTTTTTAATGGCTAGTTTACACTAGAGGCAAGGACTGCATGCTTGGATTGCTTTTCAGAGGTATTTCATAGGTGGTGAGCAGGCAATATATAATCCCCCTCCGCCTGTTTGAACCCCCAGGATTAACCACCATTCACTTGAATGGGTTACGTTCAGAGGCTGGCAGTGCCCACTGAACATGACAGAGGGTGTAATTCCCATTGTGGCCGTAGCTGGTGTACAGCGCCTGCCTCTGCAACTAAAGGAGGAGCAGTTGAGGGGTGGTAAAAACATGAATCAACCACTTGCCAACCACAACTTTAAACGCGGCCTCGGCCCAGTCACACTGCCTACACATTAAATGCTCCATTTTTGCACGCAGGCAACTTTTTGTTTTCAGCTGAAGTGAACTGCTATGAGGGGGTGCATCACACCTTTTTACTTTTTCTTACTAGTTTTTCTTCTTTCTTAACGTTATTTGAAATGCACTACATGAGATTTCATTGAAGTGCACTAAATTACATTTTCATGCTGTGCGAACCTGTGCGGTTTAGTAAAATGCTACATGCCTGCATTTTACTGTTGCTATTCCAAAAAACAAAGATGCCCAAGGGACTTTCACATGGAAAATATTGCCCACGTGACTTAACCAGGCACAAACCCACAGATAAAATTTACAAAAATTGTTTTATAAAATAGAAAATACAAAAATGACCTACATTTAAAATCATCTTTGGTACATAATTTTTCAGACGTATCTGTGCAAGGACTACCATCATTAAATACATCAAAGCTTAACTTCCATAAGATGAATGCTATGTACTGATTCTCTACGCATTTTGTGAGGTAAGAACTCGCTTCCTCAGGAGAGGTACATATGGATATCTAAAAATAGGGATATGGTTGTTAAAAAAAAAAAAAAACATGTTGGGTGTAAGAGGCAAAAAAAAAAGAGACGAAAGTCCGACTTACACAGGAGTCATACTAAAAACTTCCACGAAATATAAAATATAAAAACTTGATGGACATACACTGAGCAGTTATATACATAAGATAAGGATGATTACATGAAATTTCCAAAATCATAGCTGATTCATCATAAATGATCTTGACATGTTTTGCGAACGCTTTTTACCTTTAATATTTCTCACAAAGTCCCTTTGGTATTTTTGTTTTTGGATATATATATATATATATATATATATATATATATATATATATATATATAATATGAGTCACATTATGCCCATGCACACCAGCTATTTATGGTGATTTTACTGTAGCTCACTGCACTGCAACTCCGGGCTGCGTTAAAGTGTGAACGGGCCACATAGAAGTGCGGAAAAGCACCAGTCACTACATTATGTGTGAACAAGCCCTTAATGATAGTAAACATAATTAGTTTCATTTGCTACAAATGTGAGAAAAACTGTCTTGTAAGCTTTTTGTGCAGCTGAGTTCAAGTCCATATTCTTATATTTTTCCTGCTACTAAAAACCCACTCTCCAAGCTCACATCAGTCCCACAGAATGGACCCTTAAGGAGCATGACAAGCCACCAAAAGTTTCAGCAGCCAGAAAAACACGGGCTCCTTCCGTTGCTCTTTTTTACACCAAGCCTACTGCACAGTAAGCTCACCAGTGCCTAGAAAAATGGAGTTAGAAAGTTCTAAAAGTATTAAAGTGGTTGTAAACCCTTAAAGACCACTTTTACCTACAGGTAAGCCTATAATAAGGCTTACCTTTAGGTACTGGAAATATCTCCTAAACCTGCACGGTTTAGGAGATATTTACCATATACTCTTGCACCGACATCATCAGCGCATCCGAACTAAAAATAGAGCACGATTGTGCCGTTTCTATACGGCCCGTGCCGTGACCGTCAGCTCCCGTGCGCATGTGTGGGAGTGACGTCATGCGACTCCAGCCAGTCAAAGAGCTGGAATCTACAGCCCCGGAAGGAAGAAGAGTGAAGATGGATGCAGCCACCAGCAGGGACATTGCGTACTTTGTTTTCAGGTAAGTGGAACATAATGGGCTAGTGTGCGATGCATACTAGCCCATTATGCTTTTACTTTTCAGGGGTGTAAAGAGGAAGTAAAACCCATCAGGGTTTACTTCCTCTTTAATAGCAATAAAATGTTGTTTGCAGACAAGTAATGAGATTTGTAGACACGGAATCTCTCCTAATCCCCTGACTAAATACATCCGGATCAATATTATTAATTTTTTAATCCCATGGAGCTCAACTAAAACGGTATCACTTTGTCTAAGATATGTGGTTAAATACATTTCACCCTTTACTTACTCCAAATTTGCTTTGAACTGGTTGTATGCACTAAACGTACTGCCTGAGATTTATGAGTGATATTTTATACCTATTCTATTGGTTTTAACTACCTTTGTACTTTGGATGTACTGTTACTGTACTACATTGTGTTACTTTGTACTACCTTGTAGGTGTGCACATTGTTGCCTTTTATGTTTTCTATGCTATAATGCTGTAACCTGTGTAATGCAATTGTTTTCTCCTGAGTCTCTTTATGTATTTGTTTTTTTGTGGACTAAAAAACTTAAAATACTTCTCAATAAAAGCTTTTATTAAAAAAAAACAATGTTTGGATTGTTACTATGAAAATGTAATGATTGTTACTTTGTTTTTTCTAATGAATGTATCCCATTGATTTCAATTACCTTAGTGCAGGGGTAGGCAACCTGGGCACTCCAGCTGTGGTGAAACTACAACAGATCACATCACGCCTCTGCCTCTAGGAGTCATCCCTGTGCTTGTCAGGGTCTTGCAATGTCTTATGGGACTTGTAGTTTCACCACAGCTGGGTGGCCGAGGTTGCCTACCCCTGCCTTAGTGTAAAATAATCACTTTCTCAAAAGGGTGACATGGCTCATTAGATTTAAATCTGGAATATTGTTGATGCCTACTGTTTCCAGTGGTAGAAGCTTATGTGAAAAGATTGTCAAGCCAAATTATCTGGGCCTTGACTCAATCTCTTGTTTTATCAATGCAAATTAGATATCATTTTAGTAAATATAAATCTTGGTGCATTAGTTTGTATAGACGCCTACTTCAACATTTTATACTCTTGATTTTTGCAAGGTCACCCCTTTAAGTTTGCATGATAAAGTCAAAAGCATTTCCTGCTCTTAAGAAACAGCATTCTCTTCCAGCATTAAACTTAGCGACCTTTTTGTTCTACCACCTGACTAGCTGACTCTGTGTTCGTCATTGCCAGCAGGGTCTGACTCCTATCAGGCCTGAAATTGACTCATACTTACAGCAGGTCACACGGAATGGTGTAATTATAGTGAAGAATAAAACTGCTATAGGGCCAGTGGTAGACATATTAGCTGTGCAGCCTGTGCATGCACTAGCAACAGGCACTAATGCGGAGTTTCACCCAAAAGGGTGCGCATGAGCAACAGAAAGACGGTTGTGAAGGCTTCACTGCTGGTTTCCCTTCGTTAAGATGCAGACACCTGGACCCAAAGTCAATTGAAGAATTGGCTCAGGTGAGGACTTTGCTGGGTCCCTGGAGAATTTTTTTTAGGGAGACTGAAGCTTCTCTTTAAAGTGATATTAAAGGTTCAGTTTTTATTTCTCTAAAATAATAAACACGTTAAACTTACCTGCTCTGTGCAATTATTTTGCACAAAGCAGCCCTGATCCTCCTCTTCTGGGGTCCCTGCTGGCACTCCTGGCTCCTCCCCCCTTCGAGTTCCCCCTCCAGCAAGCCACTTGTGGTACTTGTGCAGGCTTGACACATAGTGCAACTTGGCCCTGCCCCCTGCTCCCTCATCACAGGATTTGATTGACAGCAGCGGGAGCAGTCCAGTGAGAAGGGAGAAAGAGATCTCCTACACAGTGCTGGACTGAGATCGGGCTCTGGTAAGTATCCTGGGGGGCTGTGTGGGGAGGGAGCTTCACCTAAAAGGTTTTTTACCTTAATGCAAAGAATGCATTAAGGTAAAAAACCTTTAGCCTTTACAACCATACTGGTGACCCCACAATAGGGATAAAACTTTTTCGCGGAAGGAAGTTTAACAAGACACATGGCCACTCATTAACCACTTGCCCACCGATGCACGCTGATATATGTCGGGACAATGGCAGCGGTGGGCAAATGGGCGTACCTGCACATCCCCTTTAAGAGCCGGGGATACCAGGTGCGCGCATACAGCGTGACCGTGCCCACGGAACCGGCGGATTTAATGTCTGCCGGTCTCCCGGCGATCGTGTCACGGAGCCTCGGAACGGGGAAGTGCCTATGTAAACAAGGCATTTCCCCGTTCTGGCTTGTGTCCTGACAGAGATCACCGATCCCTGTCATCGGGAGCAGTGATCGCTGTCATGTGACTAGTAGCCCATCCCCCCACAGTTAGAATCACTCCCTAGGACACACTTAACCCCTTCATCGCCCCCCAGTGCTTAACCCCTTCACTGCCAGTGTCATTTACACAGTAATCAGTGCATTTTTATAGCACTGATCGCTGTATAAATCACAATGGTCCCAAAATAGTGTGAAAAGTGTCCGACGTGTCCGCCATAATGTTGCAGTCCCGGTAAAAATCGCCGCCATTACTAATAAAAAAAGGTGAAAAATAAAATTCCATAAAACTATCCCCTATTTTATAGACACTATAACTTTTGCGCAAACCAATCAATATACACTTATTGCGATATTTTTTACAAAAATATGTAGAAGAATACATATCAGCCTAAACTGAGGAAAATTTTTTTTTTAATATATTTTTGTGGGATATTATAGCAAAAAGTAAAAAATAATGCGTTTTTTTTAAAATTGTCGCTCTTTTTTTGTTTATAGCGCAAAAAATAAAAACCACAGAGGTTTGTTTGGGTGCAAGGTTGCACGACTGCTCAATTGTCAGTTAAAGCAATGCAGTGCCGAATCGCAAAAAGTGCTCTGGTCAGGAAGGGGGTAAAATCTTTCGGGGCTGAAGCGGTTAAAATTAGAAGAAAAGAAGTTTAACCTTAAACTACGTAAAGAGTTCTTTACTGTAAGAGCGGCAAGGATGTGGAATTCCCTTCCACAGGCAGTCGTCTCAGCGGGGGGGGGGGGCATCGATAGTTTCAAGCAACTATTAGATAAGCACCTGAACAACTGCAAAATACAGGGCTATAGAATGCAATACTGACATATAATCACACACATGGGTTGGACTTGATGGACTTGTGACTTTGTTAAACCTCACCTACTATGTAACTATGTAACCACTTTAGGCTGGTTAGATTCTTTTGCTCAGCCAGTGGGCTGATTAAAAAAAAAAACAAAAAAAAAAAATAACAAAAAACTTCCAAACAAACCAGGTGGATGGAAAAATCCCCCCGCCAGGACATTGTATTCTGACAGTTGGTCACCAATTGCCTGCAGCTGATGATTTACAACCATTTTCCAGAATGTCCCTTTGGCAGAAGTCGATCAAATGATTGACCTCTGATGACCAGAGGTGGCCACATGCTGATTGAAGTCTGGCTGGTCCCTACTGAACTGGCCAAATTCCCATCAATGTATGGGCAGCTATAGAATCTCAGTGGCCAGATGATGGCCAAGGCACTACAGTATGTCATGGACATGCCAACCTCAGCTGAAGAGCCTATGCTGACTGTGGCTGGGTTTGTCGATGAGCAGAATCCTAAGGAATGGGTGGTCTTCTCCAGAGCTTCTGATGGTGGAGATGGGTTGGCTGCTTCCCACTCCCAGGTCACTACCAGTCAAAGCAAGCTAAGCCAGAGGCTCTGGCAGGGTGCCGGCCACTGGAATGATGAGTGATGGATCAGTACCGCAAACAAGCTATGAAGAACTGAGTACAGTGCACCATACAGAGGTCCCAGAGGACTGCAGACTGTATGGCATGCAGGATTTCCAGGAACAGGTTATGGCTCAACGTACAAGATTTCCAGAGACAGGTAAGCAGAGTGCATAGTAGAACTTCCAAGGACAGGGTACTGCTCAGTATGCAGGATTTCTAGAGACAGGTGAACAGAGTACACAGCAGACCTTCTTAGGCCAGGGCAGGGGTGGATCCAGAGGGGGGCAACGGGACAATTGCCCCCCCTAGAAATTAGCGATGGGCCGGCCAGTCAGAGGATGAGTGAGCAGGCGGGCGACCATTCAAGCGGGTTAATGAGCGGACGGGCCAGTCAGCGGGGGTCAGCAGGTGAGTGTGCGGGCGGGCAGGGCAGTCATCGGGTGAGTGAGTGGGCTGGCTGGTCGGCAGGTGAGCAGAGGTGCTGGCCAGTCAGCTTGCCGGTGGGCAGGGAGCAGAGAGATGACATCATCTCTCACTGCCCGCCCTGCATCACTGCAGTTCCGCTCTCACTGTGCAGCCGCGGGCAGCAGAGAGATTACATCATCTCTCTGCTGCCTGTCTTTACTCTGGCAAGTGACAATCTGCACCTTAGCAGGCCAATGACAATCAGCAATGTGTGGCAGGTGATGTGGCAAGTGACAATCCGCAACGTGTGGCAGGTGACGTGGCAAGTGACAATCCGCAACGTGTGGCAGATGACGTGGTAAGTGACAATCAGCAACGTGTCGCAGGTGACGTAGCAAGTGACAATCAGCAACATGTGGCAGGTGACGTGGCAAGTGACAATCCACAACATGGGGCAGGTGACGTGGTAAGTGACAATCCGCCACGTGTGGCAAGTGACAATCTGCATCTGGTGGCAGGTAAGTGGCAGTCTGCAGGGATGTGGCAAGTGACAATCCGCATCTGAAGGCAGGTCGACGTGGAAAGTGACACACTCAGGGCACCCACTGATTCTGCATTATGGTAAGTTGAACCATTTCATTTTATATTACAATGTAATAATAGAAATAATGCGCTTTAATCATCCTGACACCATAACAACCATGGTGCAGTGATGATGAAAGCACTAACACCAGCCATTGCCCCGATAAATTGCCCGCAAAAAAAATTATTTTCTGGCAGTGCCCCTCCCGAGACTAGACTCTGGATCTGCCCCTGGGCCAAGGTACCGCTCAGCAAGAAATATTTCTAGGAACAGGTGAGCAGAGTGTAAAGTAGATCTTTCTGGGACAGGGTACTGCATAACATGTAGGATTACTAGGGACAGGTGAGCAGAGTGCAAAGTGGAACATCCAGAGACAAGGAATCACAAAATAGAGAGCTTGCCAAAATGTGAACAAACATTGTTCGGGCAAGGATGGCTGATCTTAGCACAGCTTAAATAGTGTCACTGATTGCCAGACGGGGTGTAGACTGGTTCTTTATTAGGCAGCAGGTGGAATAAGGCAATGCCTAAAGCTGCCAGACCTGTGCAAGATTAAGGTGAGAACTGACTATCAGTCAATGGGACCACAAGTAGCAGTTCAGCTTTACAGATGATCTGTGACACCTGTAGAAAAGTGTCCTGGCTGGGTTCCAGGTCTGTGCATGGCACTTGATGGTATCTCATAGTTCTGGTGAAAAGGGAGAAGGAAGCCACATGACCATAGAGGCCCCTGTTTTAGGACTACTGAACTCCTGACTACCAATGAGTAGGGGCCACTTTTTCCCACTAAACACCGATTGTGGGCATTTCACTCAACATACCTTCTACCCCTAAAAATAAAAGTAACAAAGTAATTTATGCTAACCAATTAATATTGACCTCAACTGTAACTGGTGAACTTTTACTGACTACCAATATAACAAGGGAATTTACACTGACCACCAAAGTAAAGGGGGGGTTTACTCTGACCACCTGTACTGTAAATGTCCCTGTTACATTGGTGGTTAATGTAAACACTCTTTTAGATTGGCGGTCTGCATAAATACCCCTGTTACTGGGTATTCTATGCTGAACACTAGTGTGTCGGAAGCCTTTATTGTGCTAAGGGGCCTACATTTTCTAGATAAACTTGATGAGAGCTTCCCATGGGGAAAAGGAGTCTGATGGTGACTGAATATGAGGGAGCCTGAAATTGCAGTGGCTGAATATGAAATAGCCTCAGCATAAAGGGGATAATGGTGGCTAAATGTTGTTGATTACCACAAATTACTTTTGCAGCATAATATAGTTTTGCTGGATGATATACGGTGCCTTGCAAAAGTATTCATCCCCCTTGGCATTTTTCGTATTTTGTTGCCTCACAACTTAGAATTAACATGGATTGTTTGAGGATTTGCATCATTTAATTTACAGTACATGCCCACAACTTTGAAGATGTTTTTTTTTATTGTGAAGCAAACAAAAAATAGGACAAAATAACAGAAGAAGTCAATGTGCATAACTATTCACCCCCCTAAAGTATTGACTTTGTAGAGCCACCTTTTGCGGCTATCACAGCTCCAAGTCGCTTTGAATAAGTCTATATGAGCTTGCCACATTTTACCACTGAGATTTTTGCCCATTCCTCCTTGCAAAACTGCTCCAGCTCCTTCAAGTTGGATTGTTTGCGCTTGTGAACAGCAATCTTTAAGTCTGGCCACAGATTTTCTATTGGATTGAGGTCTGGGCTTTGACTAGGCCATTCCAACACATTTACACGTTTCCCCTTAAACCACTCAAGTGTTGCTTTAGCAGTGTGTTTGGGGTCATTGTCCTGCTGGAAGGTGAACCTCCATCCTGGCCTCAAATCATACACAGAGTGGTACAGGTTTTGCCTGTATCACTGTATTTAGCACCATCCATCTTTCGCTCAACTCTGACCAGTTTCCCAGTCCTGACTGCTGAGAAACATCCCCACAGCATGATGCTGCCACCACCATGTTCCACTGTGGGGATGATGTTCTTTGGGTGATGCGATTTGTTGGGTTTGCGCCAGAGTTTTCTTTGATGGCCAAAAAGTTTCATCAGACCAGAGCACCTTCCTCCATGCATTTTAGGAGTCTCCCACATTTCACTATTTATGTGACCTCTGAAGGTAATTGGTTGCACCAGAGCATTTTATGGTCTTAATAACAAAGGGGGTGAATACATATGCACATGCCAATTATCATTTTTTTATTTCTGAAAAATAGTTTTATATATATATTTCTCTAACTTTACTTCACCAACTTAGACTATTCTGTTCTGATCCATCACATATAATTTAGATTTAAAAAACATTGAACTAAAGGCTGTAATGTAACAAAACAGCTAAAAAGCCAAGGGGGTGAATACTTTTGCAAGGCACTGTAATGTAATATTAAAGCCTGTGCTCTCGCAGAGTGAAATAATGTGGTATGGTATGGTAGTCTATATTATTGCTGGATGATAAAAGGTGCAGTTGCTGATTGATGGACTTTGCTATTATGGGGAAAATGTACATAATTTGCTGTAATAGCATGCTCTATTATAATGTGTATTGCAGTGCAGTGTGATATAGTTATGTGACAGACTATTATAGGGTAAATTTACCAAGAGCCTGTTCACACCACTGTATGTGTATTGGTGCATTGCGTTGCTCTGTGCTACAAAAAAAAAAGAAGACAGCAAGATCTATTTTTTTCATGTATTGCAGCTTATTCATGTTGAATAGGCTGCCTACAGCAGTGTGCCGCAATGCTCCTCAATGGGCAAAAATGCGTGCTTTGAATTGAGATGTGGAAGGACACTAAGAAGGACTCCATTTTTCATTTTATCTTACAATAATTTTCTCTTAAAAACATTCAATTCCCAAATAGAAATACATTTTTGTGGAATTTTTGCATATGAGCAATTCCTCATCATTAGTCAATGAGCTATAATGTACATGCTACTTTCAACTGCGATAGTAACAATTGGAGCCAAATATTATTTCTGCACTGGGGACTCTTGATGACTTTTTCTCCTTCTGTATGAGGCTCAGCAGCACTGTCGATCTAGATTGTGATTAGGATGTAGCAATAGTGGCAGCTATGGCAATTGAAAATGATCATACAGTATATACACCCCTCACATGTTTGTAAATATTTAATTCTATCTTTTCATGTGACAACACTGAAGAAATCACACTTTGCTACAATGTAAAGTAGTGAGTGTACAGCTTGTATAACAGTGTAAATTTGTTGTCCCCTCAAAATAACTTAACACACAGCCATTAATGTCTAAACCGCTGGCAACAGAAATGAGTACAACCCTAAGTGAAAATGTCCAAATTGGGCCCAAAGTGTCAAAATTTTGTGTTGTCACCATTATTTTCCAGCACTGCCTTAACCCTCTTGGGCATGAAGATCTCCAGAGCTTCACAGGTTGCCACTGGAGTCGTCCTTCACTCCTCCATGATGACATCACAGAGCTGGTGGATGTTAGAGACCTTGCACTCCTCCACCTTCTGTTTGAGGATGTCCCACAGATGCTCAATAGGGTTTAGGTCTGGAGACATACTTGGCCAGTCTATCACCTTTACCCTCAGCTTCTTTAGCAAGGCAGTGGCCATTTTGGAGGTGTGTTTAGGGTCGTTATCATGTTGGAATACTGCCCTGCGGCCCAGTTTCCGAAGGGAGGGGGTCATGCTCTGATTCAGTATGTCGCAGTACATGTTGGCATTCATGGTTCCTTCAATGAACTGTAGCACCCCAGTGCTGGCAGCACTCATGCAGCCCCAGAGCATGACAATCCCACCACCATGCTTGACTGTAGGCAAGACACACTTGTTTTTGTACTCCTCACCTGGTTGCTGCCACACAAGCTTGACACCATCTGAACCAAATAAGTTTATCTTGGTCTCATCAGACCACATGACATGGTTCCAGTAATCCATGTCCTTAGTCTGTTTGTCTTCAGCAAACTGTTTGCAGGCTTTCTTGTGCATCATCTTTAGAAGAGGCTTCCTTCTGGGACCACAGCCATGCAGACCAATTTGATGCAGTGTGCAGCGTATGGTCTGAGCACTGACAGGCTGACCTGTCATTTACTAAGCTGTGGAGCAACTCCTCATGCAGAGTGCAACTGCACTTTGCAAAGTGCACAGTCTATTTTCCTTTAGTAAATCAACCCCAAAGCGTCATTTCTTCAGTGTTATATAAAAAGACAGAATAAAATATTTACAAAAAAGTGAGGGGTGTACTCACTTTTGTGAGCTACTGTGTATATATATATATATATAATATATATATTTCACTTTTAGAGCTGCACTATTTCCATGGATATAAAGTTCATTACAGTCTTTCCAATAATAAAATTGAAGAACTAGCTTAAGAATGTATCTATTTAAAATCACTCTATTATCTATGTATATTAAATATTGTCTTGCTGATTCTGTTGTTTCCTTTAAGAAGCCATGGGATATTGTTTTGGGAAAGGCAAAGAATAAGCACCTTTGTGGTATTGCTAAGTTTCAGTTCCTCTTGATTATTTATTGCGCTTTTGTTTTTAGCGAGTCAGCTCTAAAACCTGTATAAATACATCATATCCTTCCTGAACGAGAACTTTGTGAGCATGGAAAGGAAAGACAAATCTCAGTTCTTATCGTGTTCTGTTCAGCAACAAGTTTTGTTACATGCTGTTAGGATAAGTTTTCTTTTCATTAGGCTAGACCAAACACAGCCAAAAGATATTCCATATAGAATTTTATTTGGCTGTAATTGCTTTGCAAATCATCGTCTGTGCATGTGCAGAAGCTTTAAGGTTGCATTCACACTGGTGTTTTAGGCGGTTGTCAATTGTAGCGGCAGAAGCCTTCTAAATCCTGCTGCTGTCCCTGCCGCTGACCCTGTTCACTATGACAGGTTTTGCCCCTACAATTCGCACCGGCCTAAATCACCGGTGAATGTAGCCTTGAACTAAAATCTGCCATGCAAAAAATATATGGGGTGTTATTTCTCACCTCCTTCTAAAGATGTTGATTAGATGTTATGCTGACTAAATAGTTTTAATACTCTTTGGATAATACTTGGCAGTATTGGATAATACGATGGATAATACTAATACTTTGGATGTATTGGATAATACGTTTGATAATACCAATACTTTGGATGTATTGGATAATACGTTTGATAATACTAATACTTTGGATGTATTGGATAATAAGTTTGATAATACTAATACTTTGGAAGTAATGAATAATAGCTTGGAAAATACTAATACTTTGGAAGTATTGGATAATAAGTTAGATAATACGAATACTTTGGAAGTATTGGATAATAAGTTAGATAATACAAATACTTTGGAAGTATTGGATAATAAGTTAGATAATACGAATACTTTGGAAGTATTGGATAATAAGTTGGATAATACGAATACTTTGAAAGTACTGGATAATAAGTTGGATATACTAATACTTTGGAAATATTGGATAATAAGTTGGATATACTAATACTTTGGAAGTATTGGATAATAAGTTAGATATACTAATACTTTGAAAGTACTGGATAATAAGTTGGATATACTAATACTTTGGAAGTATTGGATAATAAGTTGGATATACTAATACTTTGGAAGTATTGGATAATAAGTTAGATATACTAATACTTTGGAAGTATTGGATAATAAGTTGGATAATACGAATACTTTGAAAGTACTGGATAATAAGTTAGATATACTAATACTTTGAAAGTATTGGATAATAAGTTGGATATACTAATACTTTGAAATTATTGGATAATAAGTTGGATATACTAATACTTTGAAAGTATTGGATAATAAGTTGGATATACTAATACTTTGAAAGTATTGGATATTAAGTTGGATAATACTAATACTTTGGAAGTATTGGATATTAAGTTGGATAATACTAATACTTTGGAAGTATTGGATAATAAGTTAGATAATGCTAATACTTTGGAAGTAATGGATAATAAGTTGGGTAATACCAATACTTGGAAGTAATGGATAATAAGTTGGATAATACTAAACTGGTATTTAAGACAATTAAAAAAAACTGATGACAGGCAGACCTTAGTGGTCGTGGTCTCTTGTATCATAAATGTCTCCCCTGTCTGTCACCAGTAATGTGATCTAAGCTGCATATGTGCAGCTCGGACCATGTTTATGGCATCCGCTCTGTGCCATATTGATGTGACTCCCGTGATCATGGCGCAGGAGTGAAGTTGTCAAGTGGCCAAGCAAAGAGACAGAACTCGGAAGGAAGACTGGGTTAACATAGAAGCGCTGGAACTAACAAAGACAGCACAGAGGTCAATTTGACAGGTAGTCTGTCATAATAGGGAGATTTACTGAAAAAGGAACACTCATAATCTGGTGCAGCTGTGCATGGTAGCCAATCAGCTTCTAACTTCAGCTTGTTCAATTAAGCTTTGGCAATAAAACATGGAAGCTAATTGGTTTCTATGTAGAGCTGCACCAGATTTTTTCACTCTCCAGTTTTACTAAAGAGCTCCCACTGTGTTAATTTGCGGTGTATACTAGCATATTATGGGCATGAACCTGCAGGGGGCACATTTTAACATTATTTCTAATGTCTTCAAAGCAAGCAATTCACAGACAGATATGAATGACCTACTGACGTTTCTCACCACTACTGTTCAGATCTGTAAAAAGGATGTTTGGCATAATGAAGGATGGTGACAGTGATATTACACTGCTGGTGTCTGGGAAACCTTTAATAATCCTACACAGGATTCAACTTTTAATGTCACGTTCAGTTGTTGTTTAAAAATTAATTTTGTCTTATCTTGTGATTTTTTTCTGCACATTTTCTACTCCTGTAACTAATATTGTCTCTTCATTCTTCGCAGTTACTTTGGTGAACAAACAAATGGAAAATGGGTGACTAGGTACCCTATATGTCTCTATCAGGCTTTGTGCTTGGCAGCAGTTTCCCTGCTTCTGTGGAGGAGACATTATCCAGAGATGTCCTGGAACAATGCAACAAGGCAGCCAAGCCTTCAAGCATAATAACCTAAACTGACTGAGTAAATAGTGCCACAAGGAATACTGTTAGTGTTAGATCACGCAAAAGGCTTTTTAATGATTACCGATGCAGCTGATAAGGGATCTTAATAAATTAACAGCTATTACATTGTTATCTTGACACTACTGCAAGTACCCTACCATAACACTTGCTAAACTAAATTAAGCATGACAAGCCCTTTGTGATCTTTATTAGTTCTGTTTTTCAGACACAAACTATACCCATAATTACCAGGATACTGCTCTTTTTAAATTAGACTCAATGAATTAAAGTAGCATCTGTCACTTCTATATTTTAGCTGACAGTTAAAGTACATCTAAACTTAAAGTGGTTGTAAATCCTTACATATACCCACTGAAGTTACTAGCCTCAGATGATACAAATAGAGATAAAACAAATTATCCTACACAAATTGTACCTGTTTATCTGCATTCTTCTCTACATCCCTACAAAGTCCAGAATTTACAAGCTTGTCTGAGCTGTGAGGAAAAAGGGGGTGGAGAGCTCAAATCACACTCTGCAGAGCTCAGTGAGGGGAGCTCTGAGAGCTGATTGGAGGGAAGTCAAAGGGAGACACACCCCCTTAACACAGCACACAGCAACAGAGCTGAGGCTGTCATCTTGGTGTCAGGAAAACTTGTCAGAAGTGACTCATGCAGATAGCAGAGGAATGAACAGCAGACAGAAATAACATTTAGTGCTCTTAACTGAGACAAGTACACACCATAGAGGGATATGCTATTACAAACATGTAATATATTGGTTTACCAGTCCTTGGATGCAGTAAATGCATTAGTTATCTTTTTTATCAAGACTAATGCCACGTACACACGATCGGAAATGCCGCCAGCAAAACTCCGATGAGAGCTTTTTGTCGGAAAATGCGACCCTGTGTATGCTCTAAGCAGAGAAGGGTCCCACCGCTCAGGTAGGCACAAACCAGTGGAGATGAAAGCTATGAGTAAGCACTCGTTGTGAGTGCGAAACGCGTCAGCTGTTTCCTGTACACTTCTGCTGTAGTGTTTTGTGTTCCTTTACGATTTAGCTTTTTACAAATAAAAGCATTCATCATTACACTGTTGTGCAGCTTCCAGCTTTCCTCGGTTATTCTGCTTCATCGTGTGTATGCTCCATCGGTCTTTTGCTGGCGGAATTCCAGCCAGCAAAAGATTGAGAGCATGTTCCCTATTTTTAGTCGGGAAAAGTTCCTATCCGAAAAGGCGTTCATCTGTATGCAATTCGGACGCGCAAAAAATCACGCATGCTCGGAAACAATTCAACGCATGCTCGTAAGCATTGAACTTCATTTTCTCGGCTCGTCGTAGTGTTGTACGCCACCGCGTTCTTGACGGTCGAAAGTTCAGAGAACTTTTGTGTGACTGTGTGTATGCAAGGCAAGCTTGAGCGAAATTCCGTCGGAAAAACCATCCAAGTTTTCTGACGGAAATTCCGATTGTGTGTACGCGGTATTAGTCAATTTTCATCAATCATTGTTATCAACTTACTCAGCTACATTATGTGAACTGCAGAGCACTACCCCTCTATGTAATGAGGAGGAGTTGTTTGTAGTCCAAACTTGGAGAGCAGTCTTGTGTGACAACCTGGCCCCTATGTAGATGCAGTACAGTAAGTAAGCATTGTCATCCTAAGACCAGAAGGGCATTATTAGTAGAATCACAAGGTGAAAATAAAGGGAAAAAAACCTTAGCTATGTAGAGACTGATAAGGTGCAATATATTCTATTTTTGCTCCTAAGTTTAGATACACCTTA